>NC_041225.1:48656708-48662224 GCF_002837175.3 Physeter macrocephalus
GACTCCCTCCCGGCTAGCCGTGGCGCACTAGCCCCTTCAGGCTGCGTTCACGCCGCCAACCCCAGTCCTCTTCCTGGGATCCGACAGAAGCCCGAGGCTCAGCTCCCAGCCCCCGCCCGCCCCGGCGGGTGAGCAGACAAGCCTCTTGGGCTGGTGAGTGCTGGTCGGCACCGATCCTCTGTGCGGGAATCTCTCCGCTTTGCCCTCCGCACCCCGCTGCTGCGCTCTCCTCCGAGGCTCCGGAGCTTCCCCCTCCGCCACCCGCAGTCTCCGCCCACGAAGGGGCTTCTAAGTGTGTGGGAACCTTTCCTCCTTCACGGCTCCCTCCCACTGGTGCAGGTCCCGTCCCTATTCTTTGTCTCTGTTTATTCTTTTTTCTTTTGCCCTACCCAGGTACGTGGGGAGTTTCTTGCCTTTTGTGAGGTCTAAGGTCTTCTGCCAGCGTTCGGTGGGTGTTCTATAGGAGAAGTTCCACGTGTAGCTCCACATAGACTTTTAAACTAATAATGTAAAACAAAGGTAGTTGGGAAGTAAATCTCATGGGTTGATTTTTGGTAAGCAGAGCACATGACCGATAAGAGGAGGTGAGCTGACTTTACAGCCCTCCATAAATGGGTGCATCTTGTTAGAATCTGTCATAAATTAAGCAAAAAGGAGAGTCATCCCTTGCCTGTAAATGGTTACTTAACACTAACAGTGGAAGCAGCGTCACAGAGAATTCTTTCCCCTCCCTACCCCTGCCTCAGTCCAGGGATAGACAGGGGGCTAAAGGCTGGTGGGGTAGCTGTGGAAAATGTAAACACGGGTTTAGAGATGAAGACGTAGTAAAGGCAAGGACTCTCCGGGAGAATAGAGAAGTAAAGAGCAGAGACAGAAGTAGTAAGGAGGAGAACAGGAGTGAAAGCGTGGACCAAAGACTGGGGTTCCCAAGTGTGATGTTCGAGAGAAGGGCTTCTCTAGCATATCTGGATGATTAAAAAGGAGTGGATCCTGTCTCTGACACTAAAATAACTTGCTTTTTTAAAAAGGAGCATGGAGCTGAAAAGTAATTCTCATCATGCTTACCATGCCTGCAGTCATTCAGACTGAGCTTACCTAATGCTGTTGCCTCTGTCTTAAGTATCCCTCACTTCCCCTCACCCCACCCTACCCGATCCCACCTCACGCTTCTTTGTCTAGCTCACCCTGAATCACGCCATCTCTGAATTTCCAGATTGAGCCAGCACCCTCTTTATATTTCTCAGATGTCAGACTTGGGACTTAGCATATTTATATGGGGAAAATTTTGGCTTCATATCTGTCTTCCCACTGGATATCAAGCTCCTTGAGACCAGGGGCCATGTCTTATCTTTGTAAGCCATGGTCCTAAGAAGGCAACTAGAAAGTGGAAGGGGAGAGGAATGAAGGAAAGCACTTAATTCCCACTGGTATTCTCTTTCAGCCGTTCCAAGCTAATTGCAGTTGCTGAAACTATGTACTTATCAGCTAGTCTGCACCTTCCTCTAACTCTAGTGAAACAGCTGAGCACGTTACAAGGGGGTAGATGCGTGTGTTGTTCTCAGTGGGCACTGAGGGGCCAATAGGGATGCTACTCTAGAATGGAAAGGGGAAATCTGGGAGCGGTTGTGATTGGAAGAAAACATTTCCTTCCTTGCTTTCTGCCAGGATAGTGTTGACACAAACAGCTGCATCAGAAGCCACTAGGCAGCCAGGAATTTGGAGTTTGCCCTGTAGTAGAGTTAGGGCTGGGCAATGGGGGCTGTGTCTATAAGGAGCAGTCAAAGTAGAAGTAGCAAGAGCTGGGAGAGGAATTTAAGTTCAAATCAACATGGGGAGGTTTTTTCTTCTTTTTAATATTTTTTTCCAAATTAAAAACCAATACAGCAAAATTAAAGAAACATTTTTTATTTTAAAAAGTCACAATCTTGGGCTTCCCTGGTGGCGCAGTGGTTAAGAATCCGCCTGCCAATGCAGGGGACACGGGTTCGAGCCCTGATCTGGGAAGATCCCACATGCCGCGGAGCAACTAAGTCTGTGCGCCACAACTACTGAGCCTGCGCTCTAGAGCCCGTGAGTCACAACTACTGAGCCCACGTGCCACAACTACTGAAGCCCGCATGCTTCAAGTCCGTGCTCCGCAACAAGAGAAGCCACCGCAATGAGAAGCCCGCACACCGCAGCAAGGAGTGGCCCCTACTTGCGGCAACTAGAGAAAAAAAAAAAAAGCCCGCGCGCAGCAACGAAGACCCAACACAGCCAGAAATAAATAAATAAAATAAATAAATTTATTAAAAAATTAAAAATAAGAAATAAAATAAAAAGTCACAATCTTAATACCCTAATACAAATATTTTCATACTTTTGCATATTTTCTTCTTGTTTTGTTAAAACAGATCATTCTACATAAATTGTAATTATTATATTGATCCCATATTAAATTTCATATTCCTGCTTTTGTCATTTTATCATAAACATTTTCTATACATCAACTTTTTATTATCATTAGTTTAATACCTGTATTCTTTTTATGCAATTATATGTTTTTAAATTGAAGTATAGTTGTGTACAATATTATATAAGTTACAGGGGTACAATGTAGTGATTCACAGTTTTTAAAGGCTATACTCCATTTATAGTCTTGCATAGTATTCTTCAGGTTTCATAATCATATTTGTCTGTACTGTGCCCTTTTGGTGAGCATTCAATTTATTATCAATTTTGATTATTATACAAAACTGAAACAACATCGATCACACAGCTTTTTCTTGGTGAGTTTTTCTTTGGGATAAATTGCTAGGAGGGCACTGTCTAGCTCACAGGGTGTGAACAGATTTCTGGGTTTTGAGATGCATTGTCATTACTTTTGGAATGGGTTATAATGATTCAGATTGGCACCAGTAATATAGGGCTCTCCAGCATCACTCACACCTGACCAGCACCGATGTCACATTTTATCTTAACCTCTCCTGATTTAACAATGTAGATTGATGTTTCAATGTTGCTTTCATCTACATTTATTTAATTATAAAGATAAACTTTTTTCCCTTCAGTTTATAGGCAATCTATAGTTTCTCTTGTAAATTAGTTTCCATCTTTTCTCATTCGCCTATTGAGAGCTTAATGTTTTGTTTTGTATTTTTAATGAGTAACTTATATACTCTTTGCCATGCTTGATAAAAATACTTCTCCAGTCTTCTCTTGGCATGTTATATTAGAGTTAACATTTTCCATCATTTTAAATCTCTTAAAATATTTATTTGTGCCTGTCAGTCAGTCTTGATGATTTCCTTTATTGCTTCAAAATTGGCAAAGCCTTTATGCTGATTTTTTGGTAGTTTTGCCCTATAATTTGTTTATTTATATATAATTCTTAGCCCATCTGGAGTTTCCTTTATGATATGATATAAGGTATTGATCTAAATAGATCATTTTCCAAATTTATGATCAGCGATACAGTGGTTACTACAGAAAGCTTTTTTTACTCTCTTTTCATCACATACCAGATTTATACTTTTGTATGAGTGAGACTGAGTTCTGGATTCTCATTTCTTCTGTGTTGATCTATTTTCCATATTTTGTGATAAAAAATCACCCTGTTTTAATTATTTGTTTTTCTTGCTATCTCTGGTGTCAGCTATACTGACTGCCATGTAGTACGTGTTAAATGAATCTTTATTGACAGGTATTACATTTATAGTATATACTTATACCATCTTAAGTTTTCATTTGGATTATTTTTTTAATTAAAAAAATCAATTTTTACCTCTCTTTCCTGTTTTAAATATTTGTTTTTCTTGCTATCTCTGGTGTCAGCTATACTGACTGCCATGTAGTACGTGTTAAATGAATCTTTATTGACAGGTATTACATTTATAGTATATACTTATACCATCTTAAGTTTCCATTTGGATTATTTTTTTAATTAAAAAAATCAATTTTTACCTCTCTTTGCTGGGTGATTGAGTCACACATAGGAGTCTTTTACACTATTACCTCCAGAGCATCTCAATTCCTTCCTACCTTCCTTTCTTGTCATGTACTTTTGAGAAGTGTGAGAAGTTGAAACAATAGACTATGAGAGTAGGGAAGTTTCCAGACTACTTGCACACAGGCATGGTCTCATTTTAGTCCTCACAGCATCCCCAGGAGGCAGGCACTCTCTTTGAGTAGAGGAAGGAAAAGCTCAGAGAGTTTCACTACCTGCCCAGGGTCACACAGCTTGGAATTGTGGTTCAGACCTGGCTCATCTGGTTCTAAGTTCAGTATTCTCTTTCTTTCTTTCTTTTTTAAAAAAATAGATTTTATAGATCTAAGGTTTCGTGCCTTAGTTATCTAGGCTGTACAGCTTGTGAGCCAGTCAATATTTGCAGGCCAAAGGCTGACAGGGTGAAATGTTTAGAAGGAACATTCTGGCAGATCACCCACAATAAGATCAGAAAGACAGCACAACGCCCCACCCAGAACTAATTCTGACCACAGCACAGGCTGTGGGTACAGACACATGACAGGGTTGAGGGAAACCAGACACCCAATCTGATACATGGCATACCGGGGCATGGGGAGGGCACCCAGGGAGCCCTCATCATGGAGACTGCAGACTGAAGGGAAGCTGCAGTGGTGGGCTTGAACTTGAGCACAGAACAACTTTTTAAACAGAGGCCTTGAGCTGACCACAGGGTTCACAGGCAGAATGGCAAACAGAGCCAGGACTATAAATAGCAGCTGTGGCTGGAAAGCAAAAGACAGGCCTGACCTGTGCATAGTATAGAAAGGACCCTGGGCAAAACATCAGTCTCACCGGGTGCTCCCTCCCCCTGCGTGAGCACCCCTTCCCCAACAGACATCCTCATCTTCTACAGAGGGAGGCTGTGCAGCATCACTGGGAGGGCTGTGCTCCTGGATCGAGTTCTCCAGTCCAGTCTTAAGAGTTAAAACTTAAAATGGCAAATCAGCCTGAGATTTGGGGACAAGGCTCTTCTGAGTCCATCCCTCAGGAGGCTGTGAGCTGATCCTTTATTTATGCTGGGTTGTCTGTCTTTGTTCAGTTCTGTCTGCTTCACCAGATTGGAAATGGTTTGCTGGAAAAAATTATGGTGCTGTCTAACATGATGTAACAAGATGTCATCTTCTAACTCCAACGCATAAAATGGATTTACAGGAAGGAGGAGGGAAAAAAAAAACAAAGCCCCAGGGAGCACTTGACTCAGATAAAAACCACTGGGTTTTGTTTGTGAATGTCAAAAAGCTGCATGTTATTTTACTTAGAAGAACATGAGAACAGACTGGCGTTTCAGGGGAAAGCAAAAGATACGTGCTCTCCAGCCCAGAGGAAAAGTTTGCTGAGAAAACTTAAACTCATATTCACTTCACATGGCACACATAGACAAACATACCACAAACCCTACATACAAATCACACAGACACACAAAACATGTGCCAAAAATACCACACACACACACACACACACACACAAATATCGCCTTCGCCATCTAAACCTCACCCACACAACACACAAT
>NC_041225.1:48665351-48670408 GCF_002837175.3 Physeter macrocephalus
TTCCCTGGTGGCGCAGTGGTTAAGAATCCGCCTGCCAATGCAGGGGACACGGGTTCGAGCCCTGATCTGGGAAGATCCCACATGCCGCGGAGCAACTAAGTCTGTGCGCCACAACTACTGAGCCTGCGCTCTAGAGCCCGTGAGTCACAACTACTGAGCCCACGTGCCACAACTACTGAAGCCCGCATGCTTCAAGTCCGTGCTCCGCAACAAGAGAAGCCACCGCAATGAGAAGCCCGCACACCGCAGCAAGGAGTGGCCCCTACTTGCGGCAACTAGAGAAAAAAAAAAAAAGCCCGCGCGCAGCAACGAAGACCCAACACAGCCAGAAATAAATAAATAAAATAAATAAATTTATTAAAAAATTAAAAATAAGAAATAAAATAAAAAGTCACAATCTTAATACCCTAATACAAATATTTTCATACTTTTGCATATTTTCTTCTTGTTTTGTTAAAACAGATCATTCTACATAAATTGTAATTATTATATTGATCCCATATTAAATTTCATATTCCTGCTTTTGTCATTTTATCATAAACATTTTCTATACATCAACTTTTTATTATCATTAGTTTAATACCTGTATTCTTTTTATGCAATTATATGTTTTTAAATTGAAGTATAGTTGTGTACAATATTATATAAGTTACAGGGGTACAATGTAGTGATTCACAGTTTTTAAAGGCTATACTCCATTTATAGTCTTGCATAGTATTCTTCAGGTTTCATAATCATATTTGTCTGTACTGTGCCCTTTTGGTGAGCATTCAATTTATTATCAATTTTGATTATTATACAAAACTGAAACAACATCGATCACACAGCTTTTTCTTGGTGAGTTTTTCTTTGGGATAAATTGCTAGGAGGGCACTGTCTAGCTCACAGGGTGTGAACAGATTTCTGGGTTTTGAGATGCATTGTCATTACTTTTGGAATGGGTTATAATGATTCAGATTGGCACCAGTAATATAGGGCTCTCCAGCATCACTCACACCTGACCAGCACCGATGTCACATTTTATCTTAACCTCTCCTGATTTAACAATGTAGATTGATGTTTCAATGTTGCTTTCATCTACATTTAATTATAAAGATAAACTTTTTTCCCTTCAGTTTATAGGCAATCTATAGTTTCTCTTGTAAATTAGTTTCCATCTTTTCTCATTCGCCTATTGAGAGCTTAATGATTTGTTTTGTATTTTTAATGAGTAACTTATATACTCTTTGCCATGCTTGATAAAAATACTTCTCCAGTCTTCTCTTGGCATGTTATATTAGAGTTAACATTTTCCATCATTTTAAATCTCTTAAAATATTTATTTGTGCCTGTCAGTCAGTCTTGATGATTTCCTTTATTGCTTCAAAATTGGCAAAGCCTTTATGCTGATTTTTTGGTAGTTTTGCCCTATAATTTGTTTATTTATATATAATTCTTAGCCCATCTGGAGTTTCCTTTATGATATGATATAAGGTATTGATCTAAATAGATCATTTTCCAAATTTATGATCAGCGATACAGTGGTTACTACAGAAAGCTTTTTTTACTCTCTTTTCATCACATACCAGATTTATACTTTTGTATGAGTGAGACTGAGTTCTGGATTCTCATTTCTTCTGTGTTGATCTATTTTCCATATTTTGTGATAAAAAATCACCCTGTTTTAATTATTTGTTTTTCTTGCTATCTCTGGTGTCAGCTATACTGACTGCCATGTAGTACGTGTTAAATGAATCTTTATTGACAGGTATTACATTTATAGTATATACTTATACCATCTTAAGTTTCCATTTGGATTATTTTTTTAATTAAAAAAATCAATTTTTACCTCTCTTTGCTGGGTGATTGAGTCACACATAGGAGTCTTTTACACTATTACCTCCAGAGCATCTCAATTCCTTCCTACCTTCCTTTCTTGTCATGTACTTTTGAGAAGTGTGAGAAGTTGAAACAATAGACTATGAGAGTAGGGAAGTTTCCAGACTACTTGCACACAGGCATGGTCTCATTTTAGTCCTCACAGCATCCCCAGGAGGCAGGCACTCTCTTTGAGTAGAGGAAGGAAAAGCTCAGAGAGTTTCACTACCTGCCCAGGGTCACACAGCTTGGAATTGTGGTTCAGACCTGGCTCATCTGGTTCTAAGTTCAGTATTCTCTTTCTTTCTTTCTTTTTTAAAAAAATAGATTTTATAGATCTAAGGTTTCGTGCCTTAGTTATCTAGGCTGTACAGCTTGTGAGCCAGTCAATATTTGCAGGCCAAAGGCTGACAGGGTGAAATGTTTAGAAGGAACATTCTGGCAGATCACCCACAATAAGATCAGAAAGACAGCACAACGCCCCACCCAGAACTAATTCTGACCACAGCACAGGCTGTGGGTACAGACACATGACAGGGTTGAGGGAAACCAGACACCCAATCTGATACATGGCATACCGGGGCATGGGGAGGGCACCCAGGGAGCCCTCATCATGGAGACTGCAGACTGAAGGGAAGCTGCAGTGGTGGGCTTGAACTTGAGCACAGAACAACTCTTTTTAAACAGAGGCCTTGAGCTGACCACAGGGGTCACAGGCAGAATGGCAAACAGAGCCAGGACTATAAATAGCAGCTGTGGCTGGAAAGCAAAAGACAGGCCTGACCTGTGCATAGTATAGAAAGGACCCTGGGCAAAACATCAGTCTCACCGGGTGCTCCCTCCCCCTGCGTGAGCACCCCTTCCCCAACAGACATCCTCATCTTCTACAGAGGGAGGCTGTGCAGCATCACTGGGAGGGCTGTGCTCCTGGATCGAGTTCTCCAGTCCAGTCTTAAGAGTTAAAACTTAAAATGGCAAATCAGCCTGAGATTTGGGGACAAGGCTCTTCTGAGTCCATCCCTCAGGAGGCTGTGAGCTGATCCTTTATTTATGCTGGGTTGTCTGTCTTTGTTCAGTTCTGTCTGCTTCACCAGATTGGAAATGGTTTGCTGGAAAAAATTATGGTGCTGTCTAACATGATGTAACAAGATGTCATCTTCTAACTCCAACGCATAAAATGGATTTACAGGAAGGAGGAGGGAAAAAAAAAACAAAGCCCCAGGGAGCACTTGACTCAGATAAAAACCACTGGGTTTTGTTTGTGAATGTCAAAAAGCTGCATGTTATTTTACTTAGAAGAACATGAGAACAGACTGGCGTTTCAGGGGAAAGCAAAAGATACGTGCTCTCCAGCCCAGAGGAAAAGTTTGCTGAGAAAACTTAAACTCATATTCACTTCACATGGCACACATAGACAAACATACCACAAACCCTACATACAAATCACACAGACACACAAAACATGTGCCAAAAATACCACACACACACACACACACACACACAAATATCGCCTTCGCCATCTAAACCTCACCCACACAACACACAATAAACATACCACAAACCCTACATACAAATCACACAGACACACAAAACATGTGCCAAAAATACCACACACACACACACACACACACACACACACACACAAATATCGCCTTCGCCATCTAAACCTCACCCAGACACAACACAGTCACCATCCACACACATCAGCACACATCCTCCAGAATCACCCCAATGATTTCGCCTCAAAAGCAAACACCCATTATTTTTAATTAAGAATTCTATATTTCCTGTACCACTGGGCCATGAGTGTGAGCATAGATTTTAGGTCTAAGCTTTTCTAATGAACATCTGCAAGTATTACAGAGGTCTCTTTTATGAGGAAGCATAATGGAAAAGACAAAGTGGAAAAAGGGTCAAACGTTTTGTGGTTCTTTTTAAATATACAATGCTTCTAGAAAGGCACATTCCAACCCAAAGTTAATACAGTGCAGGGAAGTAACATGAGTAGGAAAGGATATGATAGCGTTCCTCGGTCATTGGTGTTTCTGAGAACACCAGTGCCTTATTTCTGCATTCAAAGCAAGTTCTGGAGTGGCCTCTGGGGACTGTCTACAAACACACACACACACACACACACGTCGACATAGAAGGCAAGGGACTCATAGGGCAACCAGTGGTCCTTTTTCCTTTTGGTCCTTCCTTACCCATCAGTAAGCTGAAGACAGTGTTGGTAAAATGTCATGTATCAAGAAATGAAGTTAAAACAATCGAATGAGTTGTATGCATTTCCACTGTTCTGGAAAAAACTAAGTGGATATGCAAGTATGAGCTATGAAATACACATAATGTAATTTCATGATTACACATGAGAGTTAAATGCTCTTTTTTTTTTTTGAGTTAAATGCTCTTGTACTTAAAACTGGCATTGCACAATATAAAGATGAATGGTAAAATTCATGCAGATACTTTTGAAATGATAATTTCCTTGGAATGACATTAAATAGGACATAAAAAGTGCCATGACAAGTCAAGGCAGAGACTGCAGGAAAAAAAAAAGCAAAAACTGTAATTTTGTACCTCTCACGGCACTTTTTTCCGGCCGTTTGAACAAGAGGCCCCACAAATAACATAGTCAGCCCTGATTGTAAGTCTCCCTCACTAAATGTAGAACTCTGGTAAATCACAGGTGAAACCATCTGAGTACAGTGAAAGGCACATGTGGGTCCCAGTCCCAAAACAAATGGGCTAGAAAGCCCTCCAGGTGTGATGGCCAGGCCTTTAGGGAAGAATAAGTCAATCCTTGAATTAGCCCAGACAGATGTGAAGTCCTCTTCTTCTAAAATCCTCAGCCAGGGCTTCCCTGGTGGCACAGTGGTTAAGAATCCACCTGCCTGGGGCTTCCCTGGTGGCGCAGTGGTTGAGAGTCTGCCTGCCGATGCAGGGGACACAGGTTCGTGCCCCGGTCTGGGAAGATCCCACATGCCGCGGAGCGGCTGGGCCCGTGAGCCGTGGCCGCTGAGCCTGCACGTCCGGAGCCTGTGCTCCACAACGGGAGAGGCCACAACAGTGAGAGGCCCGCGTAACGCAAAAAAAAAAAAAAAAAAAAAAAAAGAATCCACCTGCCAATGGAGGGGACATGCGTTCAAGCCCTGGTCCGGGAAGATCCCACATGCTGCAGAGCAACTAGGCCCGTGCGCCAC
>NC_041225.1:48670568-48674773 GCF_002837175.3 Physeter macrocephalus
CTAGAGCCCATGCTCCGCAACAAGAGAAGCCACTGCAATGAGAAGCCCGCGCACCACAACGAAGAGTAGCCCCCGCTCACCACAACTAGAGAAAGCGTATGCACAGCAACGAAGACCCAATGCAGCCAAATAAATAATTAATTTTCAGAAAAGACCATATTTAAAAGAAAAATAAAATAAAGCCTCAGCCAGATAGGATGGGACTTGCGCTGGGAGATACAACGACCTAAGAGCACTACCTAAGAAATGTGAAAAGAGTGAATCTAAGACCCCTGTGTTCAAGACACTGTGCTAAAATGGAATCACCTGATGCAGATGAAAAAGCTGTTAATTAGCTAACCAAAAGCTGTTTCCTCTCTGACTAGCCTGGGCAGATGTTCATTCTGGATTCAGCTCTTCCACGGCAATTGCTAAGGGTGCCAAGACACCGAGTCAAGCTGATAGCCTCCTAGCATCCGAGCCTCAGCGTTCCCCCTCCAGCTGCGGGTGAAATACTGAGTTGCCAATAATGAGAATTTACCCTGTGCTTCTCCCCTCACTGGGGAGGCCAGGGCTTGAGGCTTGAAAAGTGTTACTTTACATAAGACAAGGTTGGCGGGCTGATTGAAGGACAGGAGCTGATGAAGAAATGATCAAGATAAAACCTCAAAAGCAGGATCTGTGGGGCCAGTGGATTCTTAATGCAACTGTGAGCTCCAGAGAGCTCAGGGCTGCTTTGTTTCAATTCAACTGAACATTTATTGAGCACCTACTGTATACCTAGACCAAACCAATAGGGAAATTTATAACATTTTTTTTAACTAGGAAAAATAAGTTGATATGGAGAAGTAAAAGATTATAAGCAGTAGTGAGCTTAGTGGATAAGGTACAGGCTCTTGATATCATTGTCAGATCTGCCATTCCCCATATGCTTAGTGCTGGGCAAACTAAACCTCAATTTCCTCATCTATACAATGGGGATGATGATAGTGCTTTCTTTATAGTATTGAGATAAAGATTACATAAGGTGTTAGATTTAAAGCTCTTAGCCCAGTGGAACCATAGTGCTCAGTATCTGTTTGGATGGTGATGATGGTGATGATTGTGGCAATGATGATGAGACGCCAATGCCGGCGATGATGACGAAAGGAGGAGGAGGTCCTTGATTTTCTGTGAAACATGGGGCAAGTGTCTGTTTGCAAATGTATCTTTCCTAACCTTAAGTCATTCACTGGTGATGGGATGCTGAATTGATGATCCTGGAATGGAACAGCAGTGTGCTGACGGAGAGCAGAATCTGGAAGACAGGTTGAGAAGCATGGGGTCCAGGCCTTGTGTAGGAAAGCCATGTCCAGCATCTAGCCAGGGGTCCAACAAAGACCTAAATGAAGAGGGTGTGAGGGTCAGAACCTGGAAAATACCAAGTAAGATGTGTATAGAGTTCAAGTCAGTGTGCAATCTCAGGGGTTCAATTTCCAGAGATTAAAAAGGACAGTTTTAAAATTCTACACTACTGAGGTTGATCAAACAATTGCTCAGTGCCCTTGGGAACTGCAAAGCTTTGGGATCTCAGAAGCTGAGGTCCTCTGTGGCATTTGGGAGGGCTGTCATTGATTCCTCTGAGTCACCCCAGTTATGGGTCCCCACATGGGTTCATAGACCTAGTGATAAAGGACAACAGAGTTCTTTTCTGGAAAAGTACCAAGACCCCTGAATGCTTCCAATTTTCCAATGTCTTACAATGTCTTATCCCTTGTTCAAACTACCCATTCTAACCCTTTGTCTTTCTTCATCCTGCTTTGTGTAACTGGATTTCCCGTTTGGTTCACACATTTTCCCCTTTATTCCATCGAATTGGTTTATATTTCTTTGCCTTGCACCACACCTGCCTTTGCCAACCATAGTAACTAAATAAAATGAATCTTGTTTTATTTGATCGTTTTGTCCTGTATTATTGCTTTGCCTTTGTTGTTACTCTATGACTAGAAAACTTGGATATGATACCTTGGTTGTCGGCGTCCAAAAGTAATAAAATGTTGCTCTCCCAAATCTCTTTCCAGCCGTTCATCACCAGGAGTCTCTTCCTGCCTTGAAACATTTGGTTTTATTGCTCCCCTTTATTTCCTGCTTAGGCCAATCCATGTTCTGCCGGTGCCAGTTTTCCTCTTGCCCCTCAGACCCAATCTTCAAAGCCATTGTCATCTCAGACTCTGATATGTGAGTCACAAGGTTATTGCTTTTCTGAGCTCCTATCTTTCTGGCAGAGACCCTCAATGAGCTGCAATATTTTGCTTGCAATTTCCCCATGTCCCCACCAGCCTTTATCTCCATGGCCCAGCCCAGGCAATAACTGCTCTGCCTTCTTTATCTAGATCCAGAGCTGTCTGTCTCATGCAGAGAACGCTCCTACACATGTCATCTGAGTCCTCCATCTCTTCATCACTTTAGAATTGCCCTTGTCTATGTTCAGCTCCCTGTGTTCAGATTCTCTCTGATAGGATTTTTTTTTCCTTTGGTTTTTGTATGCTTCAAAGTCTGATGAATCAGGAGAAAACTGTTTGGTTATTTACATATCAGTTCAGATAATGGAGAAATTCCATAGCTTGTTTTCATTCACTCTCTTCTCTGATGTGATTTTCAGAAACAATGCTTGAATGCTTTTGTTTTTCACACTTGAAATCCACCAGTGTTCCACCCTGCCTTCTTCTATGTACTCCTTCCAATCTAACACCATCTCTTGGGTCCTGAGAGCTAAATACCAGATAGTATCTGTGAAGTAATTGTATCACATCAAAACTCAGTGTTCCAATTCTATCTTCTTGTCCCCATGAACACAGATTGGAACTCTCCACTTCTCTAAATCAAATCGAAGTAATGGTAAATTTTGGTAGCCCCCAAACATGCCTCTCTCCTTTGGAGTGTCTGTGTGCGGGGGTGCGAGGTGCACTTCCTGTGTGGCGGTGACTTTGAGGAACAACAGTGTGCTGGCATGTTCACACGTGCCCCATAGAGAACTCATCTTCAGTATGAAAAGTCTCTGTGTCCAGGACTCCCTGGAGGTCATTCTACTCAGTTTGTTTCCTTGTCTTATTTGGAGGAGTGACCCTGGAGTACAGGAGGTGATCCGTGGAGTTAAAATGAGACTAGGGGGACTTCCCTGGTGATCCAGTGGTTAAGACTCTGCACTTCCAATGCAGGAGGTGCGGGTTCGACCCCTGGTCAGAAAACTAGGATCCCACATGCTGTGTGGTACAGCCAAAAAAATAAATAAATAAAATAAAAATAATATAAAATGAGACTAGGAAGTGATCCCCAGGGTTAGGTGTTTTGAGGTCCCACATAGACTTCATTAGCAAGGATGGAGGTTCTCTTTTTTTCCCCCCAGAATAAAAAAATAGCATTATTAAGTCTGCCATCTTCAAAGAACCAAAAAGAAGGAGAAAAAGGAGAGGAGTTGGGAAAGAGAAAGGAAGAAAGAAAGGAAGGAAGGAAGAAGGAAGGAAGGAAGAAAGAAGGAAAGGGAGAAAGAAAGAGAGAGAGAGAAAGAAAAAAGAGAAAGAGGAAGGAAGGAAGGAAAGGAAGGAAGAAAGGAAGGAAGAAAAGAAAGGAAGAAAGAATGAGAAAGGAAGAAAGGAAGGAGAGAAAGAGAAAAAGAAAGAAAAAATTGCCAAAGAAAGAAACCACCTCTCTACATTGCAGCCCCCCTGCCCCGAACCCCAAGTCAAGCCACCCATCCCCCGTGCAGGCAATGCAAGCCTAGATGGACTGATCTATAGGTTCTTTTTTTTTTTTTAACATCTTTATTGGAGTATAATTGCTTTACAATGGTGTGTTAGTTTCTGCTTTACAACAAAGTGAATCAGTTATACATATACATATATTCCCATATCTCTTCCCTCTTGCGGCTCCCTCCCTCCCACCCTCCCTATCCCACCCCTCTAGGTGGTCACAAAGTACCTAGCTGATCTCCCTGTGCTATGCGGCTGCTTCCCACTAGCTATCCACCCTACGTCTGGTAGTGTATATCTGTCCATGCCACTCTCTCACTTTGTCACAGCTTACCCTTCCCCCTCCCCATATCCTCAAGGCCATGCTCTAGTAGGTCTGTGTTTTATTCCCGTCCTACCCCTAGTCTCTTCATGACATTTTATTTTTTTCTTAGATTCCATATATATGTGTTAGCATACAGTATTTGTTTTTCTCCTTCTGACTTACTTCACTCTGTA
>NC_041225.1:48675638-48677336 GCF_002837175.3 Physeter macrocephalus
GGTGTGAGATGATATCT
This sequence comes from Physeter macrocephalus, assembly GCF_002837175.3. Classification (NCBI taxonomy): domain Eukaryota; kingdom Metazoa; phylum Chordata; class Mammalia; order Artiodactyla; family Physeteridae; genus Physeter; species Physeter macrocephalus. The sequence continues at coordinate 48,675,656 of NC_041225.1, forward strand.
CATTGTAGTTTTGATTTGCATTTCTCTAATGATTAATGATGTTGAGCATTCTTTCATGTGTTTGTTGGCAATCTGTATATCTTCTTTGGAAAAATGTCTATTTAGGTCTTCTGCCTTTGTTATTGAGCTGCATGAGTTGCTTATAAATTTTGGATATTAATCCTTTGTCAGTTGCTTCATTTGCAACTATTTTCTCCCATTCTGAGGGTTGTCTTTTGGTCTTGTTTATGGTATCCTTTGCTGTGCAAAAGCTTTTAAGTTTCATTAGGTCCCTTTTGTTTATTTTTGTTTTTATTTCCATTTCTCTAGGAGGTGGGTCAAAAAGGATCTTACTGCGATTTATGTCATAGAGTGTTCTGCTTATGTTTTCCTCTAAGAGTTTGATAGTGTCTGGCCTTACATTTAAGTCTTCAACCCATTTTGAGTTTATTTTTATGTATAGTGTTAGGGAGTGTTCTAATTTCATACTTTTACATGTACCTGTCCAGTTTTCCCAGCACCACTTATGGAAGAGGCTGTCTTTTCTCCACTGTATATTCTTGCCTCCTTTATCAAAGATAAGGTGACCATATGTGTGTGGGTTTATCTCTGGGCTTTCTATCTTGTTCCACTGATCTATATTTCTGTTTTTGTGCCAGTACCGTACTGTCTTGATTACTGTAGCTTTGTACTACAGTCTGAAGTCAGGGAGCCTGATTCCTCCAGCTCCATTTTTCGTTCTCAAGATTGCTTCGCTATTCGGGGTCTTTTGTGTTTCCATACATATTGTAAATTTTTTTGTTCTAGTTCTGTAAAAAATGCCAGTGGTAGTTTGATAGGGATTGCATTGAGTCTGTAGATTGCTTTGGGTAGTAGAGTCATTTTCACAATGTTGATTCTTCCAATCCAAGAACATGGTATATCTCTCCATCTATTTGTATCATCTTTAATTTCTTTCATCAGTGTCTTATAATTTTCTGCATACAGGTCTTTTGTCTCCCTAGGTAGGTTTATTCCTAGGTATTTTATTCTTTTTGTTGCAATGATAAATGGGAGTGTTTTCTTAATCAGTTTTTCACCATTGAGAACAATGCTGGCTGTGGGTTTGTCATATATGGCCTTTATTATGTTGAGGAAAGTTCCCTCTATGCCTACTTTCTGCAGGGTTTTTATCATATATGGGTGTTGAATTTTGTCAAAAGCTTTCTCTGCATCTATTGAGATGATCATATGGTTTTTCTCCTTCAGTTTGTTGATATGGTGTATCACGTTGATTGATTTGCGTATATTGAAGAATCCTTGCATTCCTGGAATAAACCCCACTTGAGGTGTGGGAGGGTGTATGATCCTTTTAAAGTGCTGTTGGATTCTGTTTGCTAGTATTTGTTGAGGATTTTTGCATCTATGTTCATCAGTGATATTGGCCTGTAGTTTTCTTTCTAGTGCTTGTGATTGGTCTGTTCATATTTTCTATTTCTCCCTGGTTCAGTCTCGGCAGGTTGTGCATTTCTAAGAATTTGTCCATTTCTTCCAGGTTGTCCATTTTATTGGCATACGTTTGCTTGTAGTAATTTCTCATGATCTTTTGTATTTCTGCAGTGTCCCTTGTTACTTCTCCTTTTTCATTTCTAATTCTGTTGTTTTGAGTCTTCTCCCTTTTTTTCTTGATGAGTCTGGCTAATGGTTTATCAATTTTGTTTAT
>NC_041225.1:48680074-48702440 GCF_002837175.3 Physeter macrocephalus
TTTTCATTTTGCTTACTGTGTTTGGGGTCTCCTTTTTGCAGGCTGCAGGTTCGTAGTTCCCATTGTTTTTGGTGTCTGTCCCCAGTGGCTAAGGTTGGTTCAGTGGGTTGAGTAGGTTTCCTGGTGGAGGGGACTAGTGCCTGTGTTCTGGTGGATGAGGTTGGATCTTGTCTTTCTGGTGGGCAGGTCCACGTCTGGTGGTGTGTTTTGGGGTGTCTGTGGCCTTATTATGATTTTAGGCAGCCTCTCTGCTAATGGGTGGCGTTGTGTTCATGTCTTGCTAGTTGTTTGGCATAGGGTGTCCAGCACTGTAGCTTGCTGGTCGTTGAGTGAAGCTGGCTCTTGGTGTTGAGATGGAGATCTCTGGGAGATTTTCGCTGTTTGATATTACATGGAGCTGGGAGGTCTCTTGTGGACCACTGTCCTGAAATTGGTTCTCCCACCTCAGAGACACAGGCCTGATGCCTCGCTGGAGCACCAAGAGCCTTTACTCCACACGGCTCAGAGTAAAAGGGAGAAAAAATAGGAAGGAAAGAAAGAAAAGGAAGGAAGGAAGAAAGAAAGGAAGAAAGGAAGGAAGAAAGAAAGGAAGAAGATAAAATAAAGTAGGATAAAATAAAGTTATTAAAATAAAAAATTATTATTAAGAAGAAAAATTTTAAAAAGTAAAAAAAAAAAAAAGTGATGGTCAGAACCCTAGGACAAATGGTGAAAGCAAAGCTATACAGACAAACTCTCACACAGAAGCACACACATACACACTCACAAAAAGAGAAAAAGGGGAAAAAAATAATGTATCTTATTCCCAAAGTCCACCTCCTCAACTTGGGACGATTCGCTGTCTATTCAGGTATTCCACAGATGCAGGGCACTTCAAGTTGAATGTGGAGCTTTAATCCGCTGCTTCTGAGGCTGCTGGGAGAGACCTCCCCCTCTCCTCTTTGTTCGCACAGCTCCTGGGGTTCAGTTTTGGACTTGGCCCCGCCTCTGCGCGTAGGTCGCCCGAGGGCGTCTGTTTTTCGCTCAGACAGGACGGGGTTAAAGGAGCCGCTGATTCGGGGGCTCTGGCTCCCTCAGGCTGGGCGGAGGGAGGGGCACAGATGCGGGGCGAGCCTGCTGTGGTAGAGGCCGGCGTGCGTTCTCCCGGGGAAGTTTTCCCTGGATCCTGGGACCCTGGCAGTGGCGGGCTGCACAGGCTCCCGGGAGGGGAGGGATGGAGAGTGACCTGTGCTCGCACACAGGCTTCTTGGTGGCGGCAGCAGCAGCCTTAGCGTCTCATACCTGTCTCTGGGGTCCGCGCTGACAGCCGCGGCTCGCGCCCATTTCTGGAGCCCCTTTACTTGGCGCGCTTAATCCCCTCTCCTCTCGCACCAGGAAACAAAGAGGCAAGAAAAAGCCTCTTGTCGCTTCGGCAGCTCCAGACTTCTCCCGGACTCCCTCCCGGCTAGCCGTGGTGCACTAGCCCCTTCAGGCTGTGATCACGCCGCCAACCCCAGTCCTCTCCCTGGGATCCGACCGAAGCCCGAGCCTCAGCTCCCAGCCCCCGCCCGCCCCGGCGGTGAGCAGACAAGCCTCTCGGGCTGGTAGGCTGGTCGGCAGCAATCCTCTGCGGGAATCTCTCCGCTTTGCCCTCCGCACCCTGTTACTGTGCTCTCCTCCGCGGCTCTGAAGCTTCCCCCCTCTGCCACCCGCAGTCTCCGCCCGCGAAGGGGCTTCCAGTGTGTGGAAACCTTTCCTCCTTCACGGCTCCCTCCCACTGGTGCAGGTCCCGTCCCTATTCTTTGTCTCTGTTTTTTCTTTTTTCTTTTGCCCTACCCAGGTACGTGGGGAGTTTCTTGCCTTTTGGAAGGTCTGAGGTCTTCTGCCAGCGTTCAGTGGGTGTTCTATAGGAGCAGTTCCACGTGTAGATGTATTTCTGATGTATCTGCGGGGAGGAAGTTGATCTCCGTGTCTTACTCTTCCGCCATCTTCTCGCTCCCTCTTATAGGTTCTTTTGAAGCTGTTTTTTGCTTCAATTCCTTGAACCTCTCTTCCACTTGTTATCTCTTCTAAGAAAGCTGGAGCTAGATGAAGGGATGGGTATATTTGGTGATATTCTGCCCTAATAAAGCTTAATTTTGAGTGTTTAGATGATGGTTATACACATAGAATCTGGCCTTAAAATTATAATAGTAACATAAAGTGAGTCTAGAGCCACCATTTACTGGCTGTGCAATTTGGAGCAAGTCACTTAACCTCTCTGATTCTCAATTTCGTCATCTGTGAAATGGGAATAATAATAGTAGCAACTTGGTAAGATTTTATAAGATTTAAATTAAATAATCCACAGTTCTTGGCCCGTGGTAAGTTCTTAAAAAATGCTATCTATTGATCTAACTATATTTCAAAACCATCAGAGAATAAAGAGAAAAACAATTCCAACCAAATACAGTTGGTCAGATTTTATAATATTGGTTTTTATAATATAGATTTTATAATATTAGTTTTGTAATATTTCCTGCTATGCATCTTTCCAATGCTCCTCTCTCTCTCTCTTTTTTTAACATAATCATATAATTTGGTATCCTACATCATTCCATTTAACATTACAATAAGAATTTTTCATGTTGTCACGTAGACTTCATAACATATGGTTGGAGTATAGGACACAAACTGATTAAACACAAACCATTTTAACCTCTCAGTGCTTCTGCATCAGATGAGAAAACCCCATCCACCAGGATGTGAGGGCACCTGTCAGACTCCACTGCTGGCAGATAAGTAACAGCAGCCCGGGCAGCTCTGTGGCTCAGCCTCAACACCTCCCAGAAGAGCAGCCAGACCTTCCCCATTCGTCTCTCCACTCCAACATTCATAGCGTAGGCACTGCGTTACCATCTCAGAATAAAAAAAACTAAATAGACCCCACCCCTGCCCTCGGGAGCACATAGTCTCCTTGACAAGAAAATAAAGGATGAAATACAGGAGGTTTGCCACTCTGCGATAATTGTCACAGGAGGCTGTGAGTGCAGGTAAAGGCTCACCTAGCTCCAACCGGGGAGGTTGGGGAAAGCTTCCTGGAGGAGCTGCACTTCTGACTTCTTACTGTTCATCTCTTTGGCATCATAATCCCCTTCTTGCCGTCTTCTGACCATTTTTTCACTTCCCTTCACTCCCTTCTGTCCCTTTGGCCTTCTGGCCCTCTGCTATCCACATTGCTTTCCCCAGCTCCAGCTTCCCTTAGTGTCTCTCCATCATTCCCTCCTCATGTTTGGCCAGGCTCCGTCAAGTACAGACTTGGCAGGAAATCACCTGGACAAGGGAGCATCCAGTTCAGTTCACTCAACTAATGTTTTCAGATTTCTTCTAGACACAAGACTCTGTGCAAGGGGCTCTTTGGGCATGGAGGTATATAGAGATCAGGAAATGAAATGGTTCCCTGATTGGGAGGATCATTTGGTTCAAGGGGGTAGAACGGTAGAAAGTAGCATAGAAAGAGTTGAAAACTGTAACAGCCAGCCAGACTGTGACCTTGCTTTGGTGAAAATATAAACAAGAGGTAATGGGAACACAATGCAGAAACTCATGAATAAACCTGGTTGGGGGTGGGATAGGTGGAGGTTAATGAAGCTTACCTAAGAGGGAGATAGAAGACTGTTATATATCTGAGTTTTGGAGAATGTGTAGGATTTTATAAAGTGGAGAATACAGAGGGAAGACATTCCAGAAATATAGACCTAGAAGTAAATGGTATTGTGCAGAGAAGAGTTCATTAGTACCGCTGGAATATAAAACACATCTGGCAATCACAGGAGATGAGACACCTGTCAGCCACCAGATGTTCACCTTCTAGGCTATAGCTCAAAGAATCCTTCTTTAGACACAAAGAACAGCCCCAGGAACCTCCAGAAATTGATCATTGAGATGCCACTGTGCTAGTGAAATGTCTGACTTGCCCCATCAATAAAAGGGAATTCCTCCACTATTCAACCCCTACCATCCCTCAAAGTTTCCAACAGCTTTTTACCACACTCTTAAACATCTACAGACAACCAAGAATCACCTGACATTTGGGGAAAGTCCCAACATAAAAATGACCAACTCAACAAACAGAAAAAAGAACTCAGAAGAAAAAGAGATAATTCAGGGAATAGGGGGAAAAAGGTAAAAAGAGATATGAAAAGATGTTTTATCTATAAAACAAGAATAGAATTAAATGAGGATCATAGCAGAACAAAAGATAGTTCTTTAAAACAAGTATAAGAAAATTGAATAGAAAGTTGGAAAATAAAGTTAAAAAAATCTTTCAGAAAATTGAACAAATAGTTAAGGAGACAATGAAATGTAAGGAAAAAAAAATGAATTTCTGGGACTTCCCTGGTGGTCCAGTGGGTAAGACTCTGCACTCCCAATGCAGGGGGCCCGGGTTCAATTCGTGGTCGGGGCACTAGATCCCACATGCATGCCACAACTAAGAGGGCCACATGCCACAACTAAGAAGTCCTCATGTTGCTACTAAAAGATCCCACTTGCCGTAACTAAGACCCCGCACAGCCTTAAATAAATAGATATATAGTTTTTTTTTTTATGTGAACTTCAGCCAGGAGGTCTGATAAAAGAATTCTGATATTAAATCTGATAATAAGAATTTCAGTAAATAAGTTGGCCAGATTTAGCAAATAAAAACACAGGCTGCCCAGTTGATTTTGAATATCAGAATTTCAGATGAACAACAAATAATTATTTACAGTAAATATGTCCCAAATGTCACATGGAACATATTTACACTAAAAATATTATACAGAACTTTTTTTTTTTTGGCTGCGTTGGGTCTTCGTTGCTGCTTGTGGGCTTTTTCTAGTTGCGGTGAGCGGGGGCTACTCTTCATTGCAGCGCACAGGCTTCTCATTTTGGTGGCTTCTCTTGCTGCAGATCATGGACTCTAGGTGCGCAGGCATCAGTAGTTGCAGCACACGGGCTCAGTAGTTGTGGTATGCAGGCCCTCGAGCATGTGGGCTTCAGTAGTTGCAGCGCGTGGCCTCAGTAGTTGTGGCGCACGGGCTTAGTTGCTCCACAGCATGTGGGATCTTCCTGGCCCAGGGATTGAACCCATGTCCCCTGCATTGGCAGGCAGATTCTTAACCACTGCGCCACCAGGGAAGTCCCACAGAACATATTTATACTAAAAATTTATTTGTGGATTATCTGGAATTCAAATTTAATTCTGTATCTTATCTGGCAACACTACCAGTGAAGAGAGAACAAATAAATTAAAAGGAAGGAAATTATTAACCAAATAATTCGATAAAATTCTTTATGACTGAATAATATAAATGTCCAAATTAAAAGATCCCATTGAGTTGGGAAAAATGAATTCTAAAAGACCCGTAGGATGGCATTGTATTTTTCAGCACCAAATGGGGAAACTAAAATATAATTGATAAAATTTTCAAAATTTGGTGAGAAAATTATTTTCATCCTAGAATTCTATAACTAGGCAAGTGTGAGGGCAGAATAAAGATATGTTAAGAAATTCAAAAATTCAGAAAGCTTACCTTCCATATACCCTTTTTGTTTTTGTTTTTGTTTTTTCCCATATACCCTTTTTTAGGAAGATACTAAAAGGTGTACTCCACCAAATTCAAAAGTAAACCAAGAAAAAGTAAAACAGGATACAGGAAACAGTCTGTCCACCTCAGAACATTAGCCAGAAGAAAACACAGGGGGAGGGCCATGTGGTAGGTTTATTCTGAATCCAGGAAATGGAGGACTCTTAGAGGAGATCATCAGTGCAAAAGTGGATCTGATAGAATGGCTAAGTTAGATAATGTGATGGAATATAAAAAGAGAATTAGAGATTTGTCTATGGAAAATTATAAAAAGGAAAATTGAGGCAATTATTCCTGGCCCAGGGATTGAACCCATGTCCCCTGCATTGGCAGGCAGATTCTTAACCACTGCGCCACCAGGGAAGTCCCACAGAACATATTTATACTAAAAATTTATTTGTGGATTATCTGGAATTCAAATTTAATTCTGTATCTTATCTGGCAACACTACCAGTGAAGAGAGAACAAATAAATTAAAAGGAAGGAAATTATTAACCAAATAATTCGATAAAATTCTTTATGACTGAATAATATAAATGTCCAAATTAAAAGATCCCATTGAGTTGGGAAAAATGAATTCTAAAAGACCCGTAGGATGGCATTGTATTTTTCAGCACCAAATGGGGAAACTAAAATATAATTGATAAAATTTTCAAAATTTGGTGAGAAAATTATTTTCATCCTAGAATTCTATAACTAGGCAAGTGTGAGGGCAGAATAAAGATATGTTAAGAAATTCAAAAATTCAGAAAGCTTACCTTCCATATACCCTTTTTGTTTTTGTTTTTGTTTTTTCCCATATACCCTTTTTTAGGAAGATACTAAAAGGTGTACTCCACCAAATTCAAAAGTAAACCAAGAAAAAGTAAAACAGGATACAGGAAACAGTCTGTCTACCTCAGAACATTAGCCAGAAGAAAACACAGGGGGAGGGCCATGTGGTAGGTTTATTCTGAATCCAGGAAATGGAGGACTCTTAGAGGAGATCATCAGTGCAAAAGTGGATCTGATAGAATGGCTAAGTTAGATAATGTGATGGAATATAAAAAGAGAATTAGAGATTTGTCTATGGAAAATTATAAAAAGGAAAATTGAGGCAATTATAATCTCAAGAAAAACCATAGAGCTGTACAAAAACAAAATTTTTTCAGTATACTACTTGGTTCTGTGTAATTATGTAAATACTGATCGATTGTTGATATTACTGAAAATAGGAGGTTCAGATGAAGGGAGTAGAGAGATAAAAATGTAAAATCCTCAAGGGTCAGAAGACTTAATATTTTAAGGTGTTGATTCTTCCCAAATTGTTGTACAGATTCAACGTAATTCCAATCAAAATCACAACAGAATTGCCTGTAGAAATTGACAAGCTGATTTTTTTTTAAATTTATTTTATTTATTTTTGGCTGCGTTGGGTCTTCATTGCTGCACACGGGCTTTCTCTAGTTGTGGCGAGAGGGGGCTACTCTTCATTGTGGTGTGTGGGCTTCTCATTGCGGTGGCTTCTCTTGTTGCAGAGCATGGGCTCTAGGCACGCAGGCTTCAGTAGTTGTGGCACGTGGGCTCAGTAGTTGCGGCTTGCGGGCTCTAGAGTGCAGGCTCAGTAGTTGTGGCACACGGGCTTAGTTGCTCTGCGGCATGTGGGATCTTCCCGGACCAGGGCTCAAACCCGTGTCCCCTGCATTGGCAGGCGGATTCTTAGCCACTGCGCCACCAGGGAAGTCCTGACAAGCTGATTTTAATGGAAACGCAAAGGTCCTGGAAGAGCCCAAACAACTTTGAAGAAAGGACAGAGTTAGATGACTAATTTCGACTGTGGTGATGGTTTTGTCAACACAAATAATCAATAAACAATCTATAATAGAAAGAGAAGAGTTTTATTTGAGCCAAACTGAGGACTACACGGAGACACAGAATCAAGAAGCACTTGAATTGTGTTCTGCCAGACTACAAAGTGGGGGAGGTTTATAATACAGGCAAAATCCACAAAGTTACATGAGTAGTTTGTCAAGAATTAGGATTGGAGCTGGTAAGAAGTAAGGGTGCTTGTTAAGCAAGGATTGGTTGGGATCCTAAATGGCTGCATAGTTACAAAGGGAGACTTTGACATCATACAAAGGGAGACTTTGACATCATAAGGTTGCAACTGGTAGCTACTAGCAGGTATTGTCTTGGAAACGGCTGGTGGTGTCCTTGAGTTTGATATAGTTAGGAAAATTCAAGTTCCCAGTGACACAGGAGTGTGTCTAAAACCACGTCCACAATGGCCACCAGGCTCCATTTTGAATGCCTGAACCACAATTACTCCATTTTGATTTTTTTTTTTTTTTTTTTTTGTGGTACGCGGGCCTCTCACTGCTGTGGCCTCTCCCGCTGCGGAGCACAGGCTCCGGATGCGCAGGCCCAGCGGCCGTGGCTCACGGGCCCAGCCGCTCCGCGGCACGTGGGATCATCCCGGATCGGGGCACGAACCCGTGTCCCCTGCATCGGCAGGCGGACTCTCAACCACTGCGCCACCAGGGAAGCCCCCCATTTTGATTTTTAAATGCATTCTTTTCTTTAATGGTTAAAACAGATGTACAATGTGTATTTGACAGGCCATAAGACAGCCTGTTCTAGTTAGCATAAAATTCAAGCCAAATCATGTATAAGTCAGAATGACTTCCCCATACCTCAGTATGTGAAAATTTCTTCCATCAGTTTCATCGACGGACCTGTGTCAAAATTTATCAAATTGTACACTTTGAATATGCAATTTATTGTATGTCTATTATACCTCAATAAAATGTTTACAAATTTTTAAAAAATCCTCATCTACACAAAAAGGAGACAGCTATAAAGTTTAAAATTGAGGGGCTGGGAAATAATAATATAAGCGTAATACTTAGAAATATGGAGTTAAATGCCAGAAGAACTGCCCCTCTCAAAAAAAAAAAAAAAGACGCAGCTGCCTTTGGTAGTCAGAGCTGGGGTAGAGGCGGTAGGGAATCAGTGGGGAGTAGAAGCAAGTGACTGATGCTTTCCATGATGAGCCTTTTGGTTCTGTTTGATTTTTTTTTTTTTTTTTGTGGTACACGGGCCTCCCTCTGTTGTGGCCTCTCCCGTTGCGGGGCACAGGCTCCGGACGCGCAGGCTCAGCGGCCATGGCTCACGGGCCCAGCCGCTCCGGGGCACGTGGGATCTTCCCGGACCGGGGCGCGAACCCGGTTCCCCTGCATCGGCAGGCGGACGCGCAACCACTGCGCCACCAGGGAAGCCCTGTTTGATTTTTAAACAATGTGCAGGTAGTACTTGCTTTTGACAAATAAGAGAACATTTTAAACAAGAAAGTATATAATTATAGTATGACGGCTTTTTGCCACTCTGGGTGGCATTTTGGTGAGCGGATCGTGAAGAATGGCGTCAGGAAGCAAGAGAGCCCAGTTCAGAGGCTCCTGCGGTAATCTTGTTGAGAAGGATGAACTAGAAGGTATCTGAACTTAACCTCTCCTTGTTTGATGTGTGATGGGAGTGATGCCTCCTGTCTTCTTCCTCGGTCTGACTCCTGTCACTCCCCCTGCAAGCCTCCATGCCCACCCCACCCCAGCCATCACGCCTCTCACCCTGAGGCACAGCTTTTAGAGGAGGTGCCCGAGGTGTGTGCACATGTGGGCACTTGACAGAGGAGCACCATGCGATCAGGGGACCAGGCCCCAAGGCAGGGGGAAGGGGCTTCTCAGGATGCTGTTGGCCAGCTACGTCACTGCCACAACCTGAAACCTAGCCTAGATTCATTCTTTACACAAATACGTGCTATAGGCCTGCTACCTCACCCACTCCAGGGAGGGCCAGTGCCTGTAATCTAATTTCTGGATGCTGATGCTGGAAGCCAGTACAGTCATTTTCACAGCATTTCTGCCACTTACCCATAGTCTCTCTTAATCAAATTCTTCCCTTCCTTTGAATTCCTACATTCCTTTCTTGCCTGTACTGTTGACATTGGCCGTAGAAATGGAATTTTCCAGTTTCATAGAAATTATAGCAACTTTAAGGTTATGGCTGCTCAGTAAACTCCTTGTTTTCGTTATAGCCTGAGCCCTGGAGCCCTTGATGAAACAAACATTTTATGAGATGTAGGGTTTCTCTCTGAGCAGACACTGCTGGTCAAAGCACAGATTACTGCTGCATCAGTTAGCCAGAAAAGCCCTCCCCCTTGCCCACTGATTTGGGTTGTTTTGGCTGAGGTTGCTCACTTTGTAAATAGCTGTAAGCAACTGGTGACAACAGAAGTGGATCCTTGGGGGTGGGGATTAATTATAGCTCAAGATGACCATTTAAGGCAGCAAGGCATTGTTAAGTGAACAAAGCAGGTTACAGATCACTAAGTACAAGATGATCCCCTTTCTCTAAATACGTACTCGTGTGTGTGTGCACGTGTGTGTGCATGCATACACAAAACTAGGAACATTAAACAGGGATCCTCCAAGACTGAGGGATTTATGAAAGATTTTCTTAATTTTTGCTTGCCTGGTTTTTCCAAATTTTTTCAAATGAACATGCATTATTTTGTAATAATAAGAAAAAAAGGTATTTAAAAACATAAATAAAAACAGCAAGATCCTGGGCAAACGCCATATGTTTTGTCTGAATTGCAAGTACCCTGGCATGAAGGGCCAAGGCCTGGCTTGGCTGGCGGTGTGTCTAAACAGCAGTGGGTGGTAGGGCAAAGGCTTCTCCCCTGTGGCATCAGGGGACATCCAAACTGAGGAGCCAGCAGATTCACGGCCCTTTCAGGAAACCAAGTCCACAGCCATCAGACAGGTGTCCAGAGAGTTGACCGAACAAAAGAGACAGAGGCAATATTAAAACTGTACTCAGGGCTTCCCTGGTGGTGCAGTGGTTGAGAGTCCGCCTGCCGATGCAGGGGACACGGGTTCATGCCCCGGTCTGGGAAGATCCCACACGCCGCGGAGCGGCTGGGCCCGTGAGCCATGGCTGCCGAACCTGCGCGTCCGGAGCCTGTGCTCCGCAACGGTAGAGGCCACGACAGTGAGAGGCCCGCGTACCGCAAAAAAAAAAAAAAAAAAAAAAAAAAAAAAACTACTCAAAGGCAGAAATCCAGGCACATTCATTTGTTCATCCACTGAGCACCCACTTTGGGCCGACACTGTGCTGAGAACCAGGGAACTGGGGCAAAGGCAAGCAAGGACCACCCGGGGAGGCAGGCCTTACTGCTCAAGGCTTGCTGGGATGTGGGTCAGCCAGCATGGCTTCAAGATCCCCAAGCAGAATAGCCACGTTGGGCTCCAACGAAGGGGAACAGAAACAACTCCACTGCAGTGGGGGATCTCCTTCCCACGCGGACCCCTCCAGCAAGCCTCTAACCCAAGCAGTTTCTGCATTAATCCACATGTTTCCAGGTTTGTTAGAAAAACCAGCTGGCTAGGATGACTGCTATGTTTGATTTCTAAAAATTTCTTAAAGCTATGCAATACAAATATGCACTCTCACATACATTAGCTTCACAATGATGTTGTGAATAGGATAAAGCAGGTACTATTATCACAAGAGAGTAAACTGAGGCTTAGAAAAAAATAATTGCCCACATTTACATAGTAATAGGGTGAGGGTGGCTCTGATATGTTTTTTCCAAAGCTTGCAAGCAATTAACTCAGTTCTGACGCTATATACTTGGAGATAGTATCAGATCCCACAGCTTACAGGTTCAGTCTTACTAAAGTGCCCCCCATTTCAGAGGCCAATCGCTAATCACAAGTCCATGTTGTTACTTGTGCTAAAGTAACTTGTGCAACTGGCTATATATTGGAGATTCCCATGACCCCCTCCCCTCCTTGGGTGCAGTTAATTTACTGGAGTGGTTCACAGAACCCAGAGAAAATTTTTACTTACTAGATTCCCAGTTTAGTATGTCAATAAAAGGGTGTAACTCGAGAACAGCCAGATGGAGGAGGTGCATAAGGCAAGGTATGTGGGAGCGGGTGTGGAGCTTCCATGCTCCCTGAGTGTCACTCTCCCCACATCTCCATGTACTCATGAACCCAGAAATTCTCCAAACCCCATCCTTCTGGATTCTTTGGAGGCTTCATTACATAGGTACGATTGATTAAATCAATGGCCATTTGTGGTGGAAGCAGTCTCCAGCTCCTCTCCTTTCCGCGGAGGTCAAGGAGTGTCCGTCACTGAAAGTTCCAACCCTCTAGTCACAAGGCTGGTTCTACTGGCAGGTGGCCCCCATCCTGAGGTTACCTAGGGTTTTTCCAAAATCACCTCATTAACATAACAGAAGACACCTTTATAGCTCTCAGCACTTAGGAAGTTCAAAAGGTTTAGGAGTGGTGCCAGAAATGGAGAAGAAGACCAAGTACATATTTCTGATTATAAATCATCATACTACAACTGAGGACATGGTTCTTTGGCCTTCAGTCCAATACTCTTCCCACATACTATTTCATACTTATTTGTTCATTTATGTATTTATCTGTCCAAAAAACATTTATTGTGTACCTACTACATGGGAGGCACCATGCTAAGTACCGGGGATTCAGATACAGTCATTCACTCAGCTGTGCTACTTCAGGCCTGTCACTGTGCTATTGCAGGTGTGTTCAGAAACTCAGGTACGGGCCCCAAGAGTTACACTCCAGCCTCTGACTTAGGACGATGATTCTCAATCTTGAATGCACTTAGAATTGCCTGGGGAGCTTTAAAAAAATATCAGTGCCTAGGCCCCATCCCAAACCAATACAACTATCATTTCTGCTGGTTTAAAGCTCCCCACGTGATTCTGACATGTGACCAAAGTGTAGAACTACAGTTCTTGGGAGTAAGCACAAAGCGTGACCCTTTCAGCTACTTTATGGGAAGCAGCGGCTGCAAACACCTGTGAACCAACTGATTCTAACAGGGCTCTTCTGAACTCTGGTCTTGAACCGCCTGAGCTCAGAGATTCTGCTTTCGTCATCATACGCTCTCTGAGGGGTGGGAATCGAGTTGGGTGTGGTGGGTGATGACTCTGTAATAGATCTCGGTCCAGGAGAACTAGTGTTCTGGGCAGCAGTCAGAGGCCCCGATCCGCTCCTCAACCTCACGCTGGAGAGGACTTGCTCTAAATATAAGGGCTTGGGGACTTCCCTGGCGGTCCAGTGGGTTAACATGCCGTGCTTCCACTGCAGGGGCCATGGGTCAAGTCCCTAATTGGGGAACTAAGATCCCACAAGCCGTGTGGTGTTGCCAAAGAAAAATAAATAAATATAAGGGCTTGACTTAGCCCTCCATCACCATGACTATTTTCTGTGTTTTTGTTATGCAAGTAGAGGTATATATGGTAGAAGAAGGAACTGAGAAGAACTAGACCAGGCATAGAGGATCCTATCCAATCTCATGCTTTAACTAGCTAGGATATTGAATCCTAGAGAGGGGAAAGGACTTGAAACAATTAGGGAACGATGCAAAACAGGACACAATTCAGTGCCAAAATCTGGCTGCAGGCCAAAACTGCCTACTCTCAGGGCTTTTGAGGACTAATGGTCCGTCGTGGGTCGTGGTGTACTAGCACTTTCTTTCTAGGTTGATTGACGTTCACATTTTCATCTCACCTGAAGCATTTAGCTAGAGCAAATTCATAAGCCAAATGAGATAAAGTTGGACAGGAGAGGAAGAAGAGAAAAGCAGCGTGCATCTGCTAAGGATCTATTGCATGTGCCCGCACCTCATAACAGCTCCACAAGGCAGAAACTATTTATTACTCTCGTTTACAGATGAGGAAACTGTGGCACAGAGGAGTTAAGCTAATTTGCCGCAAATCATGGAGTTGATCAGGGGCAGTGGAACTTAACTGTGCCAGGCTCTCTCTACTATATTTACCACTTATGAAACCATGACTATAAACCTTAAATTCACTGTATATTGGTAGCTTGCCTGCAGGTCTGTGAACTGGACAGTGCTTTATGGTGACAAACTGAGGATTGCAGCATCTGCTATTCTCTCCCTTCTTTTCTTTCTCATCATACTTTTATTTGTTCCTTTTTCCCTAATTTGATTGATGTGACCAACATAAGCTGAATATGATCGTCTAACCCACATGGCCTTGGGTGGGAGAAGTAGATAGAAAGATAAAGAAATGGGAAATGAATCCAAGGTGAACCTTACAATCTGAATCAGAAGCCTAGGACAGCCCCACCAAGGATACAGTAACCAATGAAGAATTCCAGTGGAAATTGGAAACGTGGACCCTTTTTTAAAGACATTTTCAATTTATCTAGGAATAAAAGATGCTGGCTTCTAAATACACACACACACACACACACACACACACACACAAATAAATAAATGAGGGAAACATGGGTACATTTTCTTCTTTTGAGGAAACCCTGGAAACAGGTTTGGGTTTCTTGGCCAGCTTCAATGTATCTAGGAATAAAAGATGCTGGCTTCTAAATACACACACACACACAAATAAATAAATGAGGGAAACATGGGTACATTTTCTTCTTTTGAGGAAACCCTGGAAACAGGTTTGGGTTTCTTGGCCAGCTGGAAATACTGTTCTGTTTTATTTCACCACTTTGGACCAAGTGTGGTACATCAGTCAAAAGGGATTTGTGACCTTGGACACAACAATCATCATTTGTACCACTGTTTATAACGATGGGGCGGCTTCCACATGCTTGCCTCCTCTTGCTTGTTCATGAGCATTGGCTCTCATCACCAGGCAAACACACCAGCCTAGATTTCTGAGAGACCTGAATAACACACTTATGTCTGATCCTGTGTGTTGATTTGCATCCTAGAGTCTGAGACGTTTCTGGCTGAGAATACCTGAAGGCAAGATCTATTTACTACCCTGTTGGCTCCAGCTGTCATTTTTCTTAGATACCTTTCTCTCTCTCTCATGGAGAACATGGTAATTTTCAAGTTCTATAAACTATCAATAGAACCTGCTCCAGGATACTCAAAAACGTTGGCTAAAAGGAGAAAGGGAAGGAACTGGACATTTATTAAACATCTAACCATGGATTCACAGCCTTAAGGGGCAAGTATTATCATCCCAAATATAGAGCAAAGAGGATGAAGGAAAGGACACTCTATCACAAGCACAGATTTTCGGCATCAGATGAACTGACCTGGGTGTGCATTTTAGTTACACCACTGCCTAGTTCGGTAAACTTGGCCAAAGTCCCTGAGCCTCAGGGTATTCTTCTCATTTACTTTTTTTTTTTTACAGCTTTATTGAGGTATAACTGACATACAGCTTACTGCATGTATTTATTTAAAGTGTACAATTTTTAAAGTTTTGATAGAGGTATGTTATACCCGTGAAAACATCACCCGATCAAGATAATCACAACCATCACCCCCAAAAGTTTTCTCCTGCTCCTCTGTAGGCTCCCCTTTCTACTCTTCTCCACCCTGGTCCCCAGCGACCACTGAACTGCTTTCTGCCTGAGTGGGGTAGACAAAAATAACAGCCCCCCCCACAAAGATGTCCAAGTCCTAATCCCCCAAATGTGTGAATATATTACATTAAAGGCAAAGGGACTTTGCAGATGAGATTCTCCTGGGCCCAATGTAATCACAAGGGAAAGAGGGAGGGAGGCAGGAGGGTCAGAGTCAAAGAAGGAGATGTGACATGCAAGCAGGGACTGGAGTCGGTGAGAGATTTGAAGACGATACATTGCTGGCTGTGAAAGTGGAAGAAGGAGGGACTTCCCTGGCGGTCCAGTGGTTAAGACTCAGCATTTCCACTGCAGGGGACGCGGGTTTGATCCCTGGTCAGGGAACTAAGATCCCGCAGGCCGTGCAGCATGACCAAAAAAATTTTTAAAGTATCATCATTAAAAAGTGGAAGAAGAAGCCACAAGCCAAGGAATTCAGGTGGCCTTTAAAAGCTGGAAGAAGCAAGGAAATGGATCCTCCCTTAGACCTTCCAGAAGAATGCAGCACGCAGGAATGCTGACACCATGATTTTAGCTCGGTGAAACCCACTGTGATAGGCTGAATGATGACCCTCAAAAATACCCAGTGCTAATTCTTGTAACCTATGAATGTTACCTTATATGGCAAAAGGGACTCAGAAATTATAACTAAATTAAGAATTCTGAGATGAGAAGATCATCCTGGATTATTTGGGTGGGGCTTAAATGTAATCACAAGTATCCATAAAGGAGAAAGGCAGAGATTTTACTATGGAAAAGAAGGTGATACTGGAAGCAGAGATTGTCCTGATGTGTATGAAGGCAGAGGAAGGGGCCACAAACCAAGAGTCACTAGAAGCTGAAAAAGGTAAGGAAATGAATTCTCCCCTCAGAGCCTCCAGAAGGGACCAGCACCTCCAGTAAAATTGATTTTGGACTTCTGACCTCCAGTAAGAGGATGAATTTGTGTTGCTTCAAGCCACTAAGTTTGTGGAAATTTGTTACAGCAGCAATAGGAAATGAATACACCGAGCCTTAGTTTTCACATCTGTAAAATGAGGACAATATATCGTTTCTGGGACTATAGTAAAATTAAATAATTTAACTAATGTAACTCCATAAAGATAGAGTTCTTTTCCTATTATGCCCCTTATTCCTTTTCCCTCAACCCTGAAAGCATGTGGTCTTTGACATGAGTTACACTAACGGAGGTAGCCACTATCAGCAAGGAAAGGTTTGTTTGTGTTGTAGGAGCCCTGGTGGGAAGACTATGGGACATATGAGCCTATTGTAGAGAAGGACAGTAAGACCTGACCAACCGTAGTCCAGGGCCAGTAAGTTCACAAAGCTTGCCCCTGGGTAGGGAAGGCAAATAGGCAGAAAACCACCAAGGGAAGTAGATTTGGGGAAGGGTTTTGTTTTAAAAGGTAGGTTTTAGGGGCGGGGCTTCCCTGGTGGCGCAGTGGTTGCGCGTCCGCCTGCCGATGCGGGGGAACCGGGTTCACGCCCCGGTCTGGGAGGATCCCACATGCCGCGGAGCGGCTGGGCCCGTGAGCCATGGCCGCTGAGCCTGTGCTCCGCAACGGGAGAGGCCACAACAGAGGGAGGCCCGCATACAACAACAACAACAACAACAAAAAAGTAGGTTTTATTATTATTCAGGTAAGGTGAGGCCAACAGATCAGGGGACTGCTGTTGAAAAGATTGTTTATTACAGTTCCCAAGAGGAGGGGGCACTGCACACCACAGGGTGGCTACATGGGGAAGCACCAGATTCAGTCAGGAGGTGGAAGTGGTGGGAAGAAAATGTGGGCAAAAGCCTTTACTGTGGTTTCCATGGGAAGGAACAGGAAAGGTAGAATAAGTGGTTTAGGATTGGTTAGTTTGAATACTTTCAGCAGGCTTTGGGCTATAGGGGCTGTCTCAACGAGTCTGGTACCTGGCCTTGGGGAATTAAGGCAGGGAAAATTGCCTAGAGTGTAAGAGCTGGATGGAAGAGGTGTGTGTGTGTGTTGAAGGTAGGTGGAGGTGAACTCTAGGTGGTTACTTTGCATATAAAAAGCATGCTCCCAGGCATGGAGTTTGCTCTCTCTAGGAATGAGACCCCAGATGCCAGAACATCAACAATACAGAAAATAAGAAAATATAGTTAGTACAGTTTTCTGGATGGCCATCCCAAACAGATTATGTGGACATCAGGGGTGATTCAAAGGAGGTCATAAATAGTTGTTGAAAGAATTTGAATTGGGCCTTAAAGTTTATTACTATTTAGAAAAACAACAGAGAAGAGGTAACAGACATTTCTTTTTGGAAGATAGCATAAGTAATTTCTCAGAGAGTGACACTGGGCTGAAGGTTCACCTGCAGCATAGGATGTGACAGACCCTTGTTTGGATACTCAATTTCTATTCCAACCTCCCCCTACAAAGCCTAGAAAGTCAGATGCTCGCTTTCCCACATGCTTTATACAGGTGGCCATGTGACTAAGTCCTGGCCAATGGGACAATTGGGGACATTTGTTATAGAATTTTGGGGAAGGAGTTTTCTTCCTTGATAAAAAAATAAAGCCTCACAAGGAGAACACCTTTTCCTCTGTTTACTGTTTCTTACCTTTGGAAATGACTGTGATGCCTGGAGTTGTGGCAACCATCTTGTGGCTATGAGGCAGCAAGCATGAAAATGTAAAGTCAACATACTAAGGAAGGCAGAGCAGAAAGATGGAAAGAACTTGGGTCCTTGTTGTCATCCTTGAGTTACAGAACCAATTTTGAGATTGCCTACCTCTATACTTCAAGTTAAGTAATAATAAATGTCCTTGTGGCTTAAGCCATTGTATCAATAAATTGAGTTTGACGATACTTATAGCTGAAAACATTCTTTACTGATATAGAGGGTTTGTTTTAAATAGTAGTAGGAGAAAGATTTATGTCTATGTTGGATGGGTGGCTAGATTTGCTTCCTGGCATTTTACTGATGAGTGGCATTTTGCTTCCTGGCAATTTCACCAAGTGAAATTTTGGTCCATCAATGCATCAGTTAGGGTTTTGGCAAGAAGCAGAAGGAATGATTAGAGAGAGTTAAAGGGGTGGAATCAGTGGATGATGAAGGACCCTGGGGCTAGAGATAATAAATTAGGCCCTGCCCAAGGGAAAAGGAGTGTCCCAGGACTTAGTGAGAGCTGAGCTGTATGAGAGGAGCTATGGCCTTAGGTGGAGTATGAAGCCACTGCCACCCTCTAATCCCACAGGGAGGGAGGCAAGGGAACAACACCTTGGTCTCTTTCTCAGTCCACCCTGCAGCCTCCTTCCAGTGCGTCCCCTTGGCTGAACTCTGCCGGAGACAAAGGGTCAGGGAGCCAGGAGATGCAAGTTGGACAAAGCAGCATAAAATGTGTGTGTGTATGTGGGAGTGGGGGGGACAGTTAGAAGAGCAAAAAGAGAATAATCAGAATTCAGTTCCACCACTGGTTTGTGTTCATGTAAAACTGTCACTTCTAAGCTACTCATTCTAGCACCAAGACTCCTGAACTACCAAGGACTTGGCTGCCTTCTCAGGAAATCCAAACCTTTGATTTCAAATACCTTTGAATTCCAGAATATCACTGGGTAACAAAGAGCATGCTAAGTCTCGGCCATAGGGAAACTGTGGGCTAGAAGAAACAAGTAGCTCTAGGCCTCCAGTTAAGCATCTGTGGCCTCTGCCAGCTCTGGGCTGCCTGTTCCTTACACTTATTACCACAGAAGAACGTCATCCCAGTGTTACTGGCAGCAGCTCACCTGGCTCTTTTCTGGGGTCTGTTATTGAGTCCATGTTTCACCTTATTACTGTCACATTTTGAAGAGGAGGAAGCCATTACACAGACATAGAGAGTACCCCAATAATAATAAAAGTGCAATAAGAACAAGGACTTGGGGCTCCCTGATTGTCACAGTGCCTTCCTGAGCACTGCAGAGAGTGCCCTGTTAAATGTGATTGTTAAGTTGATGGCTCATGAGGTTAAGAAATCCATCAGCTGCGATACTCTGTTGTAGAAGTCAGGGAGGATTCAGAAACTTGTGGGGAAATTACCTTTCTGGGCAGCAGAGTAGGTTAATCCCATCTCTTAGGCTCATAGGCACATCAAAGGGGCTTTTCTCTTTTTTTTCCCCAAAATTAAAATGGTAACACGTACATCTGGCTAAAATGCAGTCAGTACTAAAGGGAATACGTTGATGTGTCAGTTTACTGGTGTCCAGTTTCTCTTCCCAGAGGCAACTACAGCAGTGGTTTCTTATAGAGCCTTCCCAGATATTCTAGACATGTACAATCATATATGTATTCTTTTTTTTTTTTTTTTTTGCCGCACCACATGGTATGTGAGCTCTTAGTTCCCTGACCAGGGATCGAACCCGTACCACCTGCAGTGGAAGTGCTGAATCTTAACCACTGGACCGTCAGGGAAGTCCTGAAGAAACGAACATTTACTAAGTATTTATGTTGTGTCTACAGTGGATGCCATTAGTGCCCCACTCAGATGGGGCACTCGTCTCCCTGCTGCTGTGAGTGCTGGCAGCTAATGGCTCACAGCTTCCCCCTGGCTCCAGGGGTTCCCCTCAGCCAAATAGGAGCTGCCTTACTCAGCTGGTCATGCACCTCCACCCTTAGGCTGCCTGCAGTCAATAACTGACTGATATAGGAAAATAAGAGCCCGGCCCCCCTGTCTCAAGGTTGAATAACCCTGTGGTATAATTCATGCTCCACAGCTTCTGTGAGATCAGGCTGAAGCTATTCTCCCGCTGAGACCATATTCTTACTTAATATTTCTATGTGCCCTGAACCCTGCTTTTATTACTCCTCTTGAGAGCACTTCTTCAAAGAATTATCTATACAAGGGTCCTTGCTTTAGGTGCTGCTTCTAGGAAGCCTCCTTAAGGGAGTTGGTTCTAGGAAAAAGATTCCAAACATGGGATTCTGAAAATAAATCATTTGATGGGAGGATGTCATGAGGATCCACCCGTCACTAGTTACAGGTGGAATATTGATTGTTCCTGATATGCTATGGTGTGGCAGATTACTTCTGGTGAACCAGGAAAGGATGCAGGTGAAAGAAGATGCTCTAGCTGATGCAGTGTCTCTGGGGTTTGAGAGGTATGGAGCAAATTAGTAGCTATAAGGATTGTGGAATTGGGGGACTATTGCTAAGCAAGCAGTGTGTGAGAGTCTGAAGGGTTCTTATAGAAGCATCTAAAAAGATTCTCATCATCTGCAGCCAGAGGACAGCCAGAGCTGAAGATCAGACTTAGTGCCTAGCTGTAAGAGTGGTAGACGTTCAGAGAAGGTTGCCTTCTCTGCCTAGGTAAATCTCCAATGTCAAGGTCAGGGCCTTGATAGGAAAGAAGCAGAACCCTGAGAAGACAAGAGATAACAAGTGCTGGCCGGGTTGTGAAGGAAAGGGAGCCCTGGTGCACTGTTGGTGGGAATGTAAACTGGTGCAGCCGCTATGGAAAACAGTATGGAGATTCCTCAAAAGATTAAAAATAGAACTACCATATGATCCAGCAATCCCACTTCTGGTTATATATCCAAAGGAAATGAAACCATTATCTCAAAGATATATCTGTACCCCCATGTTCATTGCAGCATTATTTACAATAGCCAAGATAGGGAAACAACCTAAGTGTCCACTAACAGATGAATGGATAAAGAAACTGTCATATATATATATATATATATATATATATATATATATAAAATGGAATATTATCCAGCCATAAAAAGAAGGAATCCTGCCACTTGCAACAACATAGATGAGGGCGTAATGCTATGTAAAATAAGCAAGACAGAGAAAGACAAATATTGTATGATCTCACTTATGCGTGAAATCTAAAATAATCCAACTCATAAAAACAGAGAGTAGGGCTTCCCTGGTGGTGCAGTGGTTGAGAGTCTGCCTGCCGATGCAGGGGACACGGGTTCGTGCCCCGGTTCGGGAGGATCCCACGTGCCGCGGAGCGGCTGGGCCGGTGAGCCATGGCCACTGAGCCTGCGCGTCCGGAGCCTGTGCTCCGCAACGGGAGAGGCCTCAACAGTGAGAGGCCCGCGTACTGCAAAAAAAACCAACCAACCAAACCAACAAACAAAAAACAGAGAGGAGATTGGTGGTTGCCAGAGGTTGGGGGAGGGGTGGAGTGGGGAAAACAGGTGAAGGTGGTGAGAGGGTACAAACTTCCAGTTATAAGATAAATAAGCTCTGGGGATCTAATATACAGCCTGGTGACTATAGTTAACAGTACTGTACTGTATACTTGAAAGTTGCTAAGAGGGTAGATTTTAAAAAATTCTTACCACACACACACAAAGATAACTATGTGAAGTGACAGATGGGCCAACTAACTTTCTTGTGGTCATCATTTTGCAATATATATGTATATCAAATCATCACATTGTACACCTTAAACTTACACAATGTTATATGTCAATTATATCTCAATAAAGCTGGAAAAAAAAAACCCTTGAGACTTGGGATTGGGATATCTGAGTAGACGCACTTGAGAATCTTGAACCCTCAATTCCCAGAACCATCTGGGCCTGCAGCAGTGGATCTCTCTGCCTTGTTGGAAGAAAGAGGCAACCCTTACTTAAAATGGGTCAAGTCTCACAGACTGGCTGAATGGATACAAAAACAAGACCCATATATATGCTGTCATTCCCAGAACCATCTGGGCCTGCAGCAGTGGATCTCTCTGCCTTGTTGGAAGAAAGAGGCAACCCTTACTTAAAATGGGTCAAGTCTCACAGACTGGCTGAATGGATACAAAAACAAGACCCATATATATGCTGTCTACAAGAGACCCACTTTAGACCTAGGGACACATACAGACTGAAAGTGAGGGGATGGAAAAAGATATTCCATGCAAATGGAAATCAGAAGAAAGCTGGAGTAGCAATTCTCATATCAGACAAAATAGACTTTAAAGTAAAAACTATTACAAGAGACAAAGAAGGACACTATATAATGATCAAGGGATCGATCCATGAAGAAGATATAACAATTGTAAATATTTATGCATCCAACATAGGAGCACCTCAATACATAAGGCAAATACTAACAACCATAAAAGGGGGAAATCGACAGTAACACAATCATAGTAGGGGACTTTAACACCCCACTTTCACCAATGGACAGATCATCCAAAATGAAAATAAATAAGGAAACACAAGCTTTAAATGATACATTACACAAGATGGACTTAATTGATGTTTATAGGACATTCCATACAAAAACAACACAATACACATTTTTCTCAAGTGCTGATGGAACATTCTCCAGGATAGATCATATATTGGGTCACAAATCTAGCCTTGGAAAATTTAAGAAAATTGAAA
>NC_041225.1:48703575-48716286 GCF_002837175.3 Physeter macrocephalus
CCCCCAGCCCCGCCCCCCATTCCCTGCATCTGTGCAGCGCTGTCCCCGCCTGAGCATCCCTCCCTCCTCGGAGCCCCTCCCCCTCGGCATCCGGGTGCAGTGGGTGAACCTTCCCCGTGGCCCAGGGCTGCGCTCGTTCCTCGCCACCTGTCCTCTGCCTCCACTCCTGGGGTCCTTGAGGATGGAGATGACACCCCCACGGGAGCGGTTCTGAACTAATCACTTGAGTTCATCAGGATTGGCTGGGACAAGCACGCAGCTCTCTGCTCACCTCCACGCTTTATCCGTCTTGTTCCACATCTTCAACGCCTTCCCTCTCTCTCTGTTCTCTCCAGCTGCTCCAATACTAACCATCCGCTAAGAACAAGCTCAATTCCCACCTCCTCCGTAAAGCCCTCCAGGACTACCCTCTGTTGATTCTTTTCCCTCTGAGATCCTAGAGCACGCTATACCAACCAGTTTTCAGGGGGAAATTCTTTGCCTCTCCTCCTGTGTGTTCATCTTTTCTCTCCAACTCGACTATAGCGTTCTTGAACGGAAATCAGTATTACCGAGTGACTGAATATACTTTTCACGAGTAAGAAAATCAACTTAGGATTTTTTAACTTTACAGTAATGCGAAAGCAATACGCATTCAGTAGAAACTACTTCGACTTTTGAATTTTGAGCTTTCCTCGGGCCCACCGTATGGGGAAAGACACTTCCTCCTGATGCTGGGTGGCAAAGCCCCAGCTCCCCACCAGCCACGCGACCACACCAGGAGACAGCGGATAGATGCAACCACCACGGACCCAGACAAGCACTCTGCTTGTCAGTACAGTAGTCAATAAATTACACGAGATGGTCAGCACTTTATTAAAAAATAGTCCTTGCATTAGATGATTTTGCCCAACTATAGGCTAACCTAGGTGTTCTGAGTGCACTGAATGTAGGTGAAGCTAAGCAGTGATGTTTGACACGTCAGGTGTATTAAATGCATTTTCAATTTATGATATTTTCAACTTACCATGGGTTTACTGGGACGTAACCCCATGGTAAGTTGAGGAAGATCTGTACAACAGAAGCAGCAGCCAAGGAACCAGTAGGAGAAATAATGGTTTTTATTTAAAGACAGTCACGGCATGGAAGCAACCTAAGTGTCCATCAACAGATGAATGGATAAAGAAGATGTGGCACATATATACAATGGAATATTACTCAGCCATAAAAAGAAATGAAACTGAGTTATTTGTAATGAGGTGGATAGACCTGGAGTCTGTCATACAGAGTGAAGTAAGTCAGAAGGAGAAAAACAAATACCGTATGCTAACACATATATATGGAATCTAAGAAAAAAATGTCATGAAGAGATTAGTGGTAGGACGGGAATAAAACACAGACCTACTAGAGCATGGACTTGAGGACATGGGGAGGGGGAAGCGTAAGCTGTGATGAAGTGAGAGAGTGGCAGGGACATATATACACTACCAAATGTAAAAGAAATAGCTAGTGGGAAGAAGTTGCATAGCACAGGGAGATCAGCTCGGTGATTTGAGGCCAGTTAGAAGGGTGTGATAGGGAGGGTGGGAGGGAGGGAGACACAAGAGGGAAGAGATATGGGAACATATGTATATGTATAACTGATTCACTTTGTTGTAAAGGAGAAACTAACACACTATTGTAAAACAGTTATACTCCAATAAAGGTTAAAAAAAAAAAAAATAAAAAAAATAAAATGGGTCAAGTCTCACCTTGACCTGACCGGGGAAGTTCAGGAGCTATAAAACAGAGAAAGGATTGTATGCCACAGGGGTTGCAGGTGCTGGCTCACAGCAGGGAGATTCTGCCTACGTGCGGAACCTGAGGTACTGGATTAAGGAGACAGAGAATATAAAGCTTGTTTAGGAGAATTTGCCAATAAGAGGCACATTCCCATCACATAGTGTTCAATAACATGGCAAGAGCTCTGGGACCCAGTTCTAATATACTGCTGGCATGGTTCTTGGAAGTTGGGAAAAAGCAATGACCACATTAAATAAAGCAGAGATGCCTTGGGACTTCCCTGGCAGTCCAATGGTTAAGACTCTGTGCTTCCACTGCAGGGAGCTCAGGTTTGATCCCTGGTAGGGGAAGTAAGATCCCGCATACAGCACAGTGCGGCCAAAAAAAAAAACAGAGATGTCAGAACCGTCATGGCAGAATGTGGATGTAGGAATCAAAAAGCTCCAAGAAGCAAGCATGCTAAAATGCATTGACCAAACAAGACTAGAAACCTTTCAGCTGACTGTTCTTCAAGAGGGCCAGGATAACTATCAAGATGATAGCAAATGTCTGGAAGGGGCACCAGCATCATTGAGCAGCTCAGTGGAGTTTGTCCTCTGCAGACCAGGGCTCATGCTGTCACAGAACAGAATCTTCTAGCAGCAGTGGAGATGACAGGATTCTAGAATAGCAGAGACAACTATGAGAAGCAATGGTGAACTTATTACCATAATGGACAGTAAGGTTGAAGCGGCAGCCAGGGGGACTGACCTGACCTATGGCAATGTCTAGTAGAGCGTGTATTTCTAGGGACAAGATAGATGGGCAGCCAGAAAGGGTACTGCTTAATACATAATAAGAAGAGATTAATAGTAGAAGACTGGGGTCAACATCACTCCAATAGAAAGTCATAATAACTTGCCTGATTTAAAGACCAGAGCCTGTTCTCAAACCTAGAATGCATGGACCAAAGGAGAGACTGGGTGTCTATGAGGAAGAACCTGGAACGCCAGGGCAAGTGTATACAGATTTTTTTCAGTCTTTCTCCAAAGTGATTTATGGTTGTTTCCTTGGATAACCACAGACTGGGAAAAGAGGGATAATCTGATATTTGAGGGATGTTGGATACAGGGTCTAAGTTGATGGGGATACCCAGGGGTCCAAAGCACCATCAGGCCCTCCTGTTAGAGGAGGGGCATATTGGAGTCAGATAATAAATGGAGTCTTCAGGTCTGTCTCTGAGTGGGTCCACTGGCTCTTCTTACCAACCTGGTGGTTGTTTCCTTGATTCCGAAATGTATGATTGGAATGGATGTACTTAGCAGTTGACAGAATCCTCACATTTTTCCTTGGTCTGTAGAGGAAGAGCTATTGTAGTAGGAAAAGCCAAGTAAAGCCCCTAGAACTGCATCTCCCCCGCCCCAATGAAGATAGTAAACCAAAACAGTATCACATCCAGAGGAAGATAACATTCACATAGGACAGAAAACATTCTACTTTTACAGTCTTGCTCCAAGGCTATGTTTATTTTCCTGTTTTCTGTCATAATATATTCCAAAGGGACCCGGACCATCTGGCCATTCCACAGAACATCACATTAGTCTATCACGGTGAAATATCATGTTACTTGGCCCCGATGAGCAATAAATGCAAGTAATCTGGATGTCTTGATGAGACACATGCTTTCCAGAGGGTGAATAAATCCCATAAAAATTCAGAAGCCTGCTACGTTGATGAAAAATTTAAATGCCAATTATTACTTTTAACATTTTGAGATAATTTTAGATTGATAGGAGAGATGCAAGAAGAAAACTGAGATTTTCTGCAGGTAGTTTACCCAGCTTGCGCTTATGTTAACATCTTATATAAGCACAGAACATATATCAAAACTAAAAAAATAACCTTGGTACAATACTATTATTTATAAAGCACAGAACTTATGTGGATGGTGAAGTAGA
This sequence comes from Physeter macrocephalus, assembly GCF_002837175.3. Lineage (NCBI taxonomy): Eukaryota > Metazoa > Chordata > Mammalia > Artiodactyla > Physeteridae > Physeter > Physeter macrocephalus. The sequence goes on from NC_041225.1 coordinate 48,707,274, forward strand.
CCAATGGTCTAAGGCATGCAAGGACATTTCCTCCCAAGTAAAGGACAACTTACAGTACCTTGTACCTTCTGCCACTAAGAAAGAATGCTTGGTAGATCTCTTCAGGTTGAGGTGGAAGGTGGCTAGTTTTAAGTAGGGCTCAGATCCATAAAGGACTCAGTAGCAGGTCCAGCCTCAGAACAAGCAGTCCTGCCATTTGGGCTCTGTCACCTGATACATCTCATGATACTAGAAGTATCTGTGGTAGAGAAAAGGCCAAGTGGAGTCTCTGGCAAGACCCAAAAGAAGAGTCACAGTGCGGCCCAATATGGTTCTGGAGAATGGCCATGCCAACTGTGGGAGAGAAACATACACATTTGAAAAGCATCTCCGGGGGATTCCCTGGCAGTCCAGTGGTTAGGACTCAGCGCTTTCACTGCCATGGTCCAGGTTCAATCCATGATCTGTGCACTAAGATCCTGCAAGCCATGCAGTGTGGCCAAAAAAAAGAAAAAGAAAAGCATCTCCTGGCATGCTACTGAGCCCTGATAGAAGCTGAACATCTCATGGGGCATCAAGTGACCATGCAACCCAAACTGCCCATCATGAATTGCATAATAGCAGGCCCACCACCTCATAAGTGTGGGCAGGCCTAGCAACAATCTTTTCAAATGGAAGTGGTGCATTGGGAATGAGTTTGAGCAGGTTCAGAGGACACACGTAAGCTGCATGAACGGATGGCCCAGATCCCGTTTCTCCTACCACTGCTGTACCCACACCTCTTCCTTAATCCATGGGGAGTTCTCTTGACCAGAGGATGGAGGCGGAAAAGCCTGACCTTCGTTGAAGACTGATAGGTTTGGTCTGTGGATACAAGAGGAAAATGGATTACTGCTTCACTGCAGACCTCCTGAAGGTGAGAGTAATTATCCCAATGGGCAGGGTTTAGGCCTGTGTTACTGGTCATCTATTTTGTGTGGGAGAGAATTGGCTCAAGAGAAGGATATACATGGACACTGGCAGTGGCAAATGGCTTAGCTGGCTCGTCAGTGGTTCTGGAAGGAGCAAGCTTGGAAGACTGGAGACAGGAAAACCTGGGGTAGAGACCTAAGGGCGTGAACATAAATTGTGAGAATCTTTGTATCATATGCTAATGATCCCCAAAGAACATTCAACACAGCTTGGCAGAAGAGTTAGGATTAAGGGCAACAAAATACTAAAATCCTTGTAGTATTTTTTTTTAAATTTATTTAATTTATTTATTTATGGCTGTGTTGGGTCTTCGTTTCTGCGCGAGGACTTTCTCTAGTTGTGGCAAACGGGGGCCAGTCTTCATCGCGGTGTGCGGGCCTTCCACTATCGTGGCCTCTCTTGTGGCGGAGCCCAGGCTCCAGACGCGCAGGCTCAGTAATTGTGGCTCACAGGCCCAGTTGCTCCGCGGCATGTGGGATCTTCCCAGACCAGGGCTCGAACCCGTGTCCCCTGCATTGGCAGGCAGACTCTCAACCACTGCGCCACCCCTTGTAGTATTTTGTTGAGTGAACGTGTAACCGAAAGTGGGGTCCAGCTGCTCACCGCTCAAAAGCCAATAGAGGCAAGGTTGGTGGAAAGGAAAGTTTGCTTTATTTTGGACGCCAGCAACAGCAGGGGTTGGGGCAGACACCTGTCCAAAGGCCAACTCCCACCGCCCCCCCCACCCCCACCCCCGCCTCCCCGCCCAACAATCAGGGGGTAAGAGTTTTTATAGACAGAGGCAGGGGGCCACATGCCGAAACAGCACAGTCATCTCTGACAGTCATCCTGAAATTGGTCATCGGTGGTCTGACCAGAGTCATCTTGATTGTTTTAAGTACAATTAATCTTTAGTCCCAGGGTCGGTTTGTTCCCACTTCCTTGAGGCCAATTCTCAGAATTGTGGCAGCTTATGCCATGACTACATTCTGGCCATCATGTACTTAACTTCTTCCATCTGGTGGGGCTTTCAGTATCAGACAGCTCACAGGCTATGGCTCAGAGTATTATCTCTAGCCCTTGAGAAGGAACTAAGCATCCTTGACTTTGTTTAATGACTAAACTATTATTATTTGGTCTCCTTTGACTGTTTTCCTTTGTTTCTGCATTTTCCCACTTTTCTGATTAAACTTATTCTTTGGCTAAAATTTTTCTACAGAAAAAAGGCAGGTGGAGGACATGGGCGGGGAAGGAACATAGGGTCCTGCTCTGTTTCAAAGGGGGATAGGAGGGTCTTTTGGTATTTATAACAAGCCTCTCTGAACCTGTGTTTATGCTAGTGAGTTGATTCTGGGAGCATGGAGGCTCGATGTCAGAGAAACCAACCCTGAGATTAGAGGGTTGGAACTTTCAACTCCACCCTTCAACCTCCAGGGAGGGGGGTGAGTTAATCATTAGTGGTCACTGATTTAATCAGTCATGCCTAGGTAATGAAATCTCCATAAAAAACACTGACAACAGGGTTCTGAGAGTTTCCTGGCTGGTGTAATCAGGGAGGTGCTGGGAGGGTGACACACGCAGAGGGGGAATGAAAGCTCTGAGTACCCTCTCCGCAACCCATACCTTGCCCTACATGTCTCTCCCATTTGACTGTTCCTAAGTTGTATCCTTTATAATAAACCAGTAAATGTAAGTAAAGCGTTCTCCTGAGTTCTGTGATCTGTTCTAGCAAATTGGACCTTGAGCAGGGCATTGTGGGATGCCCCGATTTACAGCCAGTTTGTCATAAGTACGCAAGGCCCAGACGTTCTCTCTTTTTTTTCTTTTTTTGGCCACACCGTGCAGCATGTGGGATCTTGCTTTCCCGACCAGGGATCGAACCCGTGCACCCTGCAGTGGAAGTGTGGAGTCTTAACCACTGGACCACCAGGGAAGTTCTGAGACCCAGACTTTCTATTGGTGTCTGAAGTGGGAAGCAGTTTTGTGGAACTAAGCCCTTAATCTGTGGGGTCTGCATTAATTCCAAGCAGTTAGTGTCAAAACTGAATTACATTGCAGGACACCTAGCTGGTGTCCACAGAGAACTGGAGAACTGCTTAGTGTGGAGAAGCCACACATGTGGTGGGTGTCAGAAGCAGTTTGGGTAAAAAAGAGCTAATACCATCAGACTCCATAATTTTGACCCTTTCCTTCAGGTTCTACCACTCCACCCTCCAAAAAAGCCTAAGGCTAGGAAAGTGAAATAGAGAAGAAACGAGGATGACTCATCAAGTCAGTTAAACTTTATTCAGCATCTGCTGTATTCAAATGTGTGGTGTTCTCTTTCGCAGTTGGCACCGTCTGTTTTAGGAGTTTCGGGATGCAAAGATAAACTATTATATAATCCCTTCTTTCAAAACCCATCTCCAATGCCTTCAGGGTTTTCCCGCTGGCCTCTCACATCAAGAAAGTTAAAACTTGTAGGGGTCGGGGGAAGAAACGAATTTAGAGAACTTTTATATTAGTGATCTTATTTTACAGATAAAAAACGAGGCCTAAGTTCACAGGGGTAATTGACAGAGTTGGCTTTTGTATTGGTGTTTCCCTCTGTTGTTTATTTTCATTTTCTAACACAATTTCAGCAAATCTTAAAATATTTCAATATTTCTGAACAAAATTGGAGAGTCTGTGAAGCTGATTTATAAAAAGAACAAGGGAACTTTTGATTCACAGAAAGCTCTGGAATATATATATATATATATATATATATATTTTTTGGCTGCGACGCATGGCTTTCGGGACCTTCGTTCCCTTACCGGGGATTGAACCCAGGCCCAGGCAGTGAGAGTGCCAAGTCCTAAACACTGGACTGCCAGGAAATGCCCATGGAATATAATTTAGCTATACTGAAGCTATGCATCCCAAACCTAGATGTTCATTATTGTTACACTACAAATATATGAGGACAGGAATCTTGTACTTTGAAAAAAAAAAATCATCCCCTTCTGTGCCTTGTTGAATAAATGAATAAAACACATAAACATATGTAAAGTGGCTAAGTGTGTGATGGGTGGCTATGTTTATGCTTTTTAGGATTTTAATTCAGTGAATCTTTGTTGAAGACTTGCAGGAGGAAGGCATCGTGTAGGAAATGAAAAGGTTTAATCACAGTCCCCACCATTATGGAGCTTTAGAGTTTAGTAGGTTAGGGGACAGATGTCCCACCGTAGAAAGTGCTGAACGCCTTTTATGAGGGTTATCATGAAAGTACTGCGTATGCTCAGAGGAGGGAAAGTTTCCCTAGGACTGGGGAAGCTATATGCTAGGGAGAGCTTGGTGCTGCGCGTCAGGAACCTGAGCTCTAGAACTGGTTCTACTACTGATTTGCCCCTGTAGGTTAGGCTTTGTGGACAAAGAATATCACCAGCCATTTCAATAAACAAAGGATGTTGTGGCCATCAAGCCATCAGCCAACACAGTTGCCGCCCCTCCCCCGCACCGTGCACCCTGAGGGAGTTCAGGATGGAAAAAAACCAGGATACTGGCCCTAGACAGTTGAGGTGCATTTCAAAGGAATGATTTTGATGAGCCCAGACTCTTGCATCTTTCCATAGGTAGAAAAGTGCTAACTTCATTAACTTGAGATGTCTGGTTTTTAATGAACAGCATAGTCCCTCAGAGCGATCTGAGAGGCTGCCTTTTAGGCTTAAGTCCTCAGTATGTTCGTCCAGTAAAACATAATTCTCAATTTTTAGGTTGTGCCTTTCTTGTCAGTCCACAGTTTGTAAATTAAACTCCCCAGATATCTAGTGTCACTTTGAAACTCCAGGGGTTAGAGGGACCATTAGGTTGCCTGGGACAATGCCCTCCGGCATTCCCTATTTCTTATTGCTACTCGCCCCTACACCCCCTCGCTCTGTGGGTCCCTCCTCTCCTGGAGGCGGGCCGGAAATGAGCGTGGTCACTTTAAGGGAGCCCTCAGTGTCGCGCGCCCGGGGAGCCCCAGGCGGGGGAGCAGAGGCGGGGCTCCGGGGACCCGGGCTTCTCACGCAGCCGGGGACGCCGCTGCCTCAAGGCGCTCGCAGCCAATCAGGATGGAGCCTGCCGGGACGCATTACAAGGGCGACTGGCCCGAAGACTCCCGCTTCGGGATGAATTAGCGGCGGGTTCTGCACGGAGGTTGTGACCCCCAGGGATTCTCCAGTTCGCCCACGCGCTCCCCACGGCGTCGCGCGTGGTCCTCTGCTGGTCACAGGTGAGAAGCTGGAACCGTCAGGTGGGGTTTACGGCACGGGGAAAATGGCGGCGGCGGCCGGGGGATCCTGGGTCGGCGGAGGGGGAGCAGCCCCATGGGCTTTTCCACCCGAGCCGCGGGCCTCCCTGGGCTGCGGCCCCCTGTAATGGTTACTTGACGGGGAATTGGGGTCACCACGCGGGTGGCGGCGCCGCCGGCTCAGGTGAGAGGAGGCGCGGGGAAGCGACTCCCGGAGGCTAGCGGAGGCGTCGGGGGCCGCGGGGCGGCCCGGGCCGGGTCGACGTGGCCGCGGGAGGAGGAGGGCCAGGTATCTGACAGGTGTTTACAAAAGAGCACCAAGACCTTCCTGCTCCAGATCGGGGCGGGTCCTGAAGCTGCACCGCTGCGAACACAGTCCAGGCTCTGCCACTGTTAAATCAGATGTGCCAAAGGTCCCAAGTGGCCGCCACGTGCGAGGCTTGGACGTGAGCTGTGGAGGGACAGGGCTGGATCTGGCTTATTTGTGTATCCTCCAGGCACCTGCCTGTAGGTGCCAGAGTGGCAGTGCCACGAAAGGAAAGGTAGGCCCTAGCCAGGGGCTGATGTCAAGTCTGATCGTCAAGGTGAATCTGAGCTCCTAGTTGTCCATTTGAAGGGAAGAAATAAAAAGTTCGGGCGCTTAGCTGTTGGAGAGACGTTTTGCTTCCTTGTATTAACCTGGTTCCGGTGGGTTCCCCGGGAGCATTGCCTCTGCCTTCGAAGTTCATTAACTCTATTCCGTGTGCACTTGGCTGCATGTTAAGACTGAGGATTGACATTCAGTTGAAGCCCAGGAATGTAATGAAGATAAGTATAGGTGAAAGTGATAACAGTAATGAAATTTTGTCCATTCATGTAGGTCCCTTATTTGAGCAAAGACCTGTCATGAAGTATAACTAGTTGGGTTAGTTTTCGAAAAACTGTCTTGATGAAAGCCCTTTTTGCAAAACTGTTATGTTTTTGAGAGTAAAAGAAAAAGATTCATTAAAATTTTTTTTTCCTTTTTTTTTTTTAAGTTCCTATTGCTACATTGTACTTTGATGTGACAGGTAGATTAAGTGACTTTTGTTTTTGGTAGCAGCCTTAATTTTGTGGAGTGCCTTGTTCTGTTATTGAGAAAGCACAGTGGCACTTTTTGTTTATCAGTAGTTGTCTTTGGACTGCCTGCTATGCATCAGGCACTGTGAAAATGAGGCTTTTCTTACCTTTTAATTTGAGCAAATGGTGGTCCATTTCTTCCCACCAGGTGCTTAGTCTGGCTGTTGCTGACAACCAAGGGTAAACAATGGGGAAAACCCAAAAGAATCTTTCTAACACACTGCATCTGTGGAGATTTAGTCAGTTTAGTCTGGGGCTGGGGTTAGGTGTAGTTTCTAGTTCTTACTCTGCCACCTAAAATAGCTTAGGGAAATCATATGACCTCTCTTATCAGTACTTTATCTCTGAAATGGACAAAGTGATTCTCCAAGCAATCTCACTGTGCTGTTGTGAAAAAAAAAAAAAAGTATATGTAAAGGGGCTTAAAAAAGTTAAAAGCACTGTGTTGACAGTTGATATTTGTTACTATGCATTTACTCCTCAGGCACTGTTCCAAGAGCCTTATAAGGGCTCACTCACCCAGCAACATTGTTTATCATCTTTGTTTTACACCTGTGGAAGCTGAGGCACATTGAAGTTTCAAGTTATTTTCCCCAAATTGCAAGACTAGCATTATGATGCCAGACTATGTTCTTAACCACCATGCATACCATCTTCCTGTATCATGCAGATGTGATATGTGTAAAGGTGATATATATGAACAGACTTTCAATGAAGTAATTTTGTTTGTGGTCTTTTAGTTGTATAAATAAATAATAACTGATTCATTCCCTTGGCATCCAGTAGTGATTTATATGGTGATGATTCCAGTTACTTTGGTTAAGTGGTATATTCATCCCACCATTGATGCCCATTATTTTTAAAAGTTTTTTTTAAATTAATTTATTTAATTTATTTATTTTTGGCGGCGTTGGGTCTCTTGCTGCGCGCGGGCTTTCTCTAGTTGCGGTGTGCGGGCTTCTCATTGTGGTGGCTTCTCTTGTTGCGGGCCACGGGCTCTAGGCGCACGGGCTTAAGTAGTTGTGGCATGCGGGCTCTAGAGTGCAGGCTCAGTAGTTGTGGCTCACGGGCTTAGTTGCTCCACGGCATGTGGGATCTTCCCGGACCAGGGATCGAACCCGTGTCCCCTGCATTGGCAGGCGGATTCTTAACCACTGTGCCACCAGGGAAGTCCCTAAAAGTATTTTAAAGCAAAGAGTTGTTACTAATTTCTAACAGGAAGCACAAATCTATAATTGAGGAAGGTTTTAGTTTTTCTTTTTTAACATCTTTATTGGAGTCTAATTGCTTTACAATGGTGTGTTAGTTTCTGTTTTATAACAAAGTGAATCAGTTATACATATACATATGTTTCCATATCTGTTCCCTCCTGCATCTCCCTCCCTCCCACCCTCCCTATCCCACCCCTCTAGGTGGTCACAAAGCACCGAGCTGATCTCCCTGTGCTATGCGGCTGCTTCCCACTAGCTATCTATTTTACATTTGGTAGTGTATATATGTCCATGCCACTCTCTCACTTTGTCACAGCTTACCCTTCCCCCTCCCCATATCCTCAAGTCCATTCTCTAGTAGGTCTGCATCTTTATTCCCCTCTTACCCCTAGGTTCTTCATGACATTTTTTTTTTCTTAGATTCCATATATATGTGTTAGCATACGGTATTTGTCTTTCTCTTTCTGACTTACTTCTGTATGACATTACAGAAGTATGTATGACATTACATTCTGTATGTATTACTTCTGTCATACTCTGTATGACAGACTCCAGGTCCATCCACCTCACTACAAATAACTCAGTTTCATTTCTTTTTATGGCTGAGTAATATTCCATTGTATGTATGTGCCACATCTTCTTTATCCATTCATCTGTTGATGGACACTTAGGTTGCTTCCATGTCCTGGCTATTGTAAATAGAGCTGCAATGAACATTTTGGTACATGACTCTTTTTGAATTATGGTTCTCTCAGGGTATATGCCCAGTAGTGGGATTGCGGGATCGTATGGTAGTTCTATTTGTAGTTTTTTAAGGAACCTCCATACTGTTCTCCATAGTGGCTGTATCAATTTACATTCCCACCAGCAGTGCAAGAGGGTCCCCTTTTCTCCACACCCTCTCCAGCATTTATTATTTCTAGAGTTTTTGATGATGGCCAATCTGACCGGTGTGAGATGATATCTCATTGTAGTTTTGATTTGCACTCCTCTAATGATTAATGATGTTGAGCATTCTTTCATGTGTTTGTTGGCAATCTGTATATCTTCTTTGGAGAAATGTCTATTTAGTTCTTCTGCCCATTTTTGGATTGGGTTGTTTGTTTTTTTGTTATTGAGCTGCAAGAGTTGCTTATAAATTTTGGATATTAATCCTTTGTCAGTTGCTTCATTTGCAAATATTTTCTCCCATTCTGAGGGTTGTCTTTTGGTCTTGTTTATGGTATCCTTTGCTGTGCAAAAGCTTTTAAGTTTCATTAGGTCCCATTTGTTTATTTTTGTTTTTATTTCCATTTCTCTAGGAGATGGGTCAAAAAGGATCTTGCTGTGATTTATGTCATAGAGTGTTCTGCCTATGTTTTCCTCTAAGAGTTTGATAGTGTCTGGACTTACATTTAGATCTTTAACCCATTTTGAGTTTATTTTTGTGTATGGTGTCAGGGAGTATTCTAATTTCATACTTTTACATGTACCAGTCCAGATGGACTTGGAGTCTGTCATACAGAGTGAAGTAAGTCAGAAG
>NC_041225.1:48718555-48718902 GCF_002837175.3 Physeter macrocephalus
TATTGTTTAGCCTCCATGTGTTTGTATTTTTTACAGATCTTTTCCTGTAATTGATATCTAGTCTCATAGCCTTGTGGTCAGAAAAGATACTTGATACGATTTCAATATTCTTAAATTTTCTTAAATTTACCAAGGCTAGATTTGTGACCCAAGATATGATCTATCCTGGAGAATGTTCCATGAGCACTTGAGGAAAATGTGTATTCTGTTGGTTTTGGATGGAATGTCCTATAATATCATTTAAGTCCATCTCGTTTAATGTATCATTTAAAGCTTGTGTTTCCTTATTTATTTTCATTTTGGATGATCTGTCCATTGGTGAAAGTGGGGTGTTAAAGTCCCCTACT
>NC_041225.1:48720358-48820182 GCF_002837175.3 Physeter macrocephalus
GTGTGTTTTTCTGTCTTTTCATTTTGCTTAACTTACTGTGTTTGGGGTCTCTTTTTTGCAGGCTGCAGGTTCGTAGTTCCCATTGTTTTTGGTGTCTGTCTCCAGAGGCTAAAGTTGGTTCAGTGGGTTGTGGAGGCTTCCTGGTGGAGGGGACTAGTGCCTGTGTTCTGGTGGATGATGCTGGATCTTGTCTTTCTTGTGGGCAGGTCCATGTCCGGTGGTGTGTTTTGGGGTGTCTGTGGCCTTATTATGATTTTAGGCAGCCTCTCTGCTAATGGGTGGCGTTGTGTTCATGTCTTGCTAGTTGTTTGGCATAGGGTGTCCAGCACTGTAGCTTGCTGGTCGTTGAGTGAAGCTGGGTCTTGGTGTTGAGATGGAGATCTCTGGGAGATTTTCGCTGTTTGATATTACGTGGAGCTGGGAGGTCTCTTGTGGACCAGTGTCCTGAATGTGGCTCTCCCATGTCAGAGGCACAGGACTGACTCCTGGCTGCAGCACCAGGAGCCTTTCATCCCCACAGCTCAGAATAAAAGGGAGAAAAAGTAGAAAGAAAGAAAGAGGATAAAATAAAATAAAGATAAAATTAAATAGTTATTAAAATAAAAAATAAAAATAATTATTAAGAAAAAAATTTTTTTAAAATAAAGAAACAAAACGGACGGACAGAACCCTAGGACATATGGTGAAAGCAAAGCTATACAGACAAAATCTCATACAGAAGCATACACATACACACTCATAAAAAGAGGAAAAGGGGAAAATACAATATATCTTGCTCTCAACGTCCACCTCCTCAATTTGGGATGATTCGTTGTCTATTTAGGCATTCCACAGATGCAGGGTAAATCAAGTTGATTGTGGAGATTTAATTCGCTGCTCCTGAGACTGCTCGGAGAGATTTCCCTTTCTCTTCTTTGTTTGCACAGCTCCCGGGGTTCAGCTTTGGATTTGGACCCACCTCTGCGTGTAGGTCGCCTGAGGGCGTCTGTTTCCCACTCAGACGGGACGGGGTTAAAGGAGCAGCTGATTCTGGGGCTCTGGCTCACTCAGGCCGGGGGGAGGGAGGCGTACGGAGCGGGGCGAGCCTGCGGTGGCAGAGGCCAGCGGGGTGTTGCACCAGCCTGAGGCGCGCTGTGCGTTCTCCTGGGGAAGTTGTCCCTGGATCACGGGACGGGGTGTTGCACCAGCCTGAGGCGCGCTGTGCGTTCTCCTGGGGAAGTTTTCCCTGGATCCCGGGACTCTGGCAGTGGCGGGCTGCACAGGCTCCCGGGAGGGGAGGTGTGGAGAGTGACCTGTGCTCGCACACAGGCTTCTTGGTGGCGGCAGCAGCGGTCTTAGCGTTTCATGCCCGTCTCTGGTGTCCGCGCTGATAGCTGCGGCTCGCGCCCGTTTCTGGAGCTCCTTTAAGCAGCGCTCTTAATACCCTCTCCTCGCGCACCAGGAAGCAAAGAGGGAAGAAAAAGTCTCTTGCCTCTTCAGCAGCTCCAGACTTTTTCCCCCGGACTCCCTCCCGGCTAGCTGTGGTGCACTAACCCCTTCAGGCTGTGTTCACGCTGCCAACCCCAGTGTCGAAGCCCGAGCTTCAGCTCCCAGCCCCCGCCCGCCCCAGCGGCCACCGCCCTCGTAGGGGCTTCTAGTGTGTGGAAACCTTTCCTCCTTCACAGCTCCCTCCCACTGGTGCAGGTCCCGTCCCTATACTTTTGTCTCTGTTTATTCTTTTTTCTTTTGCCCTCCCCAGGTGCGTGGGGAGTTTCTTGCCTTTTGGGAGGGCTGAGGTCTTCTGCCAGCGTTCAGTGGGTGTTCTATAGGAGCAGTTCCACGCGTAGATGTATTTCTGATGTATCTGTGGGGAGGAAGGTGATCTTCGCGTCTTACTCTTCTGTCATCTTCTGCAACCGCCAAGGTTTTCGTTTTTTATTAAACTCTTTAAGAGAATACTTTGCTGAGTGATTTTTAAAGACAACTTGTGTTAGGTTCATTGCTTTGACATATTTGTACGAATTTTTCTAGTGTCTATTTATAGAAAGAAGGTGACATGAATAAAAGTGGCTGGGACATTCATTCCTTCATTGAACCTTCATGGAATTGCCCTGCCAAGTCCTTGGGATGTAAAGATTAATTCCTGATCCTGAGTGAGAAAAACAAATAAGTGATTCACTAATACAGGTGATAAAGACTCAGGTATAGTTGTGGTGGGTACAGAGAGCTGCAGAAACACATACTAGGGAACAGTTGCTTCTGCTGGGGTCGTCCTGTGCAGGAAAGGAAGGAGCTGATTGCAGGATAAAGGAAGGGACTTCTAGCCAAAGGAGGAAGCAGTGCAAAATTAGGATGAGTAAGAGGGCATGGGTGCCCAGGTGTCAGGCCAGAATTTTGCAGGAGTTGCTAAGAAAGAAGCCAGGAAAGGTTAGGGCCAGACTGTGAATTCTCAGCCAAGAGAGTGACTTTATCCTGTGGGCAGTGGGACCTATAGAGGATCTTAATCAGGTGAGTAACGTGGCCCACTTTATGTTCTAGAGCCGGGACTTCGGTGGTGACGGGGTCAAAGACAAAATGTAAGGAAGAGACCGGTCAAGGGCAGTTCCCATACTCCCGACAAAGATGGTGAGGGAGTGAAGCAGGGCATTAACTGTGACAGCAAAGTTCAGAGTCCACCACACGTTTGGAAGGCAGAGTGGAAGATTGGCTGGGTGTGAAGAATAACTGGGTGGGCGAGGGGAGCACCTGCTGAGCTAGTAAAGAGAAGACTATGCTGTTATATTTGTTTGTTTTGGTTTTTTGGTAACTATGGTTGGAGAAAGGAGATTCTGTTAATTAATTTTGGAAAAAGGATGGAGCAAGGAGTTCTTTGTTACTGGTTTTCTGGAGAACTGTAAACCCTCTGAGGTTGTTGGGTCAAATAAGGTGTAACAGAACCTGGCTTAACAGAAGCCTCTAGGCTTTTGATTTCTGAGACTACAGAACACTTAATTATATCATCAAAGTCAGTAGGGTCTAGTATAAAGTGGCCCATTGGAGGAAAGCCCCTCAAAGGGAGTGGGAAGAATCATCTAAGGTATGTTTGGGGTAAAATGTTAGAATAACCGGTGTTAGAGGGTTTTTCTCACTTTTTTAACATTATGTTTTTAATGTATTTGTACAGAAGTCATTATAAGATGGAAGTAGTCACAGATGAATCCTCTAGTTGTAAAACTGATTTCCGCTCAAACATTCATAACAGTAAAGTTGTCTGTCACCAACAACATAACATGAATGCATTTCAAATCGACTGCAAGGTGAAATTGTAAACCTTACAAAGATGCAGGAATTCAAGAATTCAGAGCAAGGTTGAGAACCATTCAAACCATAAGCACAAATCAAAGAACTACTGAGTAGAGTTGACACAGATTTCTTAAAAAAGACTTAAAGCAATGACTGTAACAATGATAAATTTGACTTCGTTAAAATTGAGAATTTCTCTCCACCCAAAGACACCATGAAGAGAATGAAGGGCAAAATACAGACTGGAAGAAGAAATTTTCAATTCATCTCTCTGACCAAGGACTCACATCCAGAATGTATGTGTATTGTGTAAAATTAGTAAGAAAAAGACAATTTAATTTAAAAATGAACAAAAGTTTTGAATAGGCACTTTTCTAAAAGAGGATCTCTGTATGGCCAGTACGCATATAGAAAGGTGTTCGATGTTATTAGTCAATGGAGAGTCACAGGCTCTAGAGCGCAGGTTCAGTAGTTGTGGCACACAGGCTTAGTTGCTCCGCGGCATGTGGGATCTTCCCAGGCCAGGGATCAAACCCATGTCCCCTGCATTGGCATGGCAGGCGGATTCTTAACCACCGCGCCACCAGGGAAGCCCTGTGGTAAGTTTTGAAAGCAGGAAGTATGAGTCCTCCTACTTTGTTCTTTTTCAAAATTGGGTTGTCTATTCTGGGTCCCTTGTAAGTCTTTATGAATTTTAGAATCAGCTTGTTAGTTTCAAGAAAGAAGTCAGCTGTGGATCTGATAGTCAGTGATTTTTTTTTTTTTTTTTTTTTTTTTGCGGTACATGGGCCTCTCACTGTTGTGGCCTCTCCCGTTGCAGAGCACAGGCTCCGGATGCGCAGGCTCAGCGACCATGGCTCACGGGCCTAGCCGCTCCGCGGCATGTGGGATCCTCCCAGACTGGGGCACGAACCCGTGTCCCCTGCATCAGCAGGCGGACTCTCAACCACTGTGCCACCAGGGAAGCCCTAGTCAGTGATTTTTAATACTATATTCATTGAGTTGTACAACCATTACCACAATTAATTTTAGAACATTTTTATCACCTCGAAAAGAAACCCTGTATCCATTAACAGTGACACCTCATGTCCCCTCATCCTCCCACCTTTGACTTAGGCAAGTACTAATCTACTTTCTGCCTGTTCTGGACATTTCCTTTAAGTAGAATCATATAACATGTGGTCTTTTGTGACTGGCTTCTTTCACTTAGCATAATGTTTTAAGTGTTCATCTCTGTTGTAGCATGTAACAGTACTTATTTCCTTTTTACGGCCGGATAATACTCCATTGTGTGGATATGCCACATTTTATTTATCTACTCATCAGTTGATGGACATTCAGGTGCAAGTGTTTTGTGCAGATGTATGTTGTAATATTTTTTTTTGTTTTGGTATATAACTAGGAGTTGAATTTCTCGGTAATATGGTATAATTTTTTGAGGAACCATCAGACTTTTCCAGGCTGTACCATTTTATAATCTCATCACAGCATATCGGGGTTCCCATATTTCTCCATCTTCCCCCAACACTTGTTATTATCTTTTTGATTATAGCCATTCTAGAGAAGTTATAATAAAACATTCTCCTGAGTGTGAGGTGATATTGTGGTTTTGGTTTGCATTTCCCTGATGGCAGATGATGTCAAGCATCTTTTCATGTGGTTATCAGGCATTAGTATATTTTCTTTGGAGAAATGTCTGTTCAGATCCATTGTCCATTTTTTAATTCGGTTATTTGCCTTTTTACTACTGAGTTATAGAAGTTCTGTATATATCCTTATTATAAGCCCCTTATCATATATATGATTTGCAGAAGTTTTCTTCTATTCCGTAGGTTGTCTTTCCATTGAAATGCAGTTTGCAGTTGCTTTTTTTCTTTGGTGTATTTATCTTGTATCAGCACCCTTACTGAACTCACATATTAGGAGGGTCTAGGAGGTTTTTGGATAGATTTCTTGGGATTGTCTATGGAAACCATCATGTCATTTGCAAATAGTGACAGGTTTATTTCTTCTTTCTGTATGGCTTTTATTTCCTTTTCTTGCCTTCTTGCATTGACTAGAATTTTCAGTACTGTGTTGTATAAGAGTGGTGAGAGTGGACATTGTTGTTCTCCATAGTAGGGGCAATGCATTGTTCATTTTTTCTTTTAGCATTAGGTGTAATGATGTTTGCTGTATGTTTTTTTTATAGTTGCTTGTTATCTAATTGAGGAAGTTCCCCTGTATTCCCTTTTTTTTTTCTGAGAGTTTTACTCATGAACAGGATTGCTTTTTATCAGATAATTTTTTCTGTATAGATTGGTATCATCGTGTGAATATGTATTTTATCAGTTTGTTAATATTGTGGGTTACATTGATTCTTGAATATTCAACTAAGGATTTCTGTGCCTACATTCATGTATTCGTCTATAGTTTTTTTCTTTTGTACTGTCTTTTCCTGGTTTTTGCATCAGGGAAGTACTAGCTTCAAAAAGTAAATTGGCAAGTGCTCCTTATTCTTGTGTTTTCCAGAAGAGATTGTGTTAATTTTTCTTTAAACATTTGGTAGAATTCTCTCATGAAACAGTCTTAGCCAGGAGATTTCTTTTTCATGAGGTTTTAAATTACAAGTTTAATTTCCTTAATAGTCACAGGGCTATTCAAATTATCTATTTCATTTTGGGTGAGTTGTGTGCTTTCGAGGAGTTGGTCCATTGACACACGAAGCAGGGCTCCTCACTGCTGCTGGGCAGAGGTGGAAGTTTCAGCTCCTCTCTAGGCCTTCACTGATACTACTATGCCTTCTTGCTGTTCTCCACATGTCCTGACACCACTGGGAGGGGATGGCCTTCTTACCCCTGGAGGGCAGAGAAAGTCCTGACTCTCTACTAGGCCTTGTCTCATACCATCCTGGTGGAGATGAGAAGGGGAGCCTCATTACTGTCATGGCAGTAGAAGTCCAGGCTCTCCAGGTGGTCTTCATAGACACTGAGGCAGGGCAAGGTGGGGGAGTCTTCCCTTACCTGGCAAGGGAAGAAAGTTCTGCCTTTGATATCATCCCTGCAGGAGTGAGGGTGGGGGGTAAGGGGAGGGAGTAAGGGGGGTAACCTGTAATGTTGAGGCACAACAGTACAGCCTGGTGAGAGGGAAAGTTCAGGCTCCCTACTTGGCTTATCTTGTTGTGGGTGGGGATGAGCCACAGTTTTTTCTGTGGTTTTTGGCTGGAGTGCCATGTTTTGCTCTGCTGCTCTTTTCTTGGCTTTCTGAAAAGAGCAGGAACTTTTTTGTCAGCCCCCATTGGTATTTCTGGATTACTGGCTGCTTCAGCTCTGTGTCCACGTGATATATATGAGGCAAAAGGATAACCCGTGTTGTTCGACGGGTCCCAAGGTGCCTCCCTAGCTAGTGTGCCTTCTCTCCATGCTCAGAGTCTTTTTTTTTTTTTTTAACGTTATTTATTTGGCTGCTCGGGTCTTAGTTGCGGCACGTGGGATCTTTGATCTTCGTTGCAGCAGGCGGGTTCTTCAGTTGCGGCATGTGGGATCTTTAGTTGCAGCATGTGAACTCTTTGTTGCAGCATGCATGTGGGATCTAGTTCCCTGACCAGGAATCGAACCCGGGCCCCGTACATTGGGAGTGTGGAGCCTTAGCCACTGGACCGCCGGGGAAGTCGCACCTTCAGAGTCTTTTGTTTGTTTCATATATGATGTCCAGGGTTTTTAGTTGCACTTAGCTGGAGCAGTAGGAGCAGTTCATCTACTTGATTTTACTGGAGTGGTAGTTGGAGTGGGATTGATTTTTTTTTAATGGAAGAAAACATAGTGTGGAAATTCAGATGCGTATATTGGCCAGTTAGACACTTAAGTTAATTTTGGGTCAGTTACTTGGAAGTGACAATTTAACTATGTCTTTTTTCCTCCAGAGAGTAATTCTCCTTGTCATTGTTCAGTAAAACCAAACCCTCGTTAGTTTTAGATCTCTTAAGAAGCTTGACAATCCAATGAATTAATTTATTTCTGCATTTATATATAAATGCATAATAATTCTAAATTTCTGGTTTAGTATGTGAAGAAAACAATTTATTGTAGTGAAAGATTAGTTTTATGGAGGGGACTAACTCAGTTTTTCTAATGGTTGTCAGAGATCTTGAAGCTGTGGATTTTTTTCTAAAAGAAGAAAAAGGCACTGTGCATGGTGGTTAAGAACTATGTAAGGAAAATTTGTGAAAGTCTTGAAATGTACAAAAAGGATTATAGGGTGCCTTCATTGGAAACTAGGTGGTCTAAAGCATGTTTCCTGGAGATCTAATCTATGGGATCTACAGCTTTTATTATTTTTTGATTTATTTTATAAAGTTGTAAGTTGTGAATAACTCACAGCAGTGCAAATTACTCTTGTCCTTAGACATGCAAATGAATTTTATTAGTTGGAGGTACTGTTGATTTCTTTTCCTCTTTTGTGGGGGAAGCAGGTTTTGGATCTGTTAAGCAAATCCATTTCACCATTCCTGATTGCCTGTATGTTTGTGTTCTTTGGATTCACTTTTGAACCAGATGAAACATCTTATTTATTCCATAATTAATTAATGAGTTACATAAAATCATAGACAGGTGTTCATTTTATATTTGTATGGGAGACACAGTGTTATCTTTTTGTTTGTTTGAATTATCCTTTTAACAGCTTGAACTGTGATGTGCTTGAATCCCACTGTAGCACTTACTGTCATTGTGATTTTCTGTAATACTTACTACAGCTAGGTAGGTTTTGGTTTTCTCATCCTTGTTTTATAGATAAAGAAAAGGAAGCTTTTAAGAAGTCATATAATTTGCCAAGAGCTGGAGGTGTTAGAGAACCCAGTGCTTTCTGACTTTTAACCCTTTATGCTCAGCCGACTTCCTTCCTTGCTTTAGATGTTACTGTCTCCCCCAAATCTGGCAACTGTGGACTAAGGAGTACTTATGCTAGAATACACTTTTATCACATCATTTTTGAGCTTAAGAACTTTCAACTCTTGATTATTGCAGGATAAAACCCACACTTCTTAGGCAGCCATTCAAGGCTCACCACAGTCCGTCAAGCCCAAACTAATAATAATACTGTCCCAAACTTTATATAGAAGCAAGGCAAACAAACACACACCTATTGTGTTTCTCGGATGGGCCACCACTCAATGTGTATCTCCAGTGAACTGCACTGGAGATGGAAGACATATCTTCCAGTTCCTTATAAACTGTAACTGGGAAGTCAGAATATATTAAAAGACTTTCAGTATAAAAATAGCACATGCTGATCAATGAGCAATATAGATACTGAAATGCTTTTGGAGTTCAAAAAAGCAGCAGCTTCATGGAGCAGATGTATTTGGAGCTTGGTCTTACCAAGATGGTAGGATTTTGATAATTGTCACATCTGGGGAGAGAACCCTTGTAGTGAGGAAGCTCATGAGTGAAAGGAATGGAGGAGGTTGTTGGACATGTATGGAAAGGTGGTGTTGATGGCAGTGAGTAGTTTATGTGGAGGGAACCTTTTCCGAAGGCCAGGGTCTATTCCCTGTCTCAAAACATGTCTTCAAAAGCTACAGCATAATGCTTTAACTAACTGGATTTGTGCTAGGTCTCTGTTCTTTGAAACTAGAGTTGAAATGACCCCAAAACTATTTTAGGACCTACCTAGGTGATAAGGTTGGGTGATCATGTTGGTTAACATTACTTTTAGTAATGCAACATCAGAATAAATATAGTATTTCAAGTAACCAGTCTGAAGGAGATAGTATTCTTTATATTGGGCAAGCTTTGGTAAATATGTATTTTTAAAGGTCTTCTTTTGTACCTGAGCTCACTATGTCATTTTATACTCAGTCTCCTGTATTCTGTAGGGTTTGAATCATTCCTGACTCGCTAAAGCATAACAGTTTTTTGGTCATCTGGGCTCCCATTTAAAAACAAAACAAGGGACTTTCCTGGTGGTCCAGTGGTTAAGACTCTGCGCTCCCAATGCAGGGGGCCTGGGTTCGATCCCTGGTCAGGAAAATAGATCCTGCGTGCCTCAACTAAGAGCCCGCATGCCGCAACAAAGATCCTGAGTACCGCAACTAAGACCTGGCGCAGCCAAATAAATAAATAAATATTAAAAAAAAAAAAAGGAACATTACATCAATGAATTAAAAAAGATAAAAACGAAACAAAACTTTAACTTTTATTGTGATTTTGTAAATAACATGCATTTTGGAAAATAAAAAATGTATAAAGAACAGATCAAAATCACGTTACTCAGGTAATTAGTCATCCTTGTTTATTAATATTGCACTGCTTTTGTTTATGTAGTTGCATATACAATTTTGTAGTTCTACTCTTTTCAGTTAATTTTATAAGGATTTTCCCATGTCATAAGATTTTTTGGAAAATATACCTTCTATTAATATGTAAACATATTACAATATATATGTTTGTTATTTTGTTTTTTCCCTTTAAGTAAAAACAGAATAATTTACTTACTATATTTTAAGTGCTTTTTTCACTTAATGCATCATGGCTAGCTTTCTAAATGACAGCTTATATTGTTGTATTTCATTTTTCACCGGCTACTTTGAATTCCATTGTAGACATACAATGGAATAGCTATTTCTCTATTGATGGGCATTTATACTATTTCTAATTTTCACATACAAGTAGAATTTCAGTGAGCATGTAAATTTTTATTTATTTATTTATTTAATTGAAATATCATTGGTTTACAGTATTAGTTTCAGATGTACAACATAGTGATTCAATACTTTTATAGATTATATGCCATTTAAAGTTGCTATAGGGACTTCCCTGGTGGTCCAGTGGTTAAGACTCTGCGCTTCCACTGCAGGGAGCATGGGTTTGATCCCTGGTCAGGGAACTAAAATCCTACATGCCGTGCAGCTTGGCCAAAAATAAATGAAGAAAGAAAGGAAGGGAGGGAGGGAAGGAGGGAGGCGGGAGAGAGGGAGGGAGTGAGGAAGTGAGGAAGTTAGGAAGTTATTATAAAATATTGGCTCTATTCCCTGTGCTGTACCATATATCCTTGTAGCTTATTTATTTTATACACAATACACAATTGTGTATTTTATACACAATTTATTTTATACACAATAGTTTATATCTCTTAATCCCCTACCCCTGTCTTGCCCCACCTCCCTTCCCGCTCCCCATTGGTAATCAATAGTGTGTTCTTTACATCTGTAAGTTTGTTTCTGTTTTGTTATAGTCATTCGTTTCACTTTTTTTTTTTCGTTTCACTTTTTAGATTCCATATGTAAGTGATAACATACAGTATTTATCTTTCTCTGACTTATTTCACTAAGCATAATACCCTCCAGGTCCATCCATGTTGTTGCAAATGGCAAAATTTCATTCCTTTTTAGGGCTGAGCAATACTCCATTTTATATATATATATATATATATATAAAATACACACCACATCTTCCTTATCCATTCGTCTGTTGATGGACACTTAGCTTGCTTCTATAGCTTAGCTATTGTGTATAATACTGCAGTAAACATAGGGGTGCATATATCTGTTCAAATTAGTGGTTTTGGTTTTTTTTTCTCGGGTAAATACCCAGGAGTGAAATTGCTGGATTGTATTGTATTTCTACTTTTCGTTTTTTGAGGAACCTCCATACTGTTTTCTATAGTGGCTGCACCAGTTTGCATTCCCACTAGCAGTGTACTATGTCCCTTTTCTCCGCATCCTTGCCAACATTTGTTATTTGTGTTCTTTTTGATGATAGTCATTCTGACAGGTGTGACGTGATATCTCATTGTGGTTTTGACTTGCATTTCTCTGATGATTAACCATGTTGAGTACCTTTTCAGGTGCTTGTTGGCCATCTGTATGTCTTCTTTGGAAAAATGTCTATTTAGGTCTTCTGCCCATTTTTTAATCCGGTTGTTTGTTTTTTGACATTGAGTTTTATGAGCTGTTTATATATTTGGATATTAACCCCTTATCAGTCATATCAGTTGCAAATATTTTCTCCCATTCAGTAGGTTGTCTTTTTGTTTTGTTGGTGGTTTTCTTTGTGCAAAAGCTTTTAAGTTTAATTAGGTCCCTTTTGTTTATTTTTGCTTCTGTTTCCTTTGCCTGAGGAGACAGATCCAAAAATTGTTGCTGTGATTTAGGTTAGAGAGTGTTCTGCCTATGTTTTCTTCTAGGCGTTTTATGGTTTCCAGTCTTAACGTATAGTTTTTTAATACATTTTGAGTTTATTTTTGTATATGGTGTGAGAAAATGTTGTAATTTCGTTCTTTTACATGTAGCTGTCCAGTTTTCTGAGCATCACTTACTGAAGAGACTGTCTCTTCCCCATTGTATAGTCTTGCTTCCTTTGTTGTAGATTAATTGACTGTAATTTTTTGGGTTTATTTCTGGGCTTTCTATTCTGTTCCATTGATCCTATATTTCTGTTTTTGTGCCAGTACCTTACCGTTTGGATTACTGTAGCTTTGTAGTATAGTCTGAAGTCAGGGCGCCTGATTCCTCCAGTTCCGTTTTTCTTTCTCAAGATTGCTTTGGCCAGTAGGCATTTTTATACATAAATTTTTTTCCTCACCTTGATGAGTATTTTTGTAGGATAGATGATTAGAACAATTATTGGGTAAAAATCTATTTGCCTTTTAAATTTTGCCAGCTATGCTGAATTGCTTTTTAAAAGGTCTCTATCAGTTTATATTTTCAGTAATAGTATGTTTAAGAGTCCCTGTGTCCCCATACCCTCACTTTTGCTAGGTATTGGGGTGGCCAAAAACTTCATTTGGGTTTTTCCATAAGATGTTACAGAGAAACCCGAACGAACTTTTTGGCCAACCCAATATTATCCTTGTCAAATATGGAAGGGTAGTAGTTGGAAACATGACATCACATTGCTTTAATTTGATTTCTTTGTTTTTTTAGTGTTTCATATGTGACTGTTTTCTTTGCTCATTTTTTCTATTGCTATATTTTATTCTAATTCTTAATGCTTTCATATTTTACATATAACTCTTTAATTCATCTGGAATTTTGATTTTATGGAATGAAAACTGCTTGATTCTGAAGGAGTTCAAGGGCCGGTGGGCCTTGAAATTATGTGTTGGAAAAATTTAGACAATAAAAATAAATTTTGCTGCTTTTAGAAAGTAGTCCATTTCAAATTCATTTAAAAACTTAGTTTTTTATTACCCAATTCTATAAAGTTCGTTGGGGAAAAAAGAGAATCCTGCCAACAAAAAGACCCCTCTTTACCAATGTAGAAGGGAGAAAAAACTTGATATATTGGGTATGCATGTGAGATAATATGCATGTAGATAGTTCAGGAGAGACTACAAACTTTGAGTAGAATTTCATTCATCTTTGCAGTAAAATAGAGATTTAATGTTTCTTTTATATTTTTGAGAGACAAGTGGATGTCCCCTGTGATAGTCTCCTGTACACCTGGTGATAGATTCCTGAGTTAATTTCAGAGGTATGTTTTTATCGTTATGAGAGTCAGAAGGCCTGTGACTTCGCATTGTGAAATCTGGAGACTAAGATTACCTAATTCCTGACCAAAGGGTTTGGTGTATGTTTTTAAGGAGACACACTGTGGTAGGCGGAAAATAGCTTTCCAAAAGAGATCCAAGTCCTGATCTCTGGTAACCTAATATGGCCAAAAGGGTCTTTGCAGATGTGATTAAATTGGAGGTCTTGAGCTGGGGCAGTTAACCCTGGATTATCTGGTTGTATCTTAAATGCAATCAAATATACCCTTTTAAGAGGGAGGCAGAAGGAGATGGTACACACAGAGAAGAGGAGGAGGCAAGGTGACCCACCATGGAGGCAGAGATTAGAGTGATGTGGCCACAAGTCAAGGAATTCTGGCACCATCAGAAGCTGGAGGAGGCAAAGAATGGATTCTCCCCTAAAGCCTCTGAAGGGAGTGTGGCTTGACACCTTGATTTCAGTATTGGCCTACTAATACTGATTTCAGACTTTTTGCCTCTAGAACTGTGAAAGGATAAATTTATTACGGTGTTCTAAGCCACCAAGTAATTCGTTTTAGCAGCCATAGGGGGGGAAATATGTCACCTAAGGAGAGGAGACCATTAGCTCTCTCCCCTTTATTAAACTAAGAACATTTCATTTTATTTACCCTTATATTAATTATTGGTAATAACACTTGGCTCTTGGCTTCTCTCTGTTAATGACTATCATTTATTTGTTACCATGATTGAGTAATAGAGGTTAAATAGGCTACAAAGTGTCTTTAAAAGAAAAAAGAAAATTTAACCTCAGTGGTATTTATAAAGTTGATGGTGATGTATTTTGACTATTTTTTTTAAACCTGAAAAGTAGAATAATTTATAATCATTTATATCATGAAGTTCTTTTCAGATTTGCTTTTGGATTGCAGAGAATAAAGTCTGTTTCTCTTACTAGTGAAGCTGTGTGATAGTTACTGGGTACTTATTAACCAGTTTGAATGTTTGATACAATTTTTTTTTTCTGCAATGGAAAGAATTTCAAGTTCACAGCATTTTGTTAAAATTTTCCTCACTTTACGAGTTCTAATTTTTTTTTTTTTTTTTTGCGGTATGCGGGCCTCTCTCTGTTGTGGCCTCTCCCGTTGCGGAGCACAGGCTCCGGATGCGCAGACTCAGTGGCCGTGGCTCACGGGCCTAGCTGCTTCGCGGCATGTGGGATCTTCCTGGACCAGGGCACGAACCCATGTCCCCTGCATTGGCAGGCGGACTCTCAACCACTGTGCCACCAGGGAAGCCCTCTAATTTTTTTTCAACCAAGTAGCAGATTATAACTAATGCCATAATTGAACTTATGACTTTTTTCATTGACAAGTAATTTCTTATGTTTTTGATGAACTAACTCTGTGTAGATTTAGAGTTACTAGAAAATCTATTTTTCCAGAGTTTTCTGAAAAATTTATTTTCCTTGTTTTATGTTTTTTTTTTTTAAAGAAGATGATTAATCTCTTCCCAATTCTCTGTTTGTCTCTTTGAGAATTTTTTGTTTTGTTAGAATTTTCAGAACTCTAACCACACTCATTTTAAAGTTCTGCTTTTTTAGTTTCCTAATCATGTAGTTTTATTTTCATTCATATTTCTGTTTTCCTATTTTCTTTAATAATACCTTTATTTTAAAATCTTAAATTGACTGCTTAGTTTATGTTCTCTTAAGTATTATTATTTTAGACAATGTATATGAGTACAGCTTTGTATGAATTCCATAGCTTTTGATATGCCACATCTTTAAATTTTTTCCTTAATATTCTGTTACTGTTTTTAAACTTCGGTGGAGGGCTTTTTTTTTTTTTTTTTTTTTTTTTTGCCATACACGGGCCTCTCACTGTTGTGGCCTCTCCTGTTGCAGAGCACAGGCTTCGGACGCGCAGGCTCAGCGGCCATGGCTCACAGGCCCAGCCGCTCCGCGGCATGTGGGATCTTTCGGCATGTGGGATCTTCCCGGATCGGGGCACAAACACGTGTCCCCTGCATCGGCAGGCGTATTCTCAACCACTGCGCCACCAGGGAAGCCCTGGAGGGCTTATTAAAAGTATAGATACTCTAACTCCACTCTTGATCTATTAAATGAGAATCTCTGGGTGTAGGGCTTAAGCTTCTGTATTTTAAACAAGCTCCCCAGGTAATCCGAGTGCACGCCAAATTTGAGAACTACAAGTCTTGTTTATCCTTTAATTTTTTAAAAATTAATGCAACATTATTTAAGAGTTTAGAAATTTACAGTATTAGGATTCTTTGTTTTGAATTCATTATTAATTATTGGTTTTGTTGTGTTATAAACAGAAAATATGCCCTGTAAATTAATTGAGATTGCCATTGTGGCTTAACAGACAACTGATTTTTGTAAATAATCTCCACTATGGATACTTGAAAAAAAGTTAGGCTATGACATTTGGTTTCTATTAATTAAAAAAAAATTGAGATGAAATTCACAAATCATAAAATTAACCATTTTAAAGTGAACAAATCAGTGGCATTTAGTACATTCACATTGTTGTGCCACTACTTCCTCTATCTAGTTCCAAAACACTTCATCACCCCAAAAGGAAACCCTGTTACTACCTTTTTCTCCCCAGTCCCTGGCAACCACCAATCAGCTTTCTGTCTCTATGAGTTCCCTTTTCTGGATATTTTATATAAATATGTATATAAATATATATAAATATGTGAACTTTTGTGTCTTGCTTCTTTTACTTAGCATACTGTTATCAAGGTTCATCCATGTTGTAGCATGTATCAGTACTTCATTCCTTTTGTAAAAAAATTTATTTATTTATTTTTGGCTGTGTTGGGTCTTCGTTTCTGTGCGAGGGCTTTCTCTAGTTGCAGCAAGTGGGGGCTACTCTTCATCGCGGTGTGCGGGCTTCTCATTGTCGTGGCTTCTCTTGTTGCAGAGCACGGGCTCTAGACGCGCAGGCTCAGTAGTTGTGGCTCACAGGCTTAGTTGCTCCGCGGCATGTAGGATCTTCCCGGACCAGAGCTCGAACCCGTGTCCCCTGAGTTGGCAGGCGGATTCTTAACCACTGCGCCACCAGGGAAGCCGCTCCCCCTTTTTTTTTCTGCATTCATTTTTAAGGCTGAGTAATATTTCCTTGTATGTATATATAATACTACAGTTTGTTTACCCATTCGTCCATTGAAGGGCATTTAGGTAGTTTCTACCTTTTGGCCTTAGGAGTGAAAATGCTGGATAATAAAGTAAATCTATGTTTAACTTTTTGAGGAATTGCCAACCTGTTTTCCCACAGCAGGTGCACCATATTACATTCTCATTAGCAGTGTATGAGGCTTCCAGATTTTCTGCATCTTCACCGATACTTGTTATTTTCCATTTTAAAAATTATAGCCATTCTTGTTGGGTATGTAGTGGTATCTCATTGTGGCGTTGATTTGTGTTTCCCTAATGATAATGACATTGAGCATTTTTTCACATGCTTATTGACTGTATATCTTCTTTGGAGGAATGTCTGTTTAAGTCCTTTGCTCACTTAAAAAAGTTGTTTGTCTTTTTGTTGTTGAGTTGTAAGAGTTCTTTAATATTCTGGATACTAGACCCTTGATTTACAAAAGTTTTCTCCCATTATGTGGGTTGTTTTTTCACTTTCTTGATAGTGTTCTTTGATGTACAGAAGTTTTAAATTTTGATAAAGTACAACTAATTTTGTTTTTTGTCTTTTGTTGTGGTTTTAGTGTCATATCTAAGAATCCATTGCCAAATCTAAGGTTGTGAAGATTTACCCATATGTTTTCTTCTAAGAGTTTTATAGTTTCAGCTCTTACATTTAGGTCATTGATCCTTTTTGAGTTAATTTTTGTCTGTGGTATAATACAGAGGTCAGTTCATTCTTTTGTATATGGATATCCAGCTGTTCTAGTACCATTTGTTTCAGATTATTCTTTCCCCATTGAATGGTTTTGGCACCCTTGTCAAAAATCAGTTGACCATAGATGTATGGGTATATTTCTGTATGGGTATATTTCTGGACTCTCACTTTTATTCCATTGATCTGCATGTCTTTTCTTATGCCAGTACCATACTGTTTTGATTACTATAAGCTTTGTGGTAAGTTTTGAAGTTGGGAAGTGTGAGTCTTCCAACTTTGTTCTTTTTTATTACTGTTTGGCTACTTGGGACTCCTTGCAATTCCATATGAATTTGAGGATCAGCTTTTCCATTTCTGCAAAACAGGCTGTTGGAATTTCAAAAGAGATTGCATTAAATCTGTAGTTTATTTTAGGGGGACAACTTTCATTCTTTCACCATTGAGTATGATATTAGCTGTAGGTTTTTTTAAAATGCCCTTATTTTTCTTTTAAATCTTTAAAATTTTTCTAAGTGGAGTTAAAGTTACTCAACTTTAAATAGGCTAATTTAAAATTTTTTGCCAGTTTATGGGAAGTTGTCTCAAAATTGAGAACAGAAGAAATTTTTGTATGGTAATAATTTGGTCCTCACGTGGTCAGGAATATACAGAAAGCATTTATGGAAAAGGGGAGAAAAGGACACAGGACCTTCAGAGCTTATTGAATACAGGGTTTTACTCCCTGAACTGTTGCAGTTGACAATTGCATCTACTTCTAAGGCTTCACTTTTTAATATTGGCTTGCAGGAAAACAAACTTTCCCCAGATTGAGCCTTTTAAAATTAAAAATGCTTTTTAATGTGTTAATTTCTTTCTTGGTTTGTAATAAATGTTTATAAATGTCAGTAACTTTCTTTTTCTGAGGCCTTTTCTGAGGAGGAAAGAACCATGGAACAATGGCTGCATCAGAAGTTGCTCAGAAAAATGGAAACTCATTTTCTTACAAAAATGGGAATGCCCCCAGAGTCAGAATGCACACTAATCTTGTATTTGGTAAACTGTCTTATTATTTGTCTTCCTTATAGTTATTTTAGTGGCAGATATGCAAAATATTTTTGATGGACCAGGTCTTAGAAATATATTGCAGAGAGACAGGAGGTGATTACCTTTCCTACTCATTTAAGTTATTTTCAGTTTTCCTAAACATTTTTGGGAAAAATATTCAAGAGCCCTATTAGAATAATTTTGCTTCTTTGCTTCTTTGAGTCTTGCCAGCATTCCTCCCTCCCCCCAGCCTTGCCCCCCATATTGTAACGGAATCTTTTGTGCCATGTTTAGCTAATGCATTGAGACTTTTAAGTCACAGAGGTAAGGAAAAGATTAGCTGTGGATCAGTGTGTTGCCTAAAACTTTTTGCATTAAACAAACCATAATTATGCCTTTCTCTCCATCCTCTCTGGAGTTTAAAAAATAGCATAATGATTTGTTGTCTCTGAATATTGTTGATATTTGTGTACAGTATATCTGTGGCCTCACCAGTCAATGGAGAGCAGATGTTTTCTCTTGGAAAATAGTTTTTCTGAAATAGATATTTCTGATTGCTAATTTGTTATATATATGTATACATATGTTTATTTATTTCTGAGACAGTCCTGAACAAGGGCAGGATGTGTGTGTGTGTGTGTGTGTGTGTGTGTGTGTGTGTGTATGTGTGTATGAGTCAGCGTTCTCCAGAGAAAGAGAACCAGTAGGAGATAGAGATATTTATACATATCTCTACCTTAAATATTAAAAATTTAAGTTTATTTAAAATTTATATGTTTCTTTTTAATACATTCATATATATGTATGTATGTATCTATATGTTTAATATATAACATATTTAGTATATATTACATAATATTCAATTCAAATGCTAATCTTATCCTGAAACACCCTCACAGACACATCCAGAAATAATGTTTAATCTGGGGTACTCCATGGCCAGTTAATTTGACATATAAAATTAGCCATCACAGTGTGCCTCTTACTAGTAAAAGGAAGTGAAGTCTATTATGATCCTTTTTATTTTAGTTAATGTCTTTGGGATAAAGAGAGTGGGTAGATGGAGAAGAAGCTTAGAAGCCAGCTAGTTCTCCTGATGTGGGTCACTTGCATCTGGAACATCTTCTTTGACTCTGTTATCAGTATGTTTCTCATCCTTTACTTCTCTTTATAATTCTCCATGATTATACTCTTGATAATTTATGAAGCTGAACACAGACTTTTGTATTGATTTCTTCTAAAATGAGATAAAAATATACCTACTTTTATGGTTGGGAGGTGAACATGGATACATGCAAAGGGATGGCAAAATTTGAGAACCTTTTATAGAACAGACTACCAAACTTATTTTTTCGTCTTCTGCCATGAATTCTGCCATTGAATTGGCCATTATCCTTAGCTGTTTGAACTTCTTAAAGGGGGTCACTGAATGGACAGTGGAGATGAGTGGCAACAGCTTGTTGTGGCTGCTATTCCTTGGCTTCACCGTTATCCACAGTCTGAATATGAATATGGGCTTTGTGGTTCTGAAACCTGATTTTCTTGTTTCATCCGGTGCTCATGACTTCATTCATGCCGACACAATTCACCAGGATTGATTTTTCAGAAGCCAAAGTTCTGTTTATTAATATGCATGGGGAGATGGACCTTTCCAGTCTGATTCATACTCGCTGTTGGAGTGTCGTTTTGTGTGGATAATCTAAGTGCTGAACAACATCTAAGTACTGAATGGTGTCTTATCAATGGTAAGAGAGTTGACTAGTGCATTAAACGATAATATAATGACTTACAGAAATATAGAAATAAATGTGTTAAGGATTTCATAATCAATGAGAGAACCAGGCAAATGGTATATAACTGGTTCAAAGGAAAGTGAAAAAAAAAAAAGTCCCACAAATTTGTATGGAGTAAAGGAATGTTGAAATGGATTGCAAACGGAGACAAAAGCGGTCTGTGGGGGAGGGGGAGCCGATGAGCAGTGAGCGAAGTCGGATGAACCCTCTTCCTGACACGATGACTCTGCATGTCTCTCAGTTACCTACAGTTTATAGATTTGTAAAATTTCACATAGCGGTGGAGTATGATAAGGTGGAAGGGTATGCTATAAACAGTGCCTAGTTTTCCATGTTTTTTTCCTCTACGTGAGTGGGAGTTAGAGGATATTCCAGGACTGTTCTTCTGGATCCTCTTGGAGCCTGGTAAACCTTTACAGTGGTACCATCACTCTGTTAATTAATGTGGACATATTAAAATAATTTGGTTTTGAAGTGGGAAGCAGCCGCATAACACAGGGAGATCAGCTCGGTGCTTTGTGACCACCTAGAGGGGTGGGATTGGGAGGACGGGAGGGGAGACGCAAGAGGGAGGAGATATGGGGATATATGTATATGTATAGCTGATTCACGTTGTTATACAGCAGAAACTAACACACCATTGTAAAGCAATTATACTCCAATAAAGATGTTAAAAAAATAATTTGGTTTTGGATCATTTAAATAATTGGTTATATACAGATCCAGGTTTGAACTTTTTTGTAGAAGTTGCTAATTTTCTCTCAGGCACTGGGTCTTTTTATGGAAAGCTGGAGGTAACTTGGAGTATGGCTGCAAGGAGCAATGGTAAATCATGCTGGTTTTGTATGCTTTTCTCTTATAAACATATAAATATTGAAATTGCTTAAAAATTTTGGGAGCCCTTATTGTGGGGTTGGAAAGAGCCTAAGATTTATAATAATCTGAATTACTTACCTTATACATATACAAGGACGTGTAAACTATGATTTTATAATCTAACTTCCTTTTAATTCCTTCTGAACATTTTCAAGTATGTTTAAACAGAATAATTTTTAAATTAACATGCATGTTTTATACAATTGGGTGTAGTATTTCTCTCTTAGCCAGAATAAATGTTGAACGATTCTTTCCTTTTCATGACAGATGACTTTTCCTAATATTGTGATGCCCTCTAGTGAATTCAGCCTTTCAGATAAGAAGTTATGAGAGGCAGTAATCAGTACAATGAAATCTTCAGAGGGAACATTCTAGTAATTAGAACTGTTTTTATATGTCTTGTTGAGAAGGCCAGTTTCTGATCTAGGAAGTGTTTAAGCAAAGATTTGATAATCTCCCACGAGTCATTATTGTTGAATTAAGTGAAATTGTTCCAGATGACTTCTAAAATCTCCTTCAGCTTCAAGGTTCTACATTTCATGAGTTATTAGTTTTCACTTACTGAATACTGAGCATCCACAGTGTTTAGCACTCTGTCCTGAGGGTTGTGAAGGTTTCAAAGGTAGTGTTAAGGCATGGATGTGACTTCAAGTAACTTTTGTCTGCATCAGTTTGGAGAAAACAATAGTAACTAACCTTTGTTGAACACTTACTCTGTTTCTGAAGCTGCTCAGAACAATTTACCTTATGTCTTTTAATTCTCACAATGATCATGGGGTAGGTACCATCTTTAGTTCTGTTTTACGAGTGTAGAAACTGAGACCTAGAGGGGTTAAATAATTTGTTCAAACTCATACAGTAAGTGGTGGAACCAGGACCAGCTTGTATAAAATAATAGTGAATAGGTGAAGGTAATTTTTAAAAAAAATTTATTTATTTTATTATTTATTTATTTTTGGCAGTGTTGGGTTTTCGTTGCTGCGCGCGGGCTTTCTCCAGTTGTGGCGAGCGGGGGCCACTCTTCGTTGCGATGCACAGGCCTCTCATTGCGAAGCACGGGCTCTAGGTGCACGGGCTTCAGTAGTTGTAGCGCATGGGCCCAGTAGTTGTGGCTTGCAGGCTCTAGAGCGCAGGCTCAGTAGTTGTGGCACACGGGCCCAGTTGCTCCGTGGCATGTGGGATCTTCCCGGACCAGGGCTCGAACCTATGTCCCCTGCATTGGCAGGCAGACTCTCAACCACTGTGCCACCAGGGAAGTCTGGTAATTTTTAATTGTTTATAGGTCGACAGGTTGTCTACTGGTTGGCTATTTCAAGCTAGCTCAGATTACTTTTGGATACATTATGCTTTCATTGCTACACTTAAGTGTGTGGTTTCATATTCATTTCATTCAGAAAGTGGTAGTTTACTAATCTGGGCCTAAATATTTTAGTCCATTAACAATTTTTGGTCCATAAGATACTTTTGCTTTGTTTCCTTTAAAGATTTATTATTTATTTATTTATTTTATTTTTGGCTGTGTCAGGTCTTAGTTGTGGCACGAGGGATCTTGTTGCGGTGTGCGGGCTTCTCTCTAGTTGTGGTGTGTGAGTTTTCTCCTCTCAAGTTGTGGCTCACAGGCTCCAGGGTGCGTGGGCTCTGTAGTTGTGGCGCGTGGGTTCCAGGGCACGTGGGCTCTGTAGTTTGCAGCACGCAGGCTCTAGCTGACGCATGAGCTCAGCTGTGTCGCGTGGACTTAGTTGCCCCACGGCATGTGAAATCTTAGTTCCCTGACCGGGATCGAACTCGCATCACCTGCATTGGCAGGTGGATTCTTTACCACTGGACCACCGGGGAAGTCCCCGTAAGATACTTAATTCAGAGACTTATTTGACAGACACAATGATGCAGTCTTACCTTCCTAGTTTACTTTCTGTAAAACATCTATTCTTTAAAGTTTAGGGAATCTGCTGCTCACTTCTATGCTTAAGAATTTATGACTTTTGGCTTTCTTTTGGCTTTCAGAGTCATTTACCGTCTTCTTTATTGGATCTTAATGCTAGTGTAGCTCTGTCCATTTGGTTTTCATTATCTAGACCAAGTAGAAATTGATTTCTCCATTCGTTGGTAAATTAATTTCATCAGATTGGGAGTGTTGGCTTTTTGATACCCTGGATTTTACCTATTTGTGGTGTACTCAGGTCAGTGTTAGTCATACAGAGACAGTATAGGATTCATCTTTGATGTGATTGTTGGAAAGAGAAGGTGAGCCATAGAATATATTATGTTGAGATATATAAGGTAGATTTTTCATGTTGCTGGAAACTTGTCTGGTGTCCATTTATGAAACTCTATCTTTGCTCCAAATCATTTGTTCCTAATTTGTATTTAATAAGTTACAGATTAATGGTGACCTTAATGGCCTGACTACTCCT
The DNA here is from genome assembly GCF_002837175.3 of Physeter macrocephalus. Classification (NCBI taxonomy): domain Eukaryota; kingdom Metazoa; phylum Chordata; class Mammalia; order Artiodactyla; family Physeteridae; genus Physeter; species Physeter macrocephalus. The sequence goes on from NC_041225.1 coordinate 48,743,054, forward strand.
TAGGCTCCATCTCTCCCTTACTTCAGTTCTGTGTTTACCTAAAGACTTGTTATCAATGTGTCTCTTTCTTTATTTTTCCATTTAGGGTTCTAAGTGAGAAATAAGAGAGAATGTGAGAAGGAACAAAATAGCAGCTTTCCTAATGGAAGGGGAGATAAAAGTGCCCAGCCTAGGATTTTAAAAAGTCTAGAAGGATTGAGCAGGGCTCTAGAGAAGACTATTTCAATGAAAGTAGGAGCTTAGAAAAATCCCATGCGACTCCATGTGCCTTTTGGCACATCGTAAAAATAGAATAATTACTTTTTAGGGTTTCTTGAGATATTGTGATCCTCCCCCACCCCGCCAATTTGTTTTTCCTGTTTCTCTTTGTCTTTCTCCTCCCAGAGTTTTTTCTAGCAATGAAAATCTCAAAGAGTTATATCAGGGATGGGAATTATGGGATAAGTTGTGGTCTTGCATTCTGTGTGGCCCAGAATCTGGGAACATAAAGTGAAGTGTTTTGGTGAGAGGTTAAAAAAAATAGGTATAAGCTGGTCACATTTGGAAGACAGGGAGGTAGGAGAGGGTCCCCTATAGTTTATACGAGTTAATACAAGAGATTGGGGTATTAAAACACAGTTTTACAAATCATTGTTCCAAGTTAGGTGTTTATTCATAGAGGTTAAAGACTGTGTTGTTATTAGTGCTATTTTTCAGGCATGTATGAGTGAAACTGGCTTTTTGTAGGCTGACCTGAAAACCTGATCACTTATGTATCATATAATTTCTGTGAGAAAATGCATTGTGAATTCCAAACAGCTGACTTACTGCAAGGTTTTGGCATGCTACCTGCTCATAATTTGGGACTCTTGTCTCTGTCCATATTTTGATAGAATTCCCACCTTGGGGCATTTCTAATCTGTGAACCAAAATTTTATTTGACTGTAAATTAGATAAACCTCTGTGGCATGGAGATATGTATGAAAATATATTACTTTTACTCCAAACATCTTAATCTTATTGAATGCCATAAGTTAAGGAAAATTACATTCATTTAAAAAGTTTATAATGAAGTAACTTTGGTAATTAGAAACTACAATAATATTTGGCAATGCAAAGTGATGGAAAGTAGTGGATTTAGGATACATTTTGGAAATAACAGTTGACAGGTCTGTTGCTAATTTTATTGGATTTGGGGGGTTAGGGAAAGGAAAGAATGAAAGATGACTTCTAGGTTTCTTGGTAGAGAATCTTGGTGGTTGTTGATACCATTTACAGAGACGGAGAAAAACAAGGGCTGAGTGGTGAGTAGAGGAATGGGGAAGAATAATCATGACATTTATTCGGAATGTGTTCAGTTTGATAGAACTGTTAGACACCCAAGTGTCAGGTAATCAGCTGAATCTGTGAGTTGAGCTCAGAGGAGAGGATTGTGTTGGAGATATATTTTGGAAAGGTCAGCATGAGGATAATGTAGAGGAAGTGGGGAGGAGGAAAAGGATAGAGAGAAGACAACCAATATCTGAGTGATAGGAAGCCCCAGCATTTAGAGGTCTAGTAGAGGAGGAGGAGCCACAAGGAGACCCTGAGACAGGGAGCAGTGAGGTCAGAAGAAAACCCAGAAAAGTGGTGTCACAAAAGCCAAGAGAGGCAAGCATTTCAAGGAGGAAGTGGCCATTCATGTGGAATGCTGCCAAGAGGTGGAGTAAAGTGAGGACAGAGGAGTGGCCATTGGATTTGGCAGTGGGAAAATAGACTTTTTTGCTGATGTGGTTTCAGTGGAGTGTTAGAGGCAACAAGCCAGACTGTAGTTGACTGAAGAGGGAGTGGGAAGTGAGGGACTGTGTGTCATTATGATGCATTTCTCTATTGGGCAGGTGTTCACTTAATGTTCAAAACCCATTCAGTAAGCTTGGAGGTTTGCATTATCCATAAATGGCTATAGGAAGTTAGCATTGGCCTTTGCCTCCCAGTAATTTTTCTTTGGTTAGCATTTGATTGTTAATTTAAAAGCTTCTGAATTTCATAGGTGGCTTCCATTTTAGAGTAAAATTGGATGTTCAGTCTGTGTTAACTTATAGAGTTAATATTATATTAAGTTAAAACTTAAGAGTATTTACCTTTTCAGGAAAGTAATTATAAGCCTTGAAAATTATGCCAGGACTATTTCATCTTGAAACACTTAGAAATTCATTTTGGTTTTTTGTAATTACAGTATTTCAGCAAGCAACATCTAAACAGGGATTGCATTTGGCAGTTACGTACATGTTCTTGTTCTAAACTAAGCACAGTTTCTGTGGTTTAGATTTTTCCTTTATAAATAGAATTTTAATCAGCGTAGCTTAAATTTTTTCCAGACATGTTATAATTAGCACCGGCTACAACTTAACCCTAAAATGTGCATAATAAATTTAATAATATTTTATAAGTACTCCTGCTATTAAATGAAAGTAAACAGGAATTATTTGAATATTTAGAAAATTCTCTGGTTTATGTTTTTCTGTTACAGTGTGGAAAGCAAATATGGCTACTTAAAAAGAAGTTGATACATTACCTGCTTGGTCTATCACTGGGAATGATGTTACTTACATTTTGGAGTCAAATTATATTTTGGCGTCACATGGTCTTATATACCATGATAGCTCATTCATATATGCTTCTGAGTATACTATGTATTAATGCAGTTACTGGCAAAAAAAGTATTATTGTAGGATGTACTTGCCAAGCGTGATTGGTCTGCCAGTTCAGGCCCACTGCACTGACCAACACATGGACCTCTTAAAAATTCTAACGACAAGCAATTTGGTTTATAGGAAATTGTTTGGAGAGTTGTTAAGAAGCACATCTGGGTCTCAGTTTTTAATTTCCTAGGTTATCACAAACAAGTCTGAAAAAATGATACTGCTAAGAGGACTTAGGAGACATGATGACTTAAATGTAATATGGTATCCTGGAATAGAAGGACATTAGATAAACACTAAGGAAATTTAAATATAGACTGTAGTTACTAAAAATGTGTCAATATTGGTTTATTAATTGTGACAAATGTACTATACCAATGTAAGATGTTAATACTAGGGGAAACTGGGTGTGGGGTATATGGGAATTCTACACTGTCAACACAATTTTTCTGTAAATTTAAAACTTCTAAAATAAAAGTTTATTATGGAAAAAAAAAGAACATGTGGGATAGGAGATATTTTTGTAGCCATCATTGGAAAATACAGGCTGCCACACTTTATGACTCTGGTTATGTAAGCTTTGTGGATCTGAGTTTCCTTATCTTTAAAATAGGGATATAATAGTGCCTCCCTCCATAGAGCTGTTCTGAGAAGTAAATGAGGTAATGCAAGTGCCTAGCATACTGTCTGACATTGTAAATGTTCAATAAATGCTATTAAACAGTATGATGACAACTCATTAAAAAAATTTTTTTAAATGTCTGCATAAGGAAAAAAGCATATTTGTACATTTTGATTGAGTTGTAAGAAGTGTGGCCTTGCCAAACTGGACCTAATTTAGGGCCTAACCTCTTTGAACCTGAACTACTATACCATCCATCCTAAGTTGATTTTTCTACAGTTTTCTGCAGTCCCTGCCTATAGCAGTTGGAATTGACATCTCTAAAAATGTGTGTTTTAAAATCAAATTGCATATTCTTAGAGAATTTGGGGATTCTCGGTTGTCTTAACTTGAATTTAAAACTAAAACCCTTAATGAATTTTTGTTTTTATGTTTTTTTAAAAATAACATTTATGACTTAGGGACTTTTACTGTAATCTTTTTAAATACTTATTTATTTATTTATTTTTGGCTGCGTTGGGTCTTAGTTGCGGCACGTGGGATCTTCGTTGCAGCACATGAGCTCAGTAATTGCGGCATGTGGGTTCCAGAGCATGCGGGCTCAGTAGTTGCGGTGCATGGCCTTAGTTGCCCTGCAGTATGTGGGATCTTAGTTCCCCGACCAGGGATTGAACCCGCATCCCCTGCATTGGAAGGCAGATTCTTAACCACTGGACCGCCAGGGAAGTCCCATACATCTCATTTTTGACCTAATATATATTACTCTGCTTCTTCTTGATGATCCATCATATTCTCTATAGCAGGCCCGTGTGACTCCTTAATTGGTTTAAAAACTCAAATACGGCTTCCAAGTTTGCAGATTCATTAAGGCTAATCAATAGAATGTGCTAAAGGTTCTGCAGAGATTTCCCAAAAGTAATTCTAAAAATATAAGCACTGACAGCATGTTGGAGTAAGTAGTGTCGCTTCCCAAGCCAGTCTTTTTGAAGTGTACACATCTCATTTGGAAATAATGACTCTAGTATTTCTTTTTAGCTTGAGTTACTTTATGGGACTTCCCATTTTAAATTTCTATAACTCTTAGCTTTCCCATTAACCAATATTATTGTCATTTTAAGATAGTAGCACTAGAGGAGTATTGTAGGCAAGAGCTGTGTTTTGCAGAATAAAATCCTTAGTGCAGATCTAGTGTCTGTTTCTTTGTCCATAGCTTAGGGGAAAGCTACAGCTTTTCCATACATGTAACAAATCATAGCCATCAAATTTTAATATGACTCACACTGGTATGATCAATGTGTATAAGTATGTGAATGTTTGTCTAAGTGTGTAACATGTAGTAACATATCTACCAGACATTTTTTAAAAAGTGATTTCATTTTAAAATAATTAAATTGAACAGTTTATCAAATACTGTTTCATTTTTCCAAATATGTGGTAAATTGAGTTTCAGCGAGCTGAAACTCTTTATTTGTATAAATAACTTTTCAGATCTTTTATCATGGTGATGGTGTGTGTGTGTGTTAAATTTTTAAAAAGCAGTAACTCTCAGTTAAGCAGAAAATTTTTTAGAACCTGACTAATTAAATTATCCAAACATTACCAGACTGCTATATGGTAAAAATAGTTTTTGATAATTCCACTTTAGGCAGATCTTTCACCAATGAATACTTGAACATTTTCCATGGAAAGCATTATGATAAGAGATATGTACTACTATTGGCAACTATTAACTTTAGAAATTATCAGCAGATGTTTTCCTTGCATGGTTGACTTGGTCACCCCTGAGCTGAATAATTCTAAACTGCCTGGAAAGATGCGTGGCTAAAATTTACATGGTGTCTGGAACTTATTGAAACATACATCAGGTTTCCAATAAGAGGAATTTGCACCATTTTTACTTCTCTGACAGCTTTTTTCTCTCTGTTTTTAAGAAGGCATGCTGTGCTGTGTCATCATTTCAAGCCTTGCCATTAGTGGTATATAGGAGAAAAAGGTAGAAAAAGTGATTTTTATAGAGCTTTGGTTCTTTTAGAGCCTTGGAATTAGCTTTCTGTCTTTGATAAGCACATACTTCCATTGGTTATAAGGAGTTCCTAAGTGTTCATTTTCTTTAGTGTTTAAATTTAACACTGCTTTATTCCAAATAAAATTCTTACTTTTATCTCAGAGTTGAATGATGGACGTTTGAATTTCTCTAGTGAAGAGAGCATTTTACTTTTTATTGTTATTTTTAATAGTAACTAACATTTCCCACTCTAACTCAACCCATAGTAAATAATTAGAAAATTAGTATATTATGCCATTTTTAGATTAAAGGTAGTTATTTTAGGAGAGAAAGTTTTGGGTTAATGCTATAGCAGATTGTTTTTTAGTTTGCTAATTTACTGCTTTCTTAAACTCCCTTTTTGAGTTTAATATTTGTCTTATATGTTATATGTTTATATAAAAGTTTGAAAATCAGTCCAGAAGAGTCAACTATTTTTTTTTTTCAATCTTCAGGGCATTGTATTTTGAGTACAGTTTATAAATGTAACACATTTTGCTCACTCTTAGGTAACTCTTGTTTTTAATATTTAAATCCTAATGACTAGAACTAATAAATTGTTTTAATTTCCAAAGCAATACAGGTTTGTTAGAAAATATTAAATAATTAAAATTATATAATAAATTGGAAAGTGACAGTAAATCCCCATTGCCTACAGGACATAGACTGAATCTGTTATAGTCAGGAAAGGGCATTATCTTAGAAAGAACTTGATAGCTTTAATTGCTATGTTGAAAATTAAACAATGAAATTTTAATTTTATGATATCACATTGTATGTAAGTCATAGGAAATTGAATTACAAGTATATAATAATAAAATTAATTTAGCATTATCACCAAGTTATCAACTTGTACTTATTTTTCTCACTTCATTGTAGACTGGTAGAAATTTTGATATATATTGGGATTGGTCTTTAGTTTACATTTGGGAACCATTGACCTAGCCAACCTCATCTTCTCTCACTGCTTTTCAGAATACAGCCAGACTTGTCCTCTCTCTTGGTGTACTGCTTAGTTATGACTTGCTTGTTTTTGTTCATGTGGTTCCTTCATTCTTGGTTACATTCCACTTATCCTTCAGGGTTCATTTCAAATCCTACATGTGGCAGAGACTACTAGCTGTGTACCAAAATTTGTTCTTCTCCTACCTGAGCCTGGACCTACCTCTTGTTTTTCATGTGACTACATTCTAGCCACTGAATGTGAGTAGAAATGATACGCTACAGCTCTCCGTGTTTTTTTCTCTTCTGCTGGCCAGACACATACCATAAGGTGGAACTAGGGGGATGCCGAGCCGCAATGGAAGCAACTTGGATCCCTGAGTAACTGTATGGAGGAGAGTTATCCACCAGCCTGAACTTTCCCCTGTTACCCCGCTACTGTTACATATGCAAGAAGTAAACTATATGTTAAGCCATTACATGTTTGGTTCTGTTTGTTACCTCAGTTTCATCTATAATAACACTACTTCCTCTAGGAGGCAGTTTCTGACTATTCCAGTTCACTTGGATTACCATTTTTTTCTCCCCCAGTTCTTTGGTACTTATTAGGTATTTGCTAATCTTCAAAATAAAGCATAGATATTGCATCTGCAATGGTGCTAAGTTTAGTTAACTTCTTTTATTTTAGTTTTCTCTGGTTAGACTTTCATTCTAAAGGAGAAAAATATTATAAAAATCCTGTAATTTAATAAATTAGAACAAAGATCTCACAAGCTAGTGAAATTTGTAGTAGTGAAGTCACTTCCTTTTCTCTCTTCTCCCTCCCCCTTTCCCTTCTACAAACATGAAACATTTACAACAGTGTCCTGTTCTAGGCTCTGGGGGTACAGCAGTAAATAGATAAAAATTGTGCCTTCTTGGAGTTTACAGACAATCAACACGTAAAACATTTAGAATGCTAAATGTGATCAGTATCTGGGAAAAAAAAAAGTGTGTTTGTGGGGGGGTGAGGGTGGGGGTGACAGGTGATATGATGCCTGAAGCGTGTGCTGCATGGGGTGGTGTAACACGTGTAAGTTGGGTGGTTAGGGAAGGCCTCTCTGCGAAAGTGACCTTTGGGCTATGACCTGAACCAGGTGAGTAGAAACCATGTGGCTAACTGGAAAAAGAGCTATTAAATAGAGAAGACCACAAGTGCTCTTCGGCCTGAGGTGAGAGTAATGAAAATGTTCTAAGATCAATTGTGGTGCTTGTCACACTACTCTGTGAATATACTAAAAACCACTGAAAAGCATACTTTAAATGCGTGAATTTTATGGTATGTGAATTATATCTCAGTAAAGCTGTTGAAAACCATCAAGCTTTAGAGATTTTCAGCTTCACCCCAGGGAAATCCCTTTTTTTCTCTTACTTCTCTCTTTAGAAATGTTCAGGTTTGTAGTAGTTGTCATTGCCATGAATCACATGAATTATGTTCCAGTTAGACCAGATACTGGGAAACACAGTAATCATTATGAATATTAGTGAATTCATATCAGGTTACTTTGGCTGTAAATTAAAAATAATTCCAACACTAAAATCCTGTCATGTATATGCATTCTTCACAGCTTGCTGCTAAAGTAACAGCAGATTATTACGCATTTATAACTTGGGAGAGAAAAGGTGATGCTGGCTTCATGCTCAGTAATGACTGATTTGGGATGGAGACTACGCTGGCTTTGCAGCCACATCCCTCACCAACATGGCAGTTGCCTGAGAGCGTTGCCCTTAGATCATGCTTGCTTCTTGTTTCCTTTTAATGGTTGATATTCAAAACATCTTGGCTGTCTTAGGCTGCCTCCCTGGATCTTGCTCTTTCAGATTCTGGCTCTGAGATACTACCTTCCATATTTTTCTCTGGAAGTAATTTTTAGCACTCAATAAGTGTTTCCTTTGTACCACAAGTCCACCTAGATCCCACCTACCTAGGCAGCATGGATTTAGATCTGTCTTCCTAGATACTTAAAATTTTAGAGCTAGGTAGAATCTAGTATAACTATATAATCTATATATAGTAATCTATAAACTATAGTTTTAATATAGTTTTAACTATAGTTTAACTATAGTTTTAATATAGTTTATAATCTATAAACTATATAATCTATATAATCTATATAACTCTGAAACTAGTTCAGAGTTATATAAGCAATCTCTGCAAAGCTTGTGTTAGATTCTCAGTAATCCTGAATTCCGTCACGTGTCTTTTTCCAGTACCATTATTATATTTCCATAAGGAATAAATTATGCTCATAAAGGCAGCTTCGCATTGACTCTAAGGAGATTCTTTAGACTCTATTACAGTGTTTAAAGGTATTGACTCTAGATTTGTATTTTATTAAATAAAGCATCAAATCATTTTGTCTCAATATGTAGTTACTCTTTGTCACAGGACCTGTTTTCTCTTGTACTGGAAGTTATCAAAGTTATCAAATGACTTCATTGTAGTTTGGAGTTGAACAGTTTACTTCCACTGTGATTCTGGGCCTGGCTCTGCCACTGACTCACTCTGTGACTTTGGCAAGTAGCTTAATCTGATTAAAGACAGATTTTGTATTTCAGAGGTAGATTTTATAAGCAGGATTTTCCCCCTCCAAGAGAATGGATTTTATGCAGAGATTACAACTCAAAAGGTGTGAGTAAAAGAAAAGCCAATGTAATGTTACCTTTTTTACTTTCCTAGACCTCGTGGGAAGGAAAGGAAGGGGTTTCCACTCCACGAAGAAGTGGAGCTTCACAACTTCTAACTACACAGGCAAGATGCAGTGGGGAAGGAACCCAGCTCTGTGTCATGTGGTCAAGGAAGAAAGGGTGATTCTGCCTGCAGGTCTTTTGTAAGACGGGTCAGGGAGTGCACTGTGGCCTCGGCCTGGCCTGAAGAGAGCCAGTCAGGGCTCTGAGGGCTGCTTGTGTGCAAGAAACCTGCCGTCACTCTTAGAACATTAGAAAAAGTTGGTCACACTCTTACCTTTCAGATGAAGCATTTGTGTCTTAATTCAAACAGGTGCATCTTAATCTAGCTACATCAACCTGCTTAGTAAAATAAATATTTACTAAGTATGTACTATGCACCAATTGCTGCTCCAACCACTTTCCATGTATTAACTCATCAAATTTTCACAACAGCTCCTTTACCTGCTATTGACCTGACTTGGTACTGCTATTACCCCTATTTTTAAAATCGAGGAAGTTACAGGTTGGAATTTCACAATTATTAAGTGGCAGAGCTGGGATTCAAACCCATAGCCTGTCTGAGCACAGGCTTCGGTTTGATTAGGGACAAGCCTGACGTTAAAAGGAGTAAGTTTCATTGTAGAGGTCTAGGACTCAAAAAGGAGACTTCCCTGGGAGCCCCTACAGATAGCAGTGAATTACTTCTCTGAGTTTCTTTATCTGTAAAATAAAGAGTTTTAAGAAATTAGGCCTTTGAAGTGCTTCCTGTTGGAGAAGTCTTAAGATTTTTAACACACAAATTATAATACCTAAATACTTCTTTTCAGTAAATTTAGTACAGCATGAAGATTTTATTATAGATTTAATCTTACCTTGTAGTCCTCAATATGTAGTATATACTAAACGCACGGCATTGGGCATTTGCCATGTGTCTAGTGTGAATTGAGATGTGCTGTAGTGTTAAAATACACAGCAGATATCACAAATTTATTATGAAAAAATGCATGTAAAGTATCTTATTAGTAATCTGTTTAAATTTGATTACATATTGAAATAGTATTTTATATAAGGTTAAATCTATTAAAATTAATTTTATCTATTTTTCTTTATTTTTTAATGTGGCTGCTAGAAGATTTCAAATTACATATGTGGCTCATATTATATTTCTGTTGGACAGTACTGTTGTAGAGAGTCCTAAGTGAGAAGAAGATGGTATTTTTCCTATGGGTAGGAAACTAATTTAGTGAAGTAGCAGGAAAACTATACGAATCTGGTAAATCAAAGTGCATCAATGTTGTCCCCTACTTGGCCTTGGATGAATAATATGTATTTGTTATAATAACTTGAATATGTTTGATAAAATAAATTAATTGAAAGAATAGATATATTTGCACCATGTATAAGTGAGTAGTATATTTATAGAGCACTTATCATATACCAGGCACTCATCTAAGCACTTTACATATATTGTTAACTCTCTTAATACTAATAGTAATAACACTATTAGGCAGGTACTGAAGGGGGTGCAGTAAGGTTAAGCTGAGGCCACATAGTATAGTGAGTAATAGAGTTCAAGTGTATACAATTTGGTTTCAGAGTCTACACTCTTAACTATTCTTTTGTATTGTCTCTTAAAACTACATGGCCTTACGATTTGTTATATTTTTGAATCTTATGATTTAGTATGGTAGTATGTGCATGGATATAACCCATGGGATTTTTTTTTTTTAAAGCTTGGCAGGTGTCCTTAGTGTTGGCTTGTATTTATATTTTATTTGTAGATTTATTTTTAACTTCCTAAGAGTGAATAATTTTTGTTTAGCTTCCACTTGAAAGGCTGGTTGTTAATGCCTTAATTTTAGCCTGTTAACTACATTTGTGGTATTATTCCATAAATTTTGTATATTATAAAAGTTCTGCCTGAACTTTCAGCAAGAAATGTATATGACCAAATGATAACCAATGAACTTTATAATTTAAATGAGTGGTATCAAGAGGAAATACAGGAATTTGCCATTGGGTTTTCTCTGCTTAGAAGCTATCATTTAGGCATTTAGCCTTAGGAAAGATAACACATGTTTTAAATGTTTTTATTCTCAATGGGAAACTAATACTGTGTCTAGGTTGAGCATACATTAGATATTTATATCACATGTATCACATAAATATATTTAAGTACAATTCTAAAATTTAAAAAAAAATTTTTTTTTCTGGCTACCAAATAGGTGTGAGTTGCTGTAGATCAGTGGTCCCCAACCTTTTTGGCATCAGGGACCAGTTTCTTGGAAGACAGTCTTTCCATGGATCGGGGTGGGGGGGATGGTTTCAGGTTTATTCAAGCACGTTACATTTATTGTGCACTTTATTTCTATTATTATTACATTGTAATGTATAAATTATACAACTCACCATAGTGCAGAATCAGTGGGAGCCCTGAGCTTGTTTTCACTTGCCACTCACTGATAGGGGTTTTTTGTTGTTGTTGTTGTTATTTATCTATCTATTTATTTAATTTTGGCTGTGCGTGGGCTTTCTTTAGTTGCCGTGAGCAGCGGCTAGTCTTCGTTGCGGTGTGCAGGCTTCTCATTGTTTTTGTTTTTTTTTTTAATGTCTGTTTATTTATTTATTGGCTGCCTTGGGTCTTCATTGCAGTGCGCAGGCCTCTCATTGCGGTGGCTTCTCTTGTTGCAGAGCATGGGCTCTAGGCACGCGGGCTTCAGTAGTTGTGGCACGCGGGCTCAGTAGTTGTGGCTCACGGGCTCTAGAGTGCAGGCTCAGTAGTTGTGGTGCATGGGCTCAGTTGCTCTGCGGCATGTGGGATCTTCCCAGACCAGGGCTCGAACCTGTGTCCCCTGCATTGGCAGGCAGATTCTTAACCACTGCGCCACCAGGGAAGTCCCACTGATAGGGTTTTGATATGAGTCTGCAAGCAATTAATATATTATGGTCTCTGTGCAGTCAAACCTCTCTGCTAATGGTACTCTGTATTTGCAGCCACTGCCCAGAGGTAGCATCACCGCCTCAGCTCCACCTCAGATCATCAGGCATTAGATTCGCATAAGAAGTGCACAACCTAGATCCCTTGCATGTGCACTTCACAGTAGGATTCGCGCTCCTGTGAGAATCTAATGCCGCTGATGATCTGACAGGAGGTGGAGCTTAGGCAGTAATGCAAGTGACGGGGAGCATCTGTAAATACAGATGAAGTTTCACTTGCTGGCCCACTGCTCACCTCCTGCTGTGCGGCCCGGTTTCTAACAGGCCACGGTACTGGTCTGTGGCCTGGGGGTTGGGGACCCCTGCTGTAGATGATACAAGAAAAGATATCACAGATCTCTGTCCTATAGAAATAAGACACACATGAAAAAATGAAATAAATACCAGTTCAGTACAATAACACTGTGTACATCATGAATGGACAAATAAGTCTTATAGGAATTCTGAGAAAAGGAGGAAACTTTTCAACTAGTAGTTTGGGAAGGGTTATTGGGAGAGGAGAGAACTGAGCTGGTTTTATAGGATAGGTTGAATTTCCTTAAGTGGAGTGAAGAGGGTATGTGAACAAAAGCTTAGTCATGAGGAGGGACACATTGAGCTTAGGGAACAGGAGAATTCAGCCATGGCTAGAGTAGAGTGTTAGGAAGATGAAGATTTAGAGAAATTTTCAAAAATTAATTTGGGCCAGACTGTAGAAGACCTTGAATTCCAGGAGTAGGAATTTGGATTTCTTAAGAAGTTTGGAATTGAGGGGAGAAAAAATGCTTTGGGTATATATATGATCCTTAATTCTTGAGTAACTGCTTGTGTGATGGACATCACCTAATAAGTTATATTCTTGACTTAAAATGCTAGATGTTTTTAGTTGTTGGGAACAAGAAATACCGAAGAGCTTGCTTTCTTGGTTGTTAGTCAAATCCAGTGCTTAAAATTAGCTTGTTAGCATCACCTCAGACCTCCTGGTTGGAAGAATTTTATATCACAGAGCAAATACTTGACAGTTGTCTATTTTTAGAGATGGCAAATCAGGATTTTGCACTGATGGTTAATTTTGTCTATAAATTTCCACCTACTGTAAATTTATGCCCTTATTTACAGGCACACTAAAACTCGCTCTTGTTTTAAAGCTCTGGCTTATCTTGGCCCCACTATCCCAGTAGCCCAGCAGCTGTGGGCTGCATTGTTTAACCTGCTGAACTCCATGCTCTTTCTTTATAAAATTGGAAAACTGTCTCTCTCCCAGGGGTGGGGAGGTTGTTCAGTGAGATAAGACAGTTTAAAGAGAATGCCGTAATGTTTGGCACACTATGGAACTATATATTGAGTAAATTTTCTCTCCCTCCTTTCTGACTTTGGAATGGTTGTGAATAGAGGCTTATTGTTTCTTAATTTAAATATAGACTCATGTAACAAAACCTATAAAGAAGTTTGGAAGGCAGTTACTTTTGTGAAGTCTGACTTCGTTGTATAATAACTTGAAATATGCCAAGAGAACTTACTGACAATTTAAAAAATAAATTTGCAGTTGTTTAATTAGAATCTCCATAAAAAGTCAGAACTATTAAAGAGCTAAAGTGTTTCTCCCAGGTTATTTCATGAGCTGAAAGCATACTCAGACTGTGGCATTGAAAGGAAATGAAGTCCAGGAGAAATATTCTGAATCAACTATTTTCTGCATCACGTTGTTAAGGAAATGCAGTTAAACTTTTTTCTAACTTGACTTTTTTTTTCTTTCGTTGTTCATCTATGAGTGTTAATGTATGTATAGATTTGTGTAACTCCCACCACAGTCAGGAAGCAGAATAGTTCCATCACTCCTCAAAACTCCCCTGTGCTATCTGTTTCTTTAGGGTCACATTCTTTCCCTAACCCCCGGTAACCACTGGTTACCAGAGCTCTTCTCTGGTTCTGTTTTACATATGAGACTTCTTGGTGAGATTTTGGAATGAAGGATTCAAAAAGTTTGCAAACTGGTGGGCTAAATTATCTCTAAAGCCCCTTTCAATTCTGACTTTCCATGATAGGTGATTTTATAGACAGTGTGGTTTTTAAATTGAACTTTCAGAGATGTCTTTCATAATATTTTATGCATTATACTGTAACTGTGCACTTAGTGTAGAGAGCCAAACTCTTGATAGCGGTTGTTTGCAGCAAAGTAAGGGTTTATTGCAGGGTGCCAAGCAAAGGGAATGGGAGACAAGTCTCAGATCCACTCCCTCGTGGTCTTTGAGTTAGGGATGTTTTAACGGGGACAAACAAAGAAACTGGGATTAATCATCATCTTGTGACATTTCTGTGACATTTCTTAAGTGTGGTTTTGGGGGTCAGGATGTCTCTGATGTACGATTCTCTGGCCAGGTGTTCTCATCTGTAGAAACAACCTGAGTGTACATTAATGATGATACCTACAACCGCCATTTTAGTACATTAATGGTGTTATCGACGACAGCAGTCTTAGTCATCTAACTCTGGGTGATGAGTGTTCAGTTAGCACAGGATTGAGGTCAGGGGGAACAAGAAAGGGATTGAGGTCAGGGGAGATAAGCAAGTGAATACAATTTTGGATAGAGAGATTAATCATAAACTTGTTAGGGAAACTTAGTTTTAGGGGGGCTTGGTTTCAATACTATTCTGAAAACTACCTCCTCTTGTCTATCAAATAGAGTAGTTACATTTGTAAGCTCTGTAAATAACTTTTAAAGTCCTATAAATATCAGTTGCCATTCTTAAGTCTTCATAAGCTTTTGTTACCAAATGAAATATTTTTATTGGCATTCTTACTAATTTCTCCACCTATGTTTTTATTTACTAATGGTAAGAACATGCTACATGAAACACTTTAAAATGGATGGAAAGAGTTCTAGGATTATTTTCCATCCCTTATTTATTTTGATTTTTGTAAGTTTAGGAGGAATAAAGGTCACAGAAGTGAAGTTTTAATAGCAAAGCAGACATTCCAGATATTAATGCTGTTATTATTTGCATAAAATACACTTTTACACATGAACCAAAACTCAGTCATTGTCTTTCAGAATAAGTCAGAAAAAAATATTTTGTACGTTTCTAGCATTCACCCAGAATTCCATGATGTTTATGAATAAAAGCAGTTAATGGATTTCAGTCTGAAGTACTTTGAATCAAAAATTATTTGATTTCATTCATATTGTGAGGTATTAAATAAAAACAACATTTCAGATATTAAGACAAGGCCTACTACAGATAAATGTAAATAAAATAATTATGGTCTGTAATATTTCTGCCTTTGCCTACAACACTTGGTTGGTTTTTCTGACTTCTTGAAGTTTTTTTTCTAGAATAGTGGCTATATATGATTTATCCTTGGTTCTATCCCCTTGTCTAGATACTTGTGTTTCATGAAAGAAAATTACGTAGTGTAGTTTCTTAAGAGTTGATGTCTCTAGGATTCCTTGTAACAGAAGACCATTTTAGGCTGTGGTTCAACTATTTCTCTAAATCAGTAGTGTCTAACTTTCTTTGAGTTACAAACCCCTCTGATAAAAGTTAGGGATTCTCTCCACAGGGGAAAAATATGTGTATATATATATATGTATATTATATATATACATATATTTATAAATAACTTAGCCTACAATTTTAGGGGGTTTATGAACCCTTGAATACATTCTGTGAACCTTCTGTGGGTAAACTACCCTTTGCTGTGTGAAGAATAGATGGTAAATATTTTCTTCATTTGCTTTTATCTATTATAAGAAAAAATACTACGAATGATAGTTGACTTTATTTTATTTGACAAAATGGTGGCATTTTCACTCAGTTTGTATTAACCTGTAGCTTAGAAGTCTTTTATTAAAGGTAATGACATAATTATAGATTTTAGAAATAATGTGATCAAGTTGTTTTGTTTTGTGTTATGAAACAGGGAGACAAACATTGTATTCCTTGTCCAGTCAAATCACTTGATAGATGTTCCCCTGTAACAGTGGTATTTTATGGCTTCCAGTGAATACCAGTAACTTATATTAGAAAAAAACCCCAAAACTATTGATTTAGAATATCAGCTCTTTCATATATGGAAAACATGGGGCCAGTGTCTTTAATATTGTATAATTCACATTTTATACTTTTCATTAGTGGTTAACTCTACCTTCAATGTTTTGTTTGTGAGGCACCCTATCCAGTCTCTTAATATAAGAAATTCTGGCTCTTGATTTTTCCCTTTGAAATAAATGTTGAGATTTTAAAAAAAATTATGTAAAAGTCATACTCTTTGTCCACAATTTGGAAAAAAATCAACCATAGTTTCATTATGCAGGGACAGTCATTGGTAACATTTTGATGTATTTCTGTCTGGTCTCTTTTCTGTTCTGTGATTTCATTCTGTCTGCGTTTTGGTCCCCTTTGTTCTCTGGCTTCACTTGTATATACTCTTGTTTCTAATTTCTGAGGTGGCAGTTATCCTCACAATTTCTCTTTTCCTTCAGCATTCATGAGCTCCAGGGTAGAGTTGGTTAGAGTTATTCATGTCTTGGTAATGTCCCAGCTAATTAACTGTTTTATTTTGAGATATAATTCACATACCATACAATTCAGCAATTTAAAGTGTATAAGGCGCAGTGGCTTTTAGACTGTTCAGAGTTGTGTAGCCGTCACCACTGTCTAATTTTAGAACTTTTTTTTTTAACCCCCAAACGCACTTCATGAAATCTCCTTTTTGACTGTTATGAATTGTGCTTCTATGAACATTCCTGTATGTTTTTGTGTGGACATATATTTTTATTTCACTTAGGTATATATATCTAGGAGTGGAATTGCTGGGTTATATGGTACCCTATGGTTAACATTTTGAAGACTATAGTAAGTAATTTGAACAGGGAGGGTAGTCTCTTGAATAACAGGTAAGAGGTATAATAGAGTTGTACTAACCCGTCTTTCTGAAATGATTTCATATAGTTATGTTCCATTCAGTGTGGGTGGGTGTGGTTTTAACTTCTACATCTTACAAGGAAGCCTTGTGTAATAACAGGAAATCGTTGAAATATAGTGAGTGTGCTTGCCATTTATGCAGAAAAATATTGGTGACATTTTCATTTTTAAAAAAATGCTTGCTGTTAATAATTCATATTGTTTGAAACAATTTCAAAGAAACAAAACCCAACAGAAATCCTGAGAGTTTGGAAAAACTTGCTTATGCCTAACCAGTCCCTGTGCAGTGTGCATCATAAAGAATAATGTCAAGAAGTTGGCCTCTTTGTTTGTCTTTTTTGTCCTAGCTTGACAGAGTACTATATTCTTCCTCCAGGCCTAGGCCTTGTTTGCATCTTGATTCCTCCTTCATGTTTTAATTGATTGCCTTAGACCTCTAGGATCCCTTTCTGATGGGAAGAACACTGAGCTGGTAACTGCAGATGGGAGGTCTTCACCTAGTTCCATCATCACTGGGTGTGCCACTGTGAGCACAGTCAGGTCCCTCAGCTTTTCTGCTTCTCACTTTCTTCATTGGTGTAATGAGACAGTCATCTGTGAAACCAAAAGTTGTTTAAAGCTGGGTGATTTTTTTTTTAAAATTTACCATTTTATTTATTTTATTACAATTTTTGGCCACGTCATGCGGCTTGAGGGATCTTAGTTCCCTGACCAGGGATTGAACCTGGGCCATGGCAGTGAAAGCACTGAGTCCAAACCGCTGGACTGCCAGGGAATTCCCAAAGCTCGGTGATCTTAATTCTAGCTCTAGACTTTTAAGGTTTTACAAACTCATTGTCACACTTACTGATTTTTCATGAATTTGGCATTTTAATATATACTTCCTTGTATTGCCTCCCTCCCTCCGTACTTTTAAAATTCATTCTTCCCTCTCCATCTACATGATCTGTCCTAGGAGGGCAAAGACTCTGTTAACAGTAACAAAGAATAGCCTTCGTAATACCTTGCCCGAAGACGGTTAGTGTTTGCTAGTGCAAATATTGTGAGTTTTCAGTGACTGCAGAATGACTCTAATTGGTCATATTCTCTGTTTAAATGGAATGATTGAAAAAACTTGGTAAATTTAGATAGATATTTTAACTTTTTTCTCTCTTTTAAAGAGTATGCTTTGACTAAAGTAGACATGGGTATAGTCAGAAATGAAAATTCTGTTTTTGGTAACTTTAATAACTTTTCTGCTAGAACTTTATCCTTATGAGACTTATATATGTGTATATATTCATGGGCTCATATTTTGTATATAAGAAGAGTGTCAGTAAACTTGCTTGCCTTCTGGTAGTCTGTGTACCTCCATCACCTAGTACTTTACTTATACATTTTACTGTCTAGCTGTGTGTCTCATGAAGGAAAAAGCAAAACATGAGCTTAAGCTTCAAGTTAATGGAGATGAGTGCTGTAAAGTAAATTGAATGGTGGTTTTGAGTGACCAAGGATTCTTAAGGGTGCCAGTGTAGTTTTAGTTTATCTAGGGTGCTTTATCATTCCTATCTCAGTGTATGTTTTGAGTGGTTTTTAATTTGTCTGTAAAAATTTACTTTTAGTTTAAAGTATGGCAAAGAGTAATTTGGCTAAGAGGTATGGGTTATTTTTACCTCAGCATTTAATCATTTTAAATATATATATTTATTTATTTATTCGGCTGCGGTGGGTCTTAGTTGGCGGCATGCAGGATCTTTGTTGCCACGTGTGAGATCTTCATTGCGGCATACGGGATTTAGTTCCCTGACCAGGGATCGAACCCAGCCCTGAGTATTGGGAGTGCGGAGTCTTAACCGCTGGACCACCAGAGAAGTCCCCATTTAATCATTTTTACTCTGATTATGGGATCATGGAACAACTGGCATTATTAGTAAGCTGACTCTTTTGGCTGTGCCTAAGCTGCTGCTTTTTTCCTTTCTCTTTCCCTCCCTCCCTTTGTTCCTTCCTGTTTTCCTTTTACTATGTAAGTGGAAATGTTCTCTTTTTAAAACATTATATCAATAGAAAGGTCTTTTCCTTTTTGACCACCATCCTTAGTTGCAGCCTCTTCTGTCTTCACTTAAGCAACCATAATAACATTGGCATGTATAATTCTAGACAGATTTATGTGTATTTACATTTATTTATATAAGCCATGTAGCACAGGGTTTTTTGGGGGGGAATGTGGTCCCTCCTTCCAAAAATGGTATCATATTCTTTTTCACTTAGCAATACCTCTTGGAGAGCTGTTCATTTAAAAAAATATAGCTCATTCTTTCCACTGGGTAGTATTTCATAATGCTGAAAGTACCACAGTTTATTTAGCCCTTCCCTCATCAGTGGACATCCACGTTTCCAATTTTTGTTGTTGTCATTACAGACAAGGCTACAATGAAACATCTTTGTACTTAACAATTGAGTATTTCTCAGGGGTAGATACTGAGAAAGCATTCCTGATGGTAGGCATTCAAAATTATAATAGCTACTTATCTGTTTGCCCCCTAAAGTTTATACTCCCCTCCAGCTATGAAGACAAAGATACTACCAAATGGTTTTTAGAATATCAAAGGCAAGACTTAGACGTTTTTGTTAGTCTTTGAGAAGAAATGGTGTTTTGTTGTTTCACTTTTGCATTTTCCAGAAAATAGTGAGGTTGAACTTTGTTTATTGGCTTGACCATTTGTATTTTCTTGCTTATAAACTGCATATATTGAAGTGGATTACTTATAAAGTATCCAGTTTAAATGATAACTTTGGGGGTAAATATTGTTGAAATTTACATATAGAAAAGTGCATAAACCACAAATATACAGCTCAGTGAATTTCATAAAGTGAATACGCCACGTGTAACGAGCACCCAAATAAGAAACAGAGTTGCCAAAGCCCTCAAAGCCCCCTCCCTGGTGCCCCTTCCAGTTACTATTCCTGCTCTGCACCTCCCAGGATAACTATTATCCTTACTTCTAATATTATAAATTAGTTTCTATGCTTTTGAATGTTAGATAAATAGAATTATACAGTATATACTCTGCTTCTTTCTCAGTATTAACTTTTGAATACATTTTAAGTAAAAGAATTGTATCAGTGTAGAGATCTGTGAATATTTATACAGATAATTTCTTCTCTCACTAAACTTCAATAGATAAGTAGTGTCATTTTATATAACCCCAAATGTCTGTATACAGTTCTAAGAACTCAGTGTAGACTCCCCCACCAGGGAGTTAACAGACTTGTTTACTGAATTCCAGTTGATAGTTGAAAGTTCTTGCTTCATTTTTGGGTAGAGCTAAGGTTTGACCCTATTCTGCTCTTTAGCTGTCCTGTTGTGTTTTGTCAGAATGTGTAAACTGGTTTTATTTCTTCTGAGTGCTCTGTAACTAGAATGCTGCTTAACCTTTTACTTTCTTTTTGTATCTGGGGAAGTATTATTCTCTCGTGCTGCTTCAGGAAGAATGAAACCATAGAGTTTGTCCCTTTCCTGTTATTGTCTGTCGGTTTCCCAAACAGGTAAAGGTGCCAGAGCACCTTTAAACATTATCCTTTTAGCTTCCCCTGGTTGCATTATAAGTGCTTAATTAATTGATAAGCAGAGGTGTTTTAAGTTCTGTCTTTTTGGTTTATTTTTTGTTACTTGTTTCTTTTGGCGATTTGCTTATAAAGGAGTATACTTTTTTGTCTTCAGAATACCTAGAACATAAACTGTTAAATACAAATTTCTAGTGGTTTCCTGACACTGTGCTTTAGTAAAG
Organism: Physeter macrocephalus; assembly: GCF_002837175.3. Lineage (NCBI taxonomy): Eukaryota > Metazoa > Chordata > Mammalia > Artiodactyla > Physeteridae > Physeter > Physeter macrocephalus. The sequence goes on from NC_041225.1 coordinate 48,763,700, forward strand.
ACCTAGTTTCTTTTGTTTTTTTTTTTAATTAGTAAAATGTGTAAACATAAATAAGGTCACTATAGGTGACAGTGTTTAAATTTATTTATTTATTTGTTTATTTTGGGCTGCTTTGGGTCTTTGTTGCTGTGCACAGGCTTTCTCTAGTTGTGGCGAGCGGGGACTACTCTTCGTTGCGGTGTGCGGGCTTCTCGTTGTGGTGGCTTCTCTTGTTGCAGAGCACGGGCTCTAGGCGCACGGGCTTCAGTAGTTGCAGCTCGCGGGCTCAGTAGTTGTGGCTCGCGGGCTTAGTTGCTCCGCGGTATGTGGGATCTTCCTGGATCAGGGATCGAACCCATGTCCCCTGCATTCGCAGGGGGATTCTTAACCACTGAGCCACAGGGAAGTCCTAAATTTATTTTTAATTAATAGTCTGCTTCCTAAAAGAATTTAAAGTGATTTACAATGAAAGACATATGACAATAATGCTAATAAGAATAAAAATATGATTGTAAGAGGAGAAAAAGATACTAATAACCATAATCTTTGCTTCTCAAATTGGATGTTAAATTTAGCTTTGAGCCTCTGTCTGTCGGGACTTGAAAGGAAAACAAATACAGTTGTCATTGGGGAATAAAGAAGCACACCATTTCATCAGTCGACAGATGTGTTTATGTTATTAAATTCCAAAAAATGAAGACATGTTCATCAAAATCAGGTCATGCAAATTAACATGCATCCAGGGATTTTAAAATGTATTGGTGGGGCTTCCCTGGTGGCGCAGTGGTTGCGCGTCCGCCTGCCGATGCAGGGGAACCGGGTTCGCGCCCCGGTATGGGAGGATCCCACGTGCCGCGGAGCGGCTGGGCCCGTGAGCCATGGCCGCTGAGCCTGCGCGTCCGGAGCCTGTGCTCCGCAACGGGAGAGGCCACAACAGAGGAAGGCCCGCATGCCACAAAAAAAAAAAAAATAAATAAAATAAAATAAAATAAAATGTATTGGTGGATTTAAAAGAAATTAATCAGCTCATAAACATTTCACTTATGTTTGTGAAAAAACTAAATCAGTGCGATTGTATAAGTGAAGTATTCACCTAGGTTACAAAATTAGAGCGTAAAGAGCATTTGCTTAAACTATTTAAATAGTTAACAGTTAATTTCTTTCAGTTTGTGGAATAATCTCAGTAATCGGGCTATGATTGTTTTAGCTGACTGTTAAAACGTTGTCATTTTCATTGTGAAGCGATATTTTGCAATAACTAGTATTATATATCGTATATATGCAGTGATTGACATTAGTGTTCATGCTCTCATCTTATGTATTTGATTTTGTCACTTGAATCAGGATCAACATGTCGCTTATTTATTTCGGAGCAGTCTTAGAAAAATTATAAACTTGTCCCATATATTTGTCTCCACTGATTCCCAAGGACTGCTTTTTCTGGCAGAGTATTTGATTAGGGATTATAACAAAGAGAGATCATCCTAACCTGAATTAATGTGTTCTTAAAATTTTTATAATTAAAATATCTTTAATTGTAAATTATATGTTTATTCTTTATAAAATTAGGTAATATAGAAATACATGAATTAACAAGTGAAAGTTGTGTTTTTTCCGTTTCCACCAAGGATGGTAATCACTAAAACCATTTTTGTTGCTGTTGCTAATGTAGCATATAATTAGAAGAGTGTATGATACACGGTGTGTGTGCAGATTGGCGAAAATTGCCGCTGATAGAATAGTCCAAAAGTCATTGTTGGTGAACATATAGATAGCCACCATACTTAAGAAACAGAATATTACCAGTACCTTTAGAAGCCTCCTGTGTGCCCCACCACGACAGCTAGTATCCTTTTATGTTGATTGTTCTTTTACTTTAAAATTTCACCTATCTATGTATCCCTATACAATTTATTTATTTATTTATTGAGAACTTGAGAAGTCAGCGTAATCTATCAAACACTGCCATCAAACACTGCTGCCATCAGATAGATGAAGGCTGCTACAGGTACAGAGTCTCTGGGTGATAGTTAGACCTCAGCTTCCCAGAGGATTCACCAGATAGATCCTTTTTTAGGGGAAGGCAGTGGGCAGGTTCATGCATAAATAAGTCCTGGAAAACTACTGTGGAGGGCTCACCACAGTCAGGCCTCTGCAGGTGTTGACTCTCAGGTAGGAGAGTCTAAATGCTTCTAAATTCACCATGCCCTCCCTCCACCTATCAGGAGTAGGTCAGAGCGGAGTACTTAGGATAGATAAAATGAGTGTCATCAGCTGATCTGGCAGCTGTGTATGGAAGAGAGAACAGGAATTTTACTAGCACATGTTCAAGAAGCCAAGTACAGATTAGAATCTGTGCCAGCTTTACCTGGGCATTCTGTTCTTGGCTCAGAAAAAGATGGTTTGTTTAGCAGCAAGGATTTTGGTGATACAGCTTTCAAAGAGTCTTTCTCTTGAGTCACCCTCCCCCAGTTTGTTTAGATTGGATGCCTTCTCTGCTTTATGCATGACTGTCACCCTGGGATCTCCCTTCATGATCATTTGGAGGTTCTCACATGTGTTGGATCTCTTGTTTCCTGTATTTCAAGTCTCCCTCAGTCTTGTTTACTCTTTTGTTTTAGCAGAGCCCGTTTTCCAATAGCTTCTTGAAAAAAGATTGTATGGGAGGTAACTTTTGAGACCTTGCGATAGTGTTTTTACTATCCTTACCCTCGATTGAAAGAGTGACTGGATGGAATAATTTTCTTGAGAATTTTGTAGGCATTGTTCTGTTTTCATCTTGCTTCTGGTATTGCTGCCTTGTCCAAATCCAGTCTAATTTTTGATCCTTTACATGTGAGCCATTTTCATCCCCTCCAGAGGTTTTGTAAGAATGTCAGTCATTTCCTCTGTTCTGAAAGTTACAGCGTGACGTGCCCTGGTGAGCATTTGTTTTCATCCATTATCCTAGCTTTCAGTAGGCTCTGTTCATGTGGAGTGTCATGTCCTCCTGTTCTGGGGAGTTTCTTTGAATTATTTTGTTGCTGATTTCCTCCCCTCCACAGTTTCTCACTACTTTCTTTTTGAAGCTTATACAATTTGCCTATGAGACCTCTGTCTTGGTCCTCTAATATTCTTTCTACTTTCCATCTCTTCATCTTCTGCTTGACTTTTTTATTTTCTAACTCTTCTGTTGAGTGTTTCATTTTTGCTAATGTTTTTACTAAACATTTGCTGTGTTTTAAACTTCCAGTAGCTCTCATTCTCTGAATGTTTCCATTCTTCATTTTATTTAAAATTTTTTTCCCCACAAGTACATATTATTCTTGTCTACCAGATGCAGTATTTCTTGTCTTTCTGAAAATGTTAAAGATAGTTTTTTTCTCCCTGAATAGTTTGTTTCTTTCAAGTATACTTTTTTGTTTGTTTTGGTATCTAATGTCATGTTAAAGTCTTTCCTCAGATGTCTCATAACCTACTCACTGTAAAAAATACGGGACTTAACAAAGAAGCTTGCATACAGGTGAGGGTTATATGAGCTTTGGGCTTCACTGCAGGGTGATTAGCTGGACTTGTTTATTACAGCTAATAAAAAGGGAACCACCAGTGTTTCTATATTTTCATCTTTCCTCATGGTCTGGTCAGACTCCTCAGAGAAGTGTGCTCCAGTAAGTCAGCATAGAGCTGTGCTATTCATATTCAATACAGTAGCCACATGTGGCTATTTAAATACCATTAAATTAATAATTCAGTTCCCCAGTTGAACTAGCCAGATTTCAAGGGCTCAGTGGCCACATGTCGTTGATGGCTGCCATGTTGGACAGCACAGCTATTGAACATTTCCATCATTGCAGAAAGTTTTACTGGAGTGCACTGGACTAGAACTAAAATCTTGTTGCAGTCATTTGAGAGCTCAGTGAGGGAAGACTCTGTGGGGTCTCAGCATTCACGATTCAGTAGATACATGGTTACTTAATCCCACTGTTCTTAGAGCAGTTACTGCCCTCAGCTGTGTGTCCCCCAGCCCAGAAACTCTGTTTTACTTTCTCCAGAGAAGACAAAGGCTGAAACAATATGCTTAAACTCTTCATATTACTTTTATTACTCAGTATTTACTTTTTGGCCTTTAAGTCTTACTGGTCCCAGTTCTGGATTCTCCACTGCATTTTCCAGGAATGCCCCTGGTAATAGGTTCTTTATCTCACTTCTCTCAGTATAAACAGTGTTAGGGACTTTTCATTAAGAGAACCAAGTCCCATAGTTCTTCACCTGTAAATACCACTGATATAATTAATATCTTATTTTCGAGGCTTTTGTTTAAATTGGAGGAGAATGTTTTGTAAAGTGACTATTTTAGGACACATTTGACATTTTCAAGGTTTATAGCAAGGTCTTTTGATAATAAAACCTCCAATTTATAAATCCACTATGGTGCATGTGCAGTAAGTAGAACAGACTAAAGGCCCATTGAGATTAGGATACTGGATAGTTGGCCAGATTATTACTACCTAAATGATTGTTTTTTGACACTAGTTTTGCAATATTCAAATTTCAACATTGAGTTTCAGCAAAATTACAGATTACTGACATGTCGTGAACCTTTGGGTTGTTCACGAATATGAATCTGTAGGTGTTAAGTATGTAAATACCGAGAGCCTTTTGTAAAGTGCCTGGCAAATATTAGGTGCTCAAAATTTGAGGGAATTTTTCCTAACTTCCTCACCTGTGAGCATCCTGGTTAAGCGGTGTGGTCATGATCATCAGGCTGTTGAGAGGTGGAACTGGATCAGGTGCTCCTGGTTCACAGACCTCTTTGATACCAGCGTCTGTCATTGCTGGATTTTTGCTGACAGTCCCATGCACTGTTTTAGAGGGCAGAGAAGCTCTTTGCTCTTAATCAGTATACAGGTTGGTTTTATTGAGTCCAGGCTTATCTATACCATGTCACTTTCGACATTTACTCTAAAACATGAGTCATACACCTTAGGTTTTTTCCCACCCATGGTGACATGCTCAAGGTGGTATTCTTGTCTATCCTGCCCTGGGTGTGTGCACTTTGTCTTTAGGACCTGGGTCTTCTTGATTTCTTGCAGCTCCCCTATCTATACCCTATACCTCACTAATATGTAATGAGTTACAGTTCCTTGTTTAAGCCATGCTGTTTCAAATTTCTGTGACTCTACATGGGTTTTTTTGTTTTAAATTTATTTATTTATTTGTTTTTATTTTTGGCTTTGTTGGGTCTTCGTTGCTGTGCACTGGCCTTCTCTAGTTGCGGCGAGCGGGGGCTACTCTTCCTTGCGGCGCGCGGGCTTCTCATTGTGGTGGCTTCTCTTGTTGCAGAGCACGGGCTCTAGGCACGCGGGCTTCAGTAGTTGTGGCTCACGGGCTTAGTTGCTCTGCGGCATGTGGGATCTTCCCGGACCAGGGTTTGAACCCGTGTCTCCTGCACTGGCAGGAGGATTCTTAACCACTGCGCCACCAGGGAAGCCCTACATGTTTTGTTTTATTGTCTGGAGTAATCTCTCCCCTCCCCACAATTTCTCATCCTCTAAGTGTCTAACACCTTCTTTAATCCCTTTTAGCAGAGCTTATCTTGCCTTGCTTTGATCTATCCTTAACACCTGTTACGTACCTCTATTATAGTATGTATCACACCAAATTGCAATCGTTCCTTAGCACACTTAGCTTCCCTCCTAGACTATGAGAGCAATGCTTGTTAATATTTGAATTGTTATGTGAATTAAAAAACTAAGGAAATTTTATGAAGTAAAACGTCTTTCCTTCCTGAGCAAGGAACTGTAAGTATCCCTAATAGATTCTCTTAATCCTTGTCAGGGAGTATCCTCCTACATTGTCATACTCTAGGAATAATATATGCAACTGAATAAGACGTCCAGGTGGGCTGTGCTTTGGTTCCTGCCTTTGCTTGGCGTTGTAGTCATTGGAACCACAGATGGTTAGACAAGGGCAAGCATCAGAATCAGAATCAGATTATGAGCTAGGAAGTTAGTGGGTAAGAGATCTTAACTCCTCGTGAAGGGACAGTGGTCTTAAGGGGAAAAGTTCCTGGGTTACACTGAAGGAGGCATAGCTTTTCAAGAAGATCTACAGTTTAGTTCTGTGTATCTGTACTCGGCAATAAAATGGATATGCCATTTTAAAACTATGATTATTTCTTTTCCAAATGGCTTTTATTTTTTGAGAACGCTATCAGTATTATACAAAGAATGCACAGAAATATTAAATTACGGTGTTTGTGATTACCTTTGCAGTAATGTGGCCCTTATTTTAAAGGATTTTAAAAGATTAGCTGGTTCATTTACCAGTTATTTAACCAGATTTTTTTCCAGCAGAAGCTGGCAACCCCCATCCTCAGCTCTCCCCAAGTTTTTGTATGCTATATGTTAAGTACTAGGGAGTGTTAAGGTAAGAAAGACGTTAGATTTCCTCACTAAGTTCCTATAAACTTCACTATCATTCAGAATAATTTTTGCATGAGATATTAAAAATTTGGTTTAGATTTATGACATCTTGATTTTGTATACTGTTTAAAGTGTGTGTGTTTAATTACAAAAGAAGTATGTGCTTGAAAAAGAACATAATGTTGAATTTTAGACTGAGCATGGACTCTGACACCAAATTACCTGGATTCAAATCCCAGCTCTGCCATTTACTAGCTGTATAATCTTGAGCAGATTACATAACCACTTTGTGCCTCAGTATCCTTATATATAAAGTGTGGGGTAATGAAAATATCTACACCATGGGATTATTGTGAGTATTAAACAGGTTCACACATTTAAAATACATGAAACAGTGCCTGGCGTATTCTAAAAGCTTGACATAGTTTAGATGTCATTATAATTGAAATAATCCAGACGTGTAGAATTCCCCAGATCATAAGAGCTTAATGAATATTCTATCAGATTTTATCTCACATAGCATAATCTTTTTAATTTAGTTCTTAATCTGCATACAGTAAAGATCAGTAAATATACATTTTGTGAGCTTCAACAAATGCATAGTCTTGTAACCATCACTGCAATTGGGAAATAGAACAGTTTCCTCAACCCCTAAAACTTCCCTTGTGCTGCCCCTTCACAGTCAAACACTCCCCCTACCCCTAACCTTTTGACAACCACTGATCTGTTCCCTCCATATAGTTTTGCCTTTTCCAGAATGTCATATAAGTGAAAACATACAGTTAAAAAGAAATCGTGCCTTTTGAGCCTGGCTTCCTTCACTCAGTATAATGCATTTGACGTTAACCCCAGATGTTGCATGTATCAGTCATATGTTTTTTCACTGCTGAGTAGTATTCTTTTCTATGGATGTATTAGAGTGTGTTTATCCCCTCACCCGTGACTGACATTTGGGTTGTTTCTAGTTTTTTGCAATTATGAATAATCCTGCTGAAAACAATTGTGTGCAGGTTTGTGTGTCAACGTAAGTTTTCAATTTGTCCTGGATATTCAGTAGTGGGATTGCTGGGTTATATCGTAAATGTACATTTAATATTTTAAGAAGCTGTAAAGCTGTTTTCCAAAGTGGCCATACCATTTTGCATTCCCACCAGCAACGTGTGTGAGTTCTGGTTGCTCTGCATCCTTACCAGCACTTGGTTTAGCCAGTTTTTGTTTTTTTTTAAATTTTATTTATTCTAAATAAGCATGTAGCTAGCATTAATTCTTAACCAAGTTTTCTATCAAATCCTTGAGACTTGGAAGAAGAGAGAGAATAGGGCTAGATTAAATGCAGAATTCATAACGAGGAGCTGGAGAGACTGTTAGATTTGTAAGAGCTTGGTATGCTGTCATGTTCACTGTTGTATCCCCAAATAACTGGCACAGGGCCTGACACACAGTAGGAATCTCTTTGCATGTTTATTGAATCACTGTACACATGATTGAGAGGTTAGGGAAGAAACAGAAGTAGGATGGAAAAGTAATTTTAGATTAGACTTGGTTTGAGTAATCCCAGTATATTCACGTGACACATCTCTTAACTCTTCTGGTCCTTAGCTTCATCACCGTAAATTGAAAAGATTCTGTTAGATGATACCTAAGCTCCTTTAACTATAATTTTTTTCCTTTTGATGACATCAAATGAGAAGTAGTTTAGTAAGTGAGGAAGAAGCATGTCAGAGCCTTTGATGGGGAGGTAGTTGTATATGGATGTAATATGAAGTATAGCCCTTCAGGGAGTTGAGAGGTGAGTATCTAAACAGAGAGCTAGCTAATGGCAGAAACAAACAGTAGATTAAAAAAAAAATGTAGTTACAGGGGGGTTTTCAAATCAAGTAGCAGCACTGCAGGAATATTTTGGGGGCAGGGGTTATGAAAGGAAATAGGGGCTGAGAATACTAAATTTAGCAGCTCTTTTTAAATTATTATTTTAGACTGGAGAGAAGTGGCCTATAGTGTCTTTTAATGCAAAGAGGAGGAGCTGAGCCTCAGAGAAAGCAAAGCCAAGGGTGTGTAGAACTACAGACCATCCTGGGCCCTGTGTGAGCAAATTGTTTGACTACTGTTTTCCAGTGTTCTTTTTCTCCACCCTCACTCCCTCAACCCGCTTCTTAGAAGTTCAGATCTAGAGTTTAGCAGAAAGCCAGTTCTTAGCAGATATTTGTTCTGTTTGTACTTTGAAGGATTTTGTATATAACACTGTCAAGTATTGGTAGAGATTTTAAAACATACCAAATATGCAGAAAAACTTGATTCGGCGTAAGTGACTTGACCTGTTTTGTCTGACATATTTTAAAGCACTATGACATTTGAAATTTTATTTCTTTTTCCTGTTGTGATTCTTTTCAAATATTCAGAGGTCTTAATTGCTGAAATACCTTTTGAAAAAAAATTTATTTTACTTTATTTTTGGCTGCGCTGGGTCCTCATTGCTGTGTGCGGGCTTGCTCTAGTTGTGGCGAGTGGGGGCTCCTCTTTGTTGCGATGCGCGGGCTTCTCATTGCGGTGGCTTCTCTTGTTGCAGAGCACAGGCTCTAGGTACACTGGCTTCAGTAGTTGTGGCACACAGGCTCAGTAGTAGTGGTGAATGGGCTTAGTTGCTCCGTGGCATGTGCGATCTTCCTGGACCAGGGCTCGAACCTGTGTCCCCCGCGTTGGCAGGTGGACTCCTAACCACTGCGCCACCAGGGAAGCCCTGAAATACCTTTTTTAATATATAAATTTTAAGGCCATTATTGTTTTCATGGTTTTAATGTTTCCAACGGTTTTATTATCCTGAAGCAAACCCATGTTTTTGCTCTAATAGAGTTTAGGTTGTAAAATCAAATGTCTGATTATTCATTTTAGACTGTGCTTCCAACAGTTTATTTTTAAAACATCAATATTTTGTTCATCTGGTTATGAGGACCCTCAAAAGTAATCCATTGGCAAATAATTTAAGAAAGTGAGTGAGGAGTCTGACTTCTCCTTAACCTTTCAGCTCATAAAGACCAATTGCCCAAAGATATTACTTTTAGGTTCTAATGTAAAGAATTAATATTTCTAGATTTAAAAAATTCTTTTTTAGTACACTCTGTAAAATTGCCATCACTTTTAGGCACAGTCACCCTTAGGAAGCTGTTCTGCAGTTCTTAGTCCATTAAATCTACTTTTTATAGTAGGAGATTAAAAAACAAACTCTGGAATATTTTAAAATTTTGTGTTGGATAACGTCTTGGAAAAGAAAATATACAGTTTTATGTTAATACTAATAAGCAGAACAAAAAGCAAGGCTTTTTAAACAGCTTTTTTCTTTTTTGGGGGAGGTCAGTTGAGAGTATCTCTTTTTTTTCTTTATTTCAATTTTTAAAAAAGAGAAGTTGATTTATAATGTTGTGTTAGTTTCTGCTATACAGCAGAGTGATTCAGTTATACATATATATATGTATTCTTTTTCATATTCTTTTCCATTATGGTTTATTACAGAATATTGAATTTAATTCCCTGTGCTATACAGCAAGACATTGTTGTTTACCTTGTTGTTGGACTGCTAATCCCAAACTGCTTTCGCTTCCCTCCCCCACCCCCTTTCCCCTTTGGTAACCATAAGTTTGTTTTCTATGACTGAGTCTGTTTCTGTTTCATAAATAAGTTCATTTGTGTCATATTTTAGATTCCATGTATAAGTGATAGCATATGGTATTTGTCTGTCTTTCTGATTTACTTCACTTAGTATGATAATCTCTAGGTCCATCCATGTTGCTGTAAATGGCATTATTTCATTACTTTTTATGGCTGAGTAGTACTCCATTTTGTATATGTAACTCATCTTCTTTGTCTATTCATCTGTCAGTGGACATTTAGGTTGCTTCCGTGTCTTGACTGTTGTAAATAGTACTACTGTGAACACTGAGGTGCACATATCTTTTCGGATTTTGGTTTTCTCTGGATAAATGCCCAGGAGCTGGATCATATGGGAGCTCTATTTTTAGTTTTTGAAGGAACCTCCATACTGTTTTCCATGGTGGCTGCACCAATTTACATTCCCACCAACAGTGTAGGAAGGTTCTCTTTTCTCCACACACTCTCCAGCATTTGTTATTTGTAGACTTCTCAGTGGCTATTCTGACCAGTGTGAGGTACCTCATTGTAGTTTTGATTTGTATTTCTCTAATAATTAGTGATGTTGAGCATCTTTTCATGTGCCTATTGAGAATCTGTATGTCTTCTTTGGAGAAATATTTATTTAGGTTTTTGCCCATTTTTTGATTGGGTTTTTTTGTTATTGAATTGTATGAGCTGTTTGTATATTTTGGTAATTAAGGCCTTGTCAGTCAAATTGTTGGCAGATATTTTCTCCCATTCGTAGGTTGTCTTGTTGTTTTGTTTGTGGTTTCCTTTGCAGTGTAAAAGCTTATAGGTTTGATTAGTTCCCATTTGTTTATTTTTGCTTTTATTTCTGTTGCCTTGGGAGACTGACCTAAGGAAACATTGCTAAGTCAAGGAATGTTTTGCCTGTGTTCTCTTCTAGGAGTTTTATGGTGTCATGTCCTGTATTTAAGCCATTTTGAGTTTATATTTGTTTATGGTGTGAGGGTATGTTCTAACTTCATTGATTAACATGTGGCTGTCCAGCTTTCCCAGCACCGCTTGCTGAAGAGATTGTCTTTTCTCCATTGTATATTCTTGCTTGCATTGTCAAAGATTTTTTTTTTTTTTTTTTTTGGCTGCGCCACCTGACACGCAGAATCTTAGTTCCCCAGCCAGGGATCCAATCTGTGCCCCCCTGCAGTGGAAGCACAGAGTCCTAACCACTGGACCATCAGGCATTTCCTGTCGAACATTAATTGACCATAGGTGTGTGGGTTTATTTCTGGGCTCTGTATTCTGTTCCATTGATAAATATATCTGTTTTGGGGGAGAGTACCCATTTCTAATGTTCTGACTTGTTAGACCTGTAGGTCATGTAAGAGGGCATTCAAGCTCATATTCTTTATCAGGACCTATTCTGTAGCCCTATAATTAAAGATTATTACATGTATCATTCTGAAATTGAATTTGGGCAGTTACAGTAACAAAATATATCGATTTCTTTTGTGTCTTTCAGAATCATGGTGTCATGGAGAGGGATATACTTTATACTCACTCTGTTTTGGGGAAGCTTTTTTGGAAGCATTTTCATGCTGGGTCCCTTTTTACCTTTGATGTTTATAAACCCATCTTGGTATCGCTGGATCAACAACCGCCTTGTGGCAACCTGGCTCACGCTACCTGTGGTAAGTTAAACAGCAGAGAAAGAGACCATACCAAAGTGGCCTAGCCTATTGATTTGTATTTTGTTAGAGTCAGATTTAGTCAACTATTAGAAGAAACATATGCGTGTTACATAAGAAGCATATTAGTTTTTGTATTTCTCCCTTTGAATGAAAGAGAGAAATGAAGTAATTCATGTCCTTGAAATAAAATATGTATTTAAGGGCTATATTTCAAAATTGAGTTTCTTCCATATTCCTAATGAATTTTATTTTCCTTCATTGGGGTATACTTTAGTAAAATGCAAAAATCTAAAGATGCAGACTGAAGAGTTTTTACATTGTTAATTTTATATTGCATTTCCGTTTATTTTTTTTATTTATTTATTTTAATTTAATTTTATTTATTTTATTTTTGGCTGCATTAGGTCTTCGTTGCTGCGTGCGGGTTTTCTCTGGTTGCGGCAAGCGGGGGCTACTCTTCGTCGTGGTGTGCAGCCTTCTCATTGCGGTGGCTTCTCTTGTTGCGGAGCACGAGCTCTAGGCACGTGGGCTTTAGTAGTTGCGGCACGCAGGCTCAGTAGTTGTAGTTCACAGGCTCTAGAATGCAGGCTCAGTAATAGTGGCACACGGGCTTAGTTGCTCTGCAGCCTGTGGGATCTTGCCAGACCAGGGCTCGAGCCCGCGTCCCCTGCATTGGCAGGAGGATTCTTAACCACTGCGCCACAAGGGAAGCCCTGGGGGGGGGGGGGGGGTTCTTATTTATTTATTTATTTATTTATTTATTTATTTATTATACATGTATCTATTCTTTTTCAAATTCTTTTCCCATTTAGGTTATTACAGAATATTGAGCAGAGTTCCCTGTGCTATACAGTAGGTCCTTGTTGGTTATCTATTTTAAATATAATGTGTGTATATGTCAATCCCAAACTCCCAATTTATCCTCTCCGCCCCCCTCCCCTTTGGTAACCATAAGTTTGTGAGTGTGTTTATGGATAAGTGCATTTGTATCTTTTTTTTTTTAAGATTCCGCATACAAGCAATATCATATGATATTTGTCTTTCTCTTGTCTGACTTCACTTAGTATGATAATTTCCAGGTCTATCCATGTTGCTGCAAATGTCATTATTGCATTCTTTTTAATGGCAGAGTAATATTCCATTGTATATATGTACCACATCTTTATCCATTAATCGATCGATGGACATTAGGTTGCTTCCATGTCTTGCCTATCATAAACAGTGCTGCAATGAACATTTGGGTGCATGTATGCTTTTGAACCATAGTTTTCTCCAGATATATGCCCAGGAGTGGGATTGCTGGATCATATGGTAGTTCTACTTTTAGTTTTTTAAGGACCCTCCATACTGTTTTCCATAGTGGCTCTACCAATTTTCATTCCCACCAACAGTGTAGGAGGCTTCCATTTTCTCCACACCCTCTCCATCATTTATTGTTTGTAGACTTTTTGATGATATGGCCATTCTGATCGGTGTGATGTGAAATCTCATTGTAGTTTTGATTTGCATTTCTCTAATAATTAGCAATGTTGAGCATCTTTTCATGTGCCTCTTGGCCATCTGTATGTCTTCTTTGGAGAAATATTTATTTAGGTCTTCTGCCCATTTTTTGATTGGGTTGTTTGCTTTATTGATATTGAGCTGCACGAGCTGTTTGTAAATTTTGGAGATTAATCCCTTGTCGGTCACATTGTTTGCAAATATTTTCTCCCATTCTGTGGGGTGTCTTTTTGTTTTGTTTATGGTTTCCTCTGCTGGGAAAAAGCTTTTGAGTTTAAATAGGTTCCATTAGTTTATTTTTATTTCCATTACTCTAGCAGATGGATTGAAAAAGATCTTGCTGTGTTTTATGTCAAAGAGTGTCCTTCCTGTGTTTTCCTCTTAAGAGTTTTATAGTATCGGGTCTTTTTAGGTCTTTCATTCATTTGGAGTTTACTTTTGTGTCTGGTGTTTGAGAATGTTCTAGTATCATTCTTTTACAGGTAGCTGTACAGTTTTCCCAGCACCATTTATTGAAGAGACTGACTTTTCTTCATTGTATAGTCTTTCCTCCTTTGTCGTAGATTAGTTGACCATAGATGTGTGGGTTTATTTCTGGGCTTTCTATCCTGTTCCATTGATCTATATTTCTGTTTTTGTGCCAGTACCATACTGTTTTGATGAAGTATAGCTTTTTAGTATAATATGAAGTCAGGGAGCGTGGTTCCTCCATCTCTGTTTTTCTTTCTCAGGATTGCTTTGGCTGTTTGGGGTCTTTTGTGTCTCTATACAAATTTAAAAAAATTTTGTTCTAGTTCTGTGGAAAATGCCATTGATAATTTGATAGGGATTGCATTGAATCTGTAGATTGCCTTGAGTAGTATAGTCATTTTGACACTATTGGCTCATCCAACCCAAGAACATGGTATATCCTTCCATTTGTTTGTGTCTTTGATTTCTTTCATCAGTGTCTTACGGTTTTCAGAGTACAGGTCTTTTGTCTCCTTAGGTAGGTTTATTCCTAGGTATTTTATTCTTCTTGATGTGACAGTAAATGGGATTGTTTCTTCAACTTCTCTTTCTGATCTTTCATTGTTAGTGTATAGAAGTGTAACAGATTTCTGTGCATTAATTTTGTATCCTGCAACTTTACCGAATTCATTGATGAGGTCTAGTAGTTTTCTGGTAGCATCTTTAGGATTTTCTATGTATAGTATCATGTCGTCTACAAACAGTGACAGTCTTACTACTTCTTTTCCAATGTGGACTGCTTTTATTTCTGTTTCTTCTCTGATTGCCGTGGCTAGGACTTCCAAAACTATGTTGAATAAAAGTGGCGAGAATGGACATTGTTGTGTTCTTCCTGATCTTAGAGGAAATGCTTTCAGCTTTTCACCGTAGAGTATGATGTTAGCTGTACGTTCGTCATATGTGGCCTTTATTGTGTTGAAGTTAGTTCCTTCTGTACTGACTTCCTGGAGAGTTTTTATCATAAATGGTTTTGAATTTTGTCAAGAGCTTTTTCTTCATCTATTGAGATGATCATATGGTTTTATTCTTCAATTTGTTGATGTGGTGTATTACACTGATTGATTTGCAGATATTGAAAAATTCTTGCATCCCCTGGGATAAGTCCCACTTGATCGTGGTGTATGATCCTCTTAATGTATTGTTGGATTTGGTTTGCTAGTGTTTTGTTGCACATTTTCGCATCTGTGTTCATCAGTGTTGTTTGCCTATAGTTTTCTTTTTTTGTGGTATCTTTGGTTTTGGTATCTGGTTGATGGTGGCCTCATAGAATGAGTTTGGGAGTGTTTGTTCCTCTGCATTTTTTTGGAATAGTTCAAGAAGGATAGGTGTTAACTGTTCTCTAAATGTTTGATAGAATTTTCCTATGAAGCCATCTAGTCCTGGACTTTTGTTTGTTCTAGTTTTTTAATCACAGTTTCAATTTCAGTACTTGTGACTGGTCAGTTCATAGTTTCTGATTCTTCCTGGTCAGTTCATAGTTTCTAATTCTTCCTGGTTCAGTCTTGAGAGATTGTACCTTTTTGAGAGTTTGTCCATTTCTTCCAAGGTTGCCCATTTTATTGGCATACAGTTGTTTGTAGTAGTCTCTTATGAAATTTTGTGTTTCTGTGATGTCTTTCACAACTTCTTCTTTTTCATTTCTAATCTCACTGATTTGAGCCCTCTCTTGTTCTTTTGATGAGACTGGCTAAAGGTGTATCAACTTTGTTTATCTTTTCAATGAACCAGCTTTTAGTTTCATTGATCTTTTTTATCATTTCCTTCATCTCTATTTCATTCAGTTCTGCTCTGATCTTTATGATTTCTTTCCTTCTTCCAACTTTGGGTTTTGTTTGCTCTTCTTTCCCTAGTTGCTTTAGGTGTAAGGTTAGGTTGTTAATTTGGGTTTTTTCTTGCTTCCTGGGGTAAGACTGTATTGCTATAAACTTCCCTCTTAGAACTGCTTTTGCTGTGTCCCACAGGTTTTGGATCATAATGCTTTCATTTTCATTTGTCTCTAGGTATTTTTTGATTTCCTCTTTGGTATCTTCAGTGAGATCCATTGGTTGTTTAGTAGCATATCGTTTAGCCACCACATGTTTGTGTTTTTTAAAGTTTTTTTCTTGTAGTTAATTTCTAATATAGCGTTGTGGTCGGAAAAGGTGCTTGATATGATTTCAGTTCTTTTAAATTTACCAAGGCTCACTTTGTGGCCCAGCATGTGATCAGTCCTGGAGAATGTTCCATGTGCAGTTGAGAAGAATGTGTATTCTGCTGCTTTTGGATGGAATGTTCGATAAATATCACTTACGTCCATCTCCTCTAGTGTGTCATTTAAGTCCTGTTTCCTTACTGATTTTCTGTCTGGATGATCTGTTCATTGATAAAATGGGGTGTTAGAGTCCCCCACTATTATTGTGTTACTGTTGATTTCTCCTTTTATGACTGTTAGCATTTGCCTTATATATTGAGGTGCTCCTATGTTGGGTGCATATATACTTGTAATTGTTCTATCTTCTCGGATTGATCCCTTCATCATTATGTAGTGTCCTTCTTTGTCTCTTGTAACAGTCTTTATTTTAAAGTATTTTTGTCTGATATGAGTATTGCTACTCCAGCTTTCTTTTGATTTCCATTTGCGTGGAATACCTTCTTCCATCCCCTCACTTTCAGTCTGTATGTGTCCCTAGATCTGAAGTGGGTCTCTTGTAGACAGCAAATATATGGGTCTTGTTTTTGTATCCATTCAGCCTTTGTCTTTTGGTTGGAGCATTTAACCCATTTACATTTAAGGTAGTTATCTATATGTATGTTCCTATTACCATTTTCTTTATTGTTTTGAGTCTTGTAATTGTTCTATCTTCTCGGATTGATCCCTTCATCATTATGTAGTGTCCTTCTTTGTCTCTTGTAACAGTCTTTATTTTAAAGTATTTTTGTCTGATATGAGTATTGCTACTCCAGCTTTCTTTTGATTTCCATTTGCGTGGAATACCTTCTTCCATCCCCTCACTTTCAGTCTGTATGTGTCCCTAGATCTGAAGTGGGTCTCTTGTAGACAGCAAATATATGGGTCTTGTTTTTGTATCCATTCAGCCTTTGTCTTTTGGTTGGAGCATTTAACCCATTTACATTTAAGGTAGTTATCTATATGTATGTTCCTATTACCATTTTCTTTATTGTTTTGAGTGTGTCTTTGTAGGTCTTTTTCTTCTCTTGTGTTTCTTGCCTAGAGATGTTCCTTTAGCATTTGTTGTAAAGCTGGTTTGGTGGTGCTTATTAATTCTCTTAGCTTTTGCTTGTCTGTAAAGCTTTTGATTTCTCTGTTGAATCTGAATGCGATCCTTGCTGGGTAGAGTAATCTTGGTTGTAGGTTTTTACCTTTCATCACTTTAAACATATCCTGCCACTCCCTTCTGGCCTGCATAGCTTCTGCTGAAAAATCACCTGATAACCTTATGGGGATTCCCTTGTATATTATTTGTTGCTTTTCCCTTGTTGCTTTTAATATTTTTTCTTTGTATTTAATTTTTGACAGTCTTTTGGTTGAGGTATTTAATCCATTTAAGTTTACGGTAATTATCAATATGTAGGTTCTTACTGCAATTTTGTATTTTGTTTTTGTAGGTCTTTTTTCATCCCTTCCTCTTTTGTTCTCTTAGGATTTTATGACTAATTTTAGTGTTGTGTTTGGAGTCCTTTTTCTTTTTTGTGTGTGTATCTATTGTAGATTTTTGGTTTGTGTTTACCACGAGGTTTTGAATAGCACTCTCTATATAAAAAGGATTATTTTAATTTGCTGGTCTTTTAATTTCAAATGCATTTTCAATAGCCTGTATTTGTACTGTCATCTTCTCATGATTGCTGGGTTTGATATCATATTTGTGTGTGGATGATTTCCTACCTTTACTTCATGTTTGCCTTTACCGGTGAGGTTTTCCATTCGTAATCTTCTTGTTTCTAGTTGTGGCTTTTTCTTTTCCAGCTAGGGAGGTTCCTTTAGCATTTGTTGCAAAGGCGGTCTGGTGTTGCTGAATTCTCTTAGCTTTTGTTTGTCTGTAAAGCTTTTGATTTCTCTGTTGAATCTGATTGAGAGCCTTGTTGGGTAGAGTATTCTTGGTTGTAGGTTCTTCCTTTTCATCACTTAAAATATTGTATATCATGTCACTCCCTTCTGACCTGCAGAGTTTCTGCTGAAAAATCAGCTAATAACCTTACAGGAGTTCCCTTGTATGTTACTTGTTGCTTTCCTCTTGTTGCTTTTTATATTTTTTGTCTTTAATTTTTGTCAGTTTGATTACTATGTGTTCCTCCTTGGGCTTATCTTTGTGCTTCCTGGACTTGGGTGACTGTTTCCTTTCCCAAGTTAGGGAAGTTTTCAGCTATTATCTATTCAAATATTTTCTCAGGCCCTTTCTCTCTCTCTTCTCCTTCTGGGATCCCTATAATGTGAATGTTGGTGTATTTAATATTGTCCCAGAGGGCTTTTAGACTGTCCTCATCTGTCCTCGTTTCTTTTTATTCCTTTTTCTTTATTCTGTTCCACGGCAGTGATTTCCACCATTCTGTTTTCCAGCTCATTTATCTGTTATTCTGCCTCATTTATCCTGCTATTGATTCCTTGTAGTGTATTTTTTATTTCAGTTATTGTTCATCTCTGTTTGTTTATTCTTTATTTCTCCTAGGTCTTTGTTAAATATTTCTTGCATCGTCTAGATCTGTGCCTCCATTCTTTTTCTGAGATCTTGGATCATCTTTACTATCATTACTCTGAATTCTTTTCAGGTAGATTGCCCATCTCCACTTCACTTTGTTTTTCTTCTGGGATTTTATCTTGTTCCTTCATCTGAGACATATTCCTCTCTCATCCCACTTTGTCTAACTTTCTGTGATTGCAGTTTCCATTCTGCAGGCTGCAGGGATGTAGTTTTCTTGGTTCTGCCGTCTGCCCCCTGGTGGATGATGCTGTCTGAGGGGCTTATGCAGCTTTCCGGGTGGGATTGACTGGTTCCTGCACACTGGTGGGTGGAGCTGTGTCTTGTCCTTCTGGTGGGCAGGTCTGTGTCAGGGGGTGTGTTTATCTGGCAGCAGCTGTGTGCTCAGGAAGACTTTAAGTAGCCTGTCTCCTGATGGGTGGGGCTGTGTCCACCCCCCCACCCCCCCAATTGTTTGTTTGGCTTAAGGCGTCCCATCACTGGAGCCTACAGGCTGTTGGGTAGGGCCAGGTCTTGGTCAGAAAATGGCGGCCTCCAGGAGGGCTCACGTCAATGAGTACTCCCCAGAACTATCGCCACCAGTGTTTTTGTACCCCCGGTGAGCCACAGCGTCTCCCGTCCTTTGCAGGAGACCCTCCAATACCAGCAGGTAGGTCTGGCCCAGGCTCTTATGAGGTCACTGCTTTTTTCCCTGGGTCCTGGTGCACACGAGACCTTGTGTGAGCCCTCCAAGAGTGGAATTTCTGTTTCCCCCAGCCCTGTGGAATCCCTCCTTTCAAACCCTGCTGACCTTCAAAGCTGGATTCTCTGGGGGGCTCCTTCTCCTGTTGCGAGACCCACAGGCTGGGGAGCCTGATGTGGGGCTCAGAATTTTCACTCCTGTGAGAGAACTTCTGTGGTATAATTGTTTTCCAGTTTGTGGGTTGCCCACCCAGCAGGTATGGGATTTGATTTTATCATGTTTCCGCCCGTTCTACCGTCTCATTGTCGCTTCTTTGTCTTTAGATGTAGGATATCTTTTTTGGTAGGTTCGAGTGTTTTTTTTGGTCGATGATTTTTCAGCAGTTAGTTGTGGTTTTGGTGTTTTTGTAAGAAGAAGTGTGCTCATGTCCTTGTACTTCGCCATCTTGTCTCCACCTCCTCCATTTATTTTATAAAATGACAAAAATTAAGATTCAGATAACAGACTTTTTAAAACTTGTGACATTGATGTGATCAAGTCTCCCCAGTAACCACAGAATTTAGGAATGAAGTGATTTTCTGTCTGTGGGCTAGGTTGAAAACGTGTGAGGTTAAAGTGCATACAAAATGTATAGTAAATTCTTGGAACAGCCAGATATTTGCTACGAGGTCTGTGCATACTGCTCTGAGCACATGTGGTTACTCCTTATAGGTTTCCAGTCTATACTTCTCCCTTCTCTGGCACTGAACCGGTTTCAGCCCTTTGTTGTTGCTTAAGAGCAGTGCCTTCTCCAAAAATGAAGTGTTGTGCAAGCAGCCTCCTTTGCCTTGAATGGGTCATATTTCCTGAGAGTGTTCTGTTCCTTCTTTTCCCTGAGCAACACCTGGAACTTAATTTTACTGGGTTTATTGACCTGTCTTGGTGGAGATGGTGAGTAGAATACCTGAAAAGGAGAAGAAGGAGGGAATACGCTCTTCCTTGACTTGTTGAAGGGTCTTCTCTACCTGTTTCTTTTGAATGAGTTGTCTTTTTCCCCTCAGGCAGACTGCCACTGTTGTGTTTGTAGAGAGGAAAGTATCAATGCTGATGCTATAGACCCCTCAGGTGGAGGTTGATAGGGAAAGATTTCCAGAAACAGTGGTTGGTGGGGGAGTACCTACCTTGATAGAGTTGACGTTTCTCAAAAGTTCCCTGTAAATTGAATTTTAATAAATTGTTTACAGTGCACTCTCCTTCTCATATTTTAAAAAGAAAGCCTGTGATGAATAATTTTACAGATTATATTCCTCCCTTGTTACAAGGTTAATTAAAAATATTTTATTCAGGTGTATCTGTTTTATGAAATGTGATATTGTTAAACTAAAAGTAGTCTCCTTCTTCTCATTTTCTTTTCTCTATTTGTTCTTAAAGCTGACTTTTCTACAGGCACAAACTAAAGGGATTGTAACCTACTGGTCGATAAATACCTGTGGAAAGGTATGGCATATTTAATTCAGATATAAGGAGAAGAATTAGGAGGTTTTGTTAAAAGGAAAAAAATCAAACTAAAAACCCAAGGGTAATGATGATCATAGCTACTGACCACTTACGTAGCAGATGTTATGCTAAGTGCTTTAATAAGACAGCTACATTTTAGGTGCCACCATTATCCCCATTTTACAGAAGAGGAAATGGAAGTTTTGAGAAATTTAATAATTTGCCCAAGTTCACATGCATAAGCAAATTATTTAAACAGAGTTGAGATGAAACCCAGTTTGTCTGCTGCAGTTAGAGCTTTAGGTGATAAGAAAACCTTCAAGGGTTGGTCAGAGTCACCTGGCACCTTAACCATTCCAGGTGGTAGGAAACTCATTGGCACCTCATGATTGTTTCTAAAGAAGAAGGTTTGGAGTTCTTTTCAAGCCAGGGAATACCTGACTTTGCGGTGGGGGCGGGGGGTGGGTAGGAAATCTGAGAAACCAACAACTTGTAATAAAATCAGTTTCATTAGTGAGATGATTCCCTTGCAGTGAAAGAGGAAAGTTGGCAAGAAATAGTCATAGAAAGCCTTTTCTTTTTCTAGAGAAACCAAAGACATAGGTTGCTGAAATACCTGGAACAAGGAGCATATTAGTAAATACTCGTTGGATGAGTGGACAAACATAAAGAAGTTTCAGGGTCAAACTAGCTCAAACTTACTTTAGTATCAAGAATTGTGCAGTATTCTCTCCTCTATTTGGTGAAAGAAAAATTTATATATACATATATATATTTTTATAAATGTTATAAAATCATGCCTTTAGGGATTACGTAGTGTATCCTTAGTGTGTCACAGTCCACCTAGAGTAATTTTACTACATTATAAAATGTAAGAGCCTTGTAACAGTGTGGTGCATTTATTCTCACATTCTTTGTGCTGTTATTGTCATATTGCATCTACTTACACAGTAGACTCCATAGAACAGTGCTTTATCTAAATATCATCCATTTACAGTGTTTTTTGTTTTTTGGCTGTGTTGGGTCTTCATTGCTACACGCGGGCTTTCTCTAGTTGTGGCAGGCCAGGGCTACCTTTCGTCGTGGTGCATGGGCTTCTCACTGTGGTGGCTTCTCTTGTTGTGGAGCACAGGCTCTAGGTGCACAGGTTTCAGTAGTTGTGACGTGTGGGCCCAGTAGTTATGGAGCACAGGCTCAGTAGTTGTGGCGCACGGGCTTAGCTGCTCTGCAGCAGGTGGGATCTTCCTGGAGCAGGGATCGACCCCGTGTCCCCTGCATTGGCAGGAGGATTTTTAACCACTGTGCCACCAGGGAAGTCCCACAGTGTTCTTTATTCTTCCTGTATGGTACAGTTTCTATCTAGTGACATTTCCCGTCAGCCTGAAGAACTTCCTTAAGCTTTTCTTGTAGTGAGGGCTCCTGTAGGTGGATTCTGTGTTTATTTAATTAAAAGTTAAGTTTGCCTCCATTTTTGAAGGCTAATGTTGCTGACATTTCTGGGATGACTCCCCCTGCGGGGCCCCCCACCCCCCACTTTGAAGTTCCCCTGTATTATGTTCCTCTTGAAGTTCTCCATTGTTTTTGATTAAAAGTTAGCTATCATACATGTTGTTGCTTCCCTTTATGTAATGTGTCATTTTCCTCTGGCTGCTTTAAAGATTTCTTTGTTTTTTAGCAGTTTGATGATGATATGCCTAGGTATAGTTTTCTTTATTTTGCCATGTTCCATTGGACGTCTTAGATCTGTAGCTTTGTTTTTGTCCAGATTGGGAAATTTGGGGCCATTATTTCTTTACATATTTTTTTCTGCCCCGTTTACTCTCTTTTATCCTTTTGTGTCTAAGATTGCTTAGATTGTTACACAGGTCACCAAGTTCACTGACCCTCTCTTTTGCCATCTCTAATCTGTGTTTTGTTTACACAGTTGATTTCGATTTAAAATACTGTAAAGTTCTAGAACTTACATTGGGTTCTTTTATTGGTTTCACTACTTTCTTGAGATTCCTCAAGTTGTAATTATAATGACTATATTTTCCTGTAGGTCAGCTGGGTAGTTAAGTGTGGTGCCACTTACTCTGTTAGGGCCCTCATCCTCTTTTTTTATTTTTCCTGTAGGAAATACTTTGCATTGAATATTTGCATAATTCCTACATTATTAGTATGTATCCTCCTTATCTTTCAGGCAAAATTTCTTTCTCTTAATAGAAGGCTGTTTTGTGTTGTAACTTGTGTTTATTGAAAAAGTAGCAGCAGGATCCCTGTACACTCATTTATTTACTCTTAAATGTCTACCATCCTAGCATATGACCTCTGTCCTTGTGGAGATAGATAATAATAGTTCTCCTCTACCTAAACTGTCTTTCCTAGTTGTAGATTTACACAACTTGACTAGTTTCTTTTCTGACTTTCATTTGACTGAAAGACTACTTCCTTTGTTAGAGGACAGAAGTTGACTTTCCAGGCCATGACTTTTTAGAGTTAGATTTTTAAATCAGCTTTAAAGATATGAAGCCCAGTGCTTTGTCGCAGCCATCAAACATATGATTTAATGCAAAATATTCATTTTGTGGTATTGTTTTAATCACCATTACTCATTTATTTATAAAGCATTTCTCCACGAAATATTTAAGTGAAATAAGCATATTGTTCAGTTACATAAAATTAACCATCAAAAGTAGCTATTTCTAATAAGTCATCTACAGACTGTTAAATAATTCTATTTATAGTCATTATGAAATCAGAGACATTTTGTTTTGAAAGTTATAAATTTTCAAGTCATTTACATAACTTGAAGGTTTTTATTTCATCATCTGGACAATAAGGAAATTGGAGTAGATGATCTTTTGAGATCCATTCCAGAGTCAGCAATGTGTATCTGATTCTAAAGCAAACATTTAGAGGTAAATGATTTTTTTAAATAACAGTCATATGTTGCTGCTACACTTCGTTTTCTTTAATGTGATAAATTTTCCACAGTGTATGATTTTTTGATTATAAATTACATGTTTTTGGCTGGATCTTTCTACCAAAACCTTAAGAGTTTTGAGGATTTTCTTGAGTTACTACATTGGTAGAAATCATTGCAATTGTTATGCTTTCCAGGGTCTAGTCAATCTAATTTCTTTGGAAAGCCAATGTAAGCAGACTGCTTATTCGTACAGGTATTAGAAACAGACTTTTGGTTTCACTGTTGGCCTTCCCACTTTCTAGTCATTTGAACTTGGCTAAACTACTTAGCCTCTCTAAACGTCTCTTCCTTCATCTGTTTAAAAATAAATAAAGGAGTTCTAATACCGCCTACCACAGAGAGTTATTGTGATGACTAGCTGAGATAATGAATATAGCCTTTCCAAAGTAAGCAGTAAATGTTTGCTACTATAAAAGTTTTAGGGGGTAGGCTAAACTACATTATCAAAGAAAGTTCAAAACAGTGGCTGGAAAAAGGCAGAACTTTATTCACCCTCAAGTCCAGGTTGACTGACAGGTTAGCTTTGTTCCCTGATATCACTCAAGGACTCCGATTCCTTCCACCCAGCCTGGCATAATATCCTCTTCTATGTGGTCAAGACTGTTCACTACCCCGTTTCTCTGCCCCACTCAGCAGGAAGTCCAGAGGGAAGGAAGTCCAGAGCAAGCGCTTTCCCTTTAGACCAGTGAATTACAAGTTGTACATAATCTCTCTTGCTCACCCCATTGGTGAGAACAGCTAAAAGCTGTAGCAGAATCTGGGAAGTGTAGTCTTTTTTCTGACAGCCATGTACACAATTAAAATCTATTACTCTGGAAGAAATGGACAAATTAACTGGACAAATTCTGCCATAGCTGCTC
This sequence comes from Physeter macrocephalus, assembly GCF_002837175.3. Classification (NCBI taxonomy): domain Eukaryota; kingdom Metazoa; phylum Chordata; class Mammalia; order Artiodactyla; family Physeteridae; genus Physeter; species Physeter macrocephalus. The sequence continues at coordinate 48,788,070 of NC_041225.1, forward strand.
CTACTGCTGTTACTACTAGTACCAATACTGTTACAGCAGAATTATGTCATATATCTATTTACCTTCTACAGCTTCAATTACGTGTACTAGGGTGGATATGGGGAGAGTGGAGAGATGAGACTGAATGTTTGAAATGTGAGTGGTCTGGTGCTGAATATGATTCTTGTGTTTAAAACAATATGCAAACCAGTAATTTCATCTGATGGTCAGCTGGAGAAATCTGGTCCAACATTCAGAAAAAAAACAGGCTGAGCTGGTCTTACTGATGTGTGCTGGTCTCTTGTAGGTACTTTGCTATGAGCTATTCAAGGGTAATTTCAGCTATTCCTGACTTTTGCCTTATTACCTGTCCTCAGAGCTTATCATACAGGCAAGATTCAACCACCATTGTAGTGTTAAATTGGTGTATATTTGCAAGAACTTCTGTTACTCAACTTTTTAACTCACTGCCTTGCTCACCAGTAGTGGCATATCAAGCAGAGAGCTTTCAGTTAGAAATTTATAGAAGTTGAATCCCTTGTAGCGAGGTTATAGAAAGTTGATGTTCTAGTTTTGAGAAAGTGAACACCTCTGTTAAAAGAAATGGAGGAAAAACTGTCAGGGTGTCTTTTATAATTTGTTTCATACCTTCATAAGGTGCTAATGGAGTTTTTATTTTGAAGCAAATAGGATCATTTTTTATTCAGAAGGAATTTAGCTTTCTCTCCCCATAGGTGTACTTTATTTTAAGCAATCCCAACCAGTTAAAAATCATTTTTCAGTAAAAATAAATTAGGGTAAATGCATTTAGACTAATTATTGCTTCACAGAAATGGTCACAAATGATCTTTTCTTTTGTAAGCTTCTCCTGTTCATTAAAATGATTTCATTGGCGAGATTTTTCTTACCTATTTTTAACTGGCACATTTTCTGTTAAATGAGGTACCACAATAAAATCATTTAGAATCTTGGAGTTAGATGAGACTTAGCGGTCACCTAGTCTAACTTACCTGTGTGTCTGAGAATCCTTTCCTGACGTCTGCGAAGTACTTCTAGTCTGCAATTCAGTCTCCCTTGGAACATTTTTGTAATGAGGAGTACATGTCCTTGTTCATTTAATTTTTGGATGGTTCTGTTCAGCATAATCAATATTGTCAGGTCAAACTTTGCTTGTGCCCAGAGCAGTTTTTGCTTCTGAAAATTCTGAGTCTTTCCAACGGTGTTTGTTAGCTAATTACTGAGATTATTAGAACTACTTGGAGTTCTGTCCTTTCACCGTAAATCATGTCGTAGGAATTCAGCAGTCATTTTCTAACTAACTAACTCCCCATCTAGGACACATGTCTCTTCCCCAGCTTGCTGATTCCATTCCCGTCCTAGAACACAACAGGTGTTCAACAAACATAGATTACTGAATATAATTTCTGTCTAGACTGCTGCTCTTAAGAAAGGGGGTCTCAGTCTTTGATGAATGATTTGGGATTGCTGAATGACTTGGGATTGCGCGTCCTTAAATAGCTAAGGATCTGAGGAGCCAGGCCTAAGCTGAGTCTGAAAAAGCCAAGGCAGACTTGGAGATGAGGAACGTCATAGATCTTTCTTACATCAGACTAAGTAAAGATCCACTGGAGTAATAAATAGGAACATGGGGCATGATGGCAAAACTGATTCTCTGTGATCATGAGGGGACCCATTCATCTTTGTTTTCATACACACTTGGAGGTAGTAAATAGTGGTATATAAAAGATCCTCAGAAATTACTTCTGTATTTCTAATTCTAGGTGAGATCTTTGACCAGTTAAGTAAAAGTCATGAGAATTATCACTCTTGGTTCAGTTTAAAACATAAAGCATTATAAAATTTTATAAGATTAGTTTCTTACTGCTAAAACTGTTATCTTCTGTACTAGAAATGGAACAAATATGAGAAATATGAGAATAGTGTCTTTTTTTTTAAACAGTTTTTGATCTGGAATATTTGAATTCTGGAGTTCTTTATAGGCATTACAACTTTATTTCTGTAGTGTATTTGTTATTCTGCTTTTGCAGGAGCTGTAAATAACGTTGACTAGGTATGTCTTATCTGGTATTAAAAATGATTGATTAATGTGAACTAGAGATCTAGGCTGCCCAGATGATTATATATACCTTTCAGGCACATTCTGATAGAGTGCTGGATGGCAGGGAGGAGAATACTTCATGATATACTCCTCTACAGTCTAGGATTTTTTATTTTGACATTTACTATAACGAAAGGCTAACGATTGTTTTGGGAGTCATAGGAAACATGTATTAGAAATTACACGTGTAAGGTTAGAGTTGGTGTTTGGGAATTATAGGCTTAAGATTTTTAACTGTTTTCTATAGTACAACATACAATTAGTAGTCAGCTCCCTCTTTCTACCAGTTAAAGGGAGGGTTTCTTGCATTTCAGTTCTTTGCAAAATCTGAAAAGCATATCATATTTGGAATGCAGAGTGGGGCTGATCTAAACTAACCTTGGATGGTGACTTCAGACATGTCATCTGGCCAAGACATATAATTCAGTGATTCACTTTGGTAGTTGACAGCCCTTTACATTTGTAAGTGGAAAAAATGGTTATTTCTTGCTGTGGGTCCAAGTCTAGAGGGCTCCTCCCCGATCCTCTCCATCCTGAACTCTCTTCCACATTGGAACTTAACTTCCCAGACTTTGGAGTGGGGGGTGGGTGGAGATTCTAACTATTTGAGTGGTTATGGATGCTTTTGAAAATTTGACGAAAACTGCAGGCATTTTGTAGCTACTTTAGCCCAAACGATCATGTTTGTTTTACATCTTAACCCTCTGACTCTGTAATACTGTGGACATAATAACAAACATATCTAACTTTTATTTAAAGCTATTATTCCTTTTAACCTGTTTTTTTCTTGGTCCTATTTTCTTGGTCCTATTTGAGGTCCTATTGTTCTTTTGTATCATACTTTTTTTAAAAAAGGTCTTTTTGGAAATATACTAAAAAATTAATAAAACATAAAGGCACTTTAATAAATAATTTTAAAGTGTAACTATCAGCCAAATCAAGAAGTAGGAAATTGTCAGCAAGCCACCTAGCTTCCCAGTCACAACACCCTCCTATTTAGTAGAAGTAGCTACTGTCCTGACTTGTAAGATAGTTATTTCCTTGTTTTTCTTTTTATCCACTTGTATTTTTACCATCTGTATATTTATCCCTAGAATATCTTAGTTACTGTCTGTCTGTTTCAGAAAGATTTATATAGGGACACTTAATGTATATATTCTTGCTTGTTTTTTTCCTCTCAACATTATGCTTGTGTGTTGTCCATGTTGCTGTAGATATCCATAGTTCATTTGTTTTCATTGTTGTATCATATTCCATTGCATAACTGTAGCACAGTTTCTTTGCTATACTTTGATCAAAGTTTTCATAATATTGCCAGAGAACGTTCGATTTTCTTGTCTTTTATCTGCTGTGGATCAGTTTTCTCTCCATTAGTCAAATATTTATTAACTAGTAAATTTGTTACCTGTAAATTATTCAGAAACTTAAATGGGCATTGAAATCAGGGCTTCTTAATATGTTATTGTTCTTTCAAAAACTTCAGTCTGTAATTTATTTTCTTTTAAATATTTCATATATACTTTATGCCTGGCCATCAGAAAAGTTAATTAAGCAAATTTGGCAAATATTTGCTCTTCTATGTGTCAAGCACTGTTGTAGGTACTGGGGCTGCAGCACTTTAGTAAATATACATTCTTTATATATTTAAAAAATAAAAAGATATATGTATTTGTTTAAAAAAAAAATCTTAGTACAGAAAGGTATAAAATGAAAAATTTGACTCTCTGTTCCCTCAGGCCTATGTTCAGTATTAAATTTCTTGACTATTCTTTTTATTACAAAATTTAAAAATCTTATATATCTATAACCTGAAAAAATTACACAGTGGAAACTTTTTGTATGCCTTTTGTACTTTTTCTTTTTGTCTTAATAATCCATCTTGAAGATTTCAGTGAAAGTTAGCATTTTTAAATTAGGGAACTGCCAGAAACTTAAATTAGTAGAACTGAAAATAGAAACAGTGCCTTCATGTTCTTCCCGATTAACTTTTCTTAATTTATTATAGAAGCAAGAATAACATGCTTTTTACTTATTAGAAATCAGATTTATTTATAGGACATGATAAAATTTACCTATGGGAAATCATAACTTTAAATTGTTAAATATCTGTATTGTTTTTTCTGTAGGCATTGCTGGAGACCATGTTTGGTGTAAAAGTGATTATAACAGGTGATGCATTTGTTCCTGGAGAAAGAAGTGTCATTATCATGAATCATCGGACAAGAATGGACTGGATGTTCCTGTGGAATTGTCTGATGAGATATAGCTACCTCAGATTAGAGAAAATTTGCCTCAAAGCCACTCTCAAACGTGTTCCAGGATTTGGTAGGTTATTCACAAACTGTTATAAGTTGTTCATTTATTTTATATGTGATGTACTCACTCTGAAACTACAGAATAACTTACTAAACTCCACTTAAGTATTAAAGCCATTTCCACTTTTTTCCCTCCCTAGCCAAAAACAATCACCAGTTGTTTTTTTTTCTTAGGGGATAATAGATTATTTTAATCCTTTTTCGGGAACATCTTATGTTGAAAGAGAATAAACTATTCACAAGGAAGTAGATATGGTCCCAGAAGGACCAAAAATTTGAAGACTATGAATAGTTCAGTAACTTTTTATTACATGTCATACTTGTGGTCATTTAGACCAGAAAGTGATCTGTACTGATAAGGTACTTGAAAGGAACCGATTCATTCACATTTATCTAATAAATAGTAATTGAATAACCATTGGTTCCAAGCGTTATACCAGGTGCCGGTGTTTTCTGAACTTACCTAATCCATCACTTTTTAAAAAAAAAAAAAAGCCTTTTCACTGTCCTTGTTGTATACTATAATATTAAAATTCCTAGAAATGTTTATTTTCCATAGTTAGGAAAGCAGCATGGTCACTGAGTGGTGAATAAGTAGGGATATTTCAACATTGCATGTTAAATCTTAATTGATCTCCACTCTGTAATGTGAAGTAGGGGTGAGGAACAGACTAAAAATATATTCAAACCAGTTATTCACATATGAGTGGATGAAGCACCCACTATACTCCCTGACAGACAGCCTCATCCATTAAATCAGTACTTCTTTGGTTTCCTATGTAATATTTCTTATTTGAATTCTTTGCTCTCTAAACCATATGCCTATCAGTGTACTGAAATTGTGTAGGATTTGTGAGGGCAAAGGGCAGGCATTGTCCTCAGGATAGACTAGTAAGAAGCACTGCATGTTTGTGTTTTAGTTGCCTTCATTGCTAATAGTTTTATCTTCCTCTTTGTCACTTGAACAGTATTGTGGTCTCAGGATAGTCAGATTCCTTAAATGGCAACTGACTTTCCCTAGAGCAAACAAACATCCGCACAGAACCAGCAGGAAGCTGCAAGGCATTTTATGACCTAGCCCCAGAATTCGTAAAACATCACATCTACAGTACATGATTGGTGGAAGCCATCACTGTCCTCAAAGAGTCTAGGGGAGGGAGCACAGACTTCACCTCTTGATGGCAGAAATGTCAAAGATATTATTTTAGTATTTTTAAAACTGCCACATTCCTAAAAAGACTGATCAAGAATGATAATGTCTTGTTTATCATTCCTGATTCTACATAAAGTAACAGAATATTAAGAACATTATGTGAATGAGCTTGAAAATATATATGAAATCAACAAATTACATTCAGAAAAAATACAACTGACAAAAATCTGATAATAATGAAAACAAATGAAAAAGAAAATTAAAACAGCTTCGAGTCTAATAAAGAGTTTGAATACATAATTAAGAGCCTTCTTACAATGGTTTTTGGAGGACAATGGCAGGTGCCTGATCTTCCTCATCTTTAAAAAAACAAAAAACATCCAATCAACAAGCAGAGGAAGTAAAACCACATATCACTCATCTCTTCAGCATGACCAGGAGAAAAGGCATTTAGAAGGTTCTGGTATTAAGTAGAGAAAGTCTAAAAGAGTTCTTTCTGCCCTCCCATCATTGCAGACCTGTGGGTTCTGAGAGTGGGAAGAGACTTAAGAGTAGAGAGGCATGGAAAACTTAGAGGAAGCACAAACAAAAGCATCCCCAGAAAAATTAAAGCCTAACGCTAAATGCCAAAATACTCAACACAGGTCTGGACATAGTAGTTCACAGCACAAGATATAAGGAAGTGATTAGAAAGACAGTGGGACCTGAAGATGCCTCAGAGAAGTATTGTTTCTGAGGGAGAATCAGATATATAGAGAAGGGCTAGCTTCCCTTAGAAGTGTGGTAGTGAAGGAAAACAAGGAAATTTAAAATCCTGCAGGAATAAAAAGAGAAGCAAGAAATAACAGTCTTTGCTTACCCCACCCCCAAAATTATACAGCAAAACCCAATAACCATAAAAGGTTTTTAAATTCATAAAGGAAACAAGTGGAGGGCAGAACTGAAAAACCAAAAGGCCAAAAAATGTACACCATAACACAACACTCCAAACGGAATGAATTATCATTAACTAAGCATTTGGGGATATTAAAAAAAAAGATACCTTTGAGTGTGAAATACAATGAACAGTAATAGACAAGAAAACAAGGACAAATATAAGTCAACTGAATTCAAGGAAAAAAGACAAAATTATGTCAGAAAGGAAGAGCAAATTATGAAATATCCAAGAGCAAAATAGAGTAAAATGATAATAAAGAGCAATACAAGAAAACAGAAAATGACTCAACAGTGAAAAGCTGAAAGCATTTCCTCTAAGATGAAAAACAGGACAAGGATGTCTACTCTCAGCCATGTTTTTTTGTTGGCCATGCCATGCCACTCATGGGATCTTAGTTCCCCGGCCAGGGATTGAACCTTGACCACAGCAGTGAAAGCGCTGAGTCCTAACCCCTGGACCACCATGGAATTCCCACACTCTTGCCACTTTTATTCAACATAGTCTTGGAAGTCCTAGCCACAGCAAAAAGAGAAGAAAAAGAAATAAAAGAAATCCAGATTGGAAAAGAAGTAGTAAAACTGTCACTGTTTGCAGATGACATGGTACTACACATAGAGAATCCTAAAGATGCTACCAGAATCAAGAGTGTCAAAAAGACTATTCTACCCAAGGCAGTCTACAGATTCAGTGCAATCCCTATTAAATTATCAATGGCATTTTCCACAGAACTAGAACAAAAAAATTTTTTTAATTTGTATGGAAATACAAAAGACCTCGAATAGCCAAGCAATCCTGAGAAAGAAAAACAGAGCTGGAGGAACCACGCTCCGTGACCCTAGACTATACTACAAAGCTACAGTCATCAAAACAGTATGGTACCGACTGGCACAAAAACAGATATATACATCAGTGGAACAGGATGGAAAGCCCAGAAATAAACCCACACATCTATGGTCAATTAATCTATGACAAAGGAGGCAAGACTATACAATGAAGAAAAGTCAGTTTCTTCAATAAGTGGTGCTGGTAAAACTGGACAACTACATGTAAAAGAATGAAACTAGAACATTCTCTAATGCCAGACACAAAAACTCAAAATGAATCAAAGACCTAAATATAAGATGCGATACTATAAAACTCTTAGAGGAAAACATAGGAAGAACACTCTTTGACATAAAACACAGCAAGATCTTTTTCAATCCATCTGCTAGGGTAATGGAAATAAAAACAAAAATAAACTAATGGGACCTAATTAAACTCAAAAGCTTTTTCACAGCAGAGGAAACCATAAACGAAACAAAAAGAAACCCTACAGAATGGGAGAAGATATTTGCAAACAATGCGACTGACAAGGGATTAATCTCCAAAATTTACAAACCGCTCATGTAGCTCAGTATCGATAAAACAAACAACCCAATCAAAAAATGGGCAGAAGACCTAAATAGATATTTCTCCAAAGAAGACATACACATGGCCAAGAGGCACATGAAAAGATGCCCAACATCACTAATTATTAGAGAAATGCAAATCAAAACTACGAGATATCACGTCACACCGATCAGAATGGCCATCATCAAAAAGTCTACAAACAATAAATGATGGAGAGGCTGTGGAGGAAAGGGAATCCTCCTACACTGTTGGTGGGAATGTAAATTGGTACATCCACTACAGAGAACAGTATGGAGGGTCCTTAAAACAGTAAGAGTAGAACTACCATATCATCCAGCAGTCCCACTCCTGGGCATATATCCAGAGAAAACCATAATCTGAAAAGATACAGGCACCTCAGTGTTCATAGTAGCCAAGACATGGAAGGAACCTAAATGTACATTGACAGAGGAATGGATAGAGAAGATGTGGTACATATATACAATGGAATATTACTCAGCCATAAAAAAAGAATGAAATAATGCCATTTGCAGCAACATGGATGGACCTAGAGAGTATCATACTAAGTGAAGTAGGTCAGACAGAGAAAGACAAATATCATATGATATCATTTACATGTGGAATCTTAAAAAATTATACAAATAAAGTTATTTACAAACCAGAAACAGACTTACAGATGTCGAAAACAAACTTAAGGTTAGCAAAGGGGAAACCTGGGGGATGGGGAGGGATAAATCAGGAGCTTGTGATTAACACACACAAACTACTATATATAAGATAGATAACCAACAAGGACCTACTGTATAGCACAGAGAACTATACTCAATATTTTATAATAACCTATAAGGGAAAAGAATCTGAAAAAGAAAGAACATATGTATATGTATAACTGAATCACTTTGCTGCACACTTGAACCTAGCACAACATTGCAAATCAACTATACTCCAACACAATTTTTAAAAAACCAAATGAAAATAGAGAATGAAAAGGAGAAAAAAAAATGTCAGAAAGTAGTTGAAATGGAACCTAGTTAGAGGAGTTCTAACATCTGTATAATTGGAGCCTCTAAAAAAGACAATCAAAACAATGTAACTTAAATATTACAAGGGTGATATTTAAAAGTACGACCCAAGAAAAATCTTGGGTGTAAAAGACGACTGAGAATTCCCTGGGTGGCGCAGTGGTTAAGAATCCGCCTGCCTGGGCTTCCCTGGTGGCGCAGTGGTTGAGAGTCCGCCTGCCGATGCAGGGAACAAGGGTTTGTGTCCCAGTCCGGGAAGATCCCACATGCCGCAGAGTGGCTAGGCCTGTGAGCCATGGCCACTGAGCCTGCGCATCCGGAGCCTGTGCTCCACAACAGCGAGAGGCCCACGTACCGCCAAAAAAAAAAAAAAAAAAAAAAGAATCCGCCCGCCAGTGCAGGGGACATGGGTTTGAGCCCTGGTCCGGGAAGATCCCACATGCTGCACAGCAATTAAGCCCTTGCACCACAACTACTTACCCTGCACTCTAGAGCCCGTGAGCCACAACTACAGAGCCTGCGCTCTAGAACCCACAAGCCACAACTTCTGAGCCCACGCACCAGAACTACTGAAGCCCACCCACCTAGAGCCCGTGCTTCGCAACAACCCACCGCAATGAGAAGCCCACACACCACAACGAAGAGTAACCCCCGCTCGCTGCAACTAGAGAAAGCCTGTGCGCAGCAACGAAGACCCAACACAGCCAAAAGTAAATAAATAAAAATAAATTTATTTAAAAAATAAAAAAATAAAAGACAACTGGAGGACTTCCCTGGTGGCACAGTGGTTAAGAATCTGCCTGCCACTGCAGGGGATGCGGGTTCGATTCCTGGTCTGGGAAGATCCCACATGCCATGGAGCAACTAAGCCTGTGAGCCACAGCTACTGAGCCTGCACTCTAGAGCCTGCAAGCCACAACTCCTGAAACTGCGTGCCACAACTACTGAAGCCCACATGCCTAGAGCCCATGCTCTGCAACAGGAGAAGCCACTGCAATGAGAAGCCCATGCACTGCAAAAGAGTAGCCCCCACTCGCCGCAACTAGAGAAAGCCTGTGCACATCAACAAAGACCCAACACAGCCAAAAATAAATGAATAAATATATTTTTAAAAAAATAGTTCATAAAAAAAATAAAAGATGACTGGAAAGGCAGTTCCAACATGATAGTATGAGGAGCTCTGTAGACCCACTTCCCAGTAAAACTGGTGAAAATTCTGAAGTAACAGTCATTTAAAGTCTCCAGAAATGGTCCAAAGGACATAGAGCAAATGAAGAAACATTTATTCAAGAAAATTTATACCTAGACTCATCAAGAACAATGAGAATCTGTGGTATTTGAAACAAGACACACTTGTTTCCTCCCACCTCCCTGTTCAGCCAGACAGAAACTCTGCTCCAGACTAGTGCAGCCAGGAACACAGGGCGACCCACAATCAGGAGGCATCTGACAACTCTGAGCATCTCCCTCAGGAGTGGAGGTTTTGAATCCCACATCTAGCACCCCAACTTCTCAGGAGTGGAGGTTTTGAACCCCACATCTAGCACCCCAACTTTTAACACCTGCACCTGAGAGATAAGCCTTCAAAACATCTAGCTTTGAAAGCCAGTGGAGACCCATAGGATATAGCAAACTGAGAAATAGTTTTAAAGGGCCCTGCACACTTATGTGGCTATACTGTGGGACCCAGCACAGAGGCAGCTGAATGAAAGCCCCCAGTCTTTCTGTGAAAGACGGCTATTTGCTTATGTTCCTTGCTGTGGCCAGAGGAGCAGGCTTCTAATTAAACACACATCTAAGGGCAGACTGTAATCTAGAGACCTTGGGGGTGGGGATATCACTCTCCCTCTTGCCCACCTCTGGTCACCAGTGTCTCCGAGAAAGGAGCTTGTATACTTGTCTGGCACTCTGACTTTTGTGGCTGTCACCCAGAAAACACATCCCTTGATAACCTGGCTCTTGTAGCCAGTGGGCTTGTGTTTGGGGGGACGGGGGAGGTCAATGGGACAGTAGCAAATAAGGAAACAATTCTTAGAGCCAACCATTACTCTAGAGCTTATTTAGCATGGAGGGGGCAGACAAAAAAGCCCATCTCCAAGTCTCCTGAAAGAACTATATTTACATACTTTAAAAGATGCTGCCTGAGGGTTTGACTTCCAATTGGCCTGAATCAAGGTGCTGAGATTCCCTCTCCCCCCGCCCCCACATTGGCATATCCATCCTCAACTACTGGGAGCCACTAAAAATAAAGTAGGCTGCTTGGACAATCACAAAGGTTTAAGAGACAACCAAGAACTAGAACAGGGTTGAATGATAAGGTTCATCTCCTATAGGAGGACACTCCTACAAGCCTGGGAGAGGTGGGTATTATATCTAATGCATAGAAACCAACACAGAGAGTCAAGGGAAATTAAGAAACAGAGGAATATATTCCAAATTACAAAACAAGATAAAACTATAGGAAAAGATGTTAATGAACTGGAGACGAGTAATGAACCTGGTGGTAAAGAGGTCAAAATTACAGTCCTAAAGATGCCTATTGGGCTCAGGAGAACAATGCATGAGAAGTTTAACAAAGAGATAGAAAATATAAGAAAGAAGTCACAGAGCTGAAGAATACAATAAGTGAACTGAAAACAGAGGGTTTAACAGTTAAGCAGTAGAAAGGGTCAGTGAACTTGAAGACAGGGCAGTAGAACATAACCAATCAAAGCAGCAAACATAAAAAATGGAAAACATTGACGATAACTTAAGGGAATTATGGGACATCATCAAGTGGTCCTGCATTTATATTATAGAGGTCCCAGAAGAAGAGAAAAAGAAAGGGGCAGAAAACTTACTTGAAGACACAATGGCCAAAAAGTACCTCAGCCTGGGGAAGGAAACAGATATCCAGATCCAGGAAGCCCAGAGAATTCCAAATAAGATGAACTTAAAGAGCCTCACACCAAGACACATAATTAACTCATTATTGACGGGGGATTTTTGCAAAAATTAATGCCTGTGGCCAGTGATTTCTATTTTGGTCAGCCAAAAATTAATTGTTATTTCATTAACACTTTGTGGGTTATTACATTCAATAGTTACACCTGACACACCTGTAAAGTCTTCTAATTTTCATGAAATGTTGTCTTCAATCCACTCTTCTATAGAAGCAAAGGAGAATTCTCCAGCACTGAGTTTCATTTTCACTTTCTGTATCAGAATCAATCACTAAGGTTTTTTGTCCTTTTGTTGGTCTAATATTCACATCGTCTGAATCAGAACTATATTCTGAAGAACTATCTTCTGAGACACTAGTATATATGTCACTCAGACAATCAGAGAAAGTATCTGCATAGAATTCACCAAAAAATTCTTCACTCAGAATTTTGCGATACGTCATTTTTGAAAATTTTACATTTATGATATACACAAGGTTGGAACAAAAACCTAACGGAGCAAAATGTGAATGATATTGACAATCACAAGTTGTATAATGAACCCTTGATCAATGTTAAGGTCTAACAACTTTGCACAGTGATGTTAATTGTATGACTCTCTAAAAACGTACTGATACATCTCCTTTCAATGACGGGTAACAAAAGATGTATTAGTGTGTCTCCAGTCAATAATGTGTTAAAGTGTCAAAATTTAAAGATTTGAAGAGAATTTTCAAAGCAGGAAGATGAAAACAACTTGTTACATACAAGGGAACCCCCATAAGATTATCAGCATATTTTTCAGAAGAACCTTTGCAGACCAGACGGGAGTAGCATGATATATTCAAAGTGCTGAAAGAAAAAAAATGCCAGTCAAGAAAACTGTATCTGGCAAAGTTGTCCTTCAGAATTGAAGGAGAGAGAGAGAGAGGTTTGTGGACAAGCAAAAGCTCAAGGAGTCCATCTCCTCTAGAATGGCCTTACAAAGAAATGTTAAAAGGACTTTTTTAAGCTGAAAAGAAAAGGTGCTAATTAGAACTGGGAAACATGAACGTATAAATGTCCTTGGTAAATATAAATATATAGTAAAATTCAGAATAATGTTGTAAAGGTTGTGGGTTAATCACTTCTAAAGCTAGAATAAAGTTTAAAAGACAAAAGTATTAAAAATAACTATAGCTACAATAATTTTTAAGGGATACAGAAGATAGAAAGATGTAAATTGTGACCTCAAAAACATAACATGGTGGGGGAGTAGTAAAAATGTACAGCCTTAGAATGTGTCTCAACTTAAGTTGTTATCAACTTAAAACAACTGTTATACATTATTTTATGTCTCATGGTAACCACAAAGGAAAAAACTGTAGCAGATGCACAAATGATAGAGAAAAAGGAATCTAAGCCCACCACTACAGAAAATCACAAATGAAGAGAGCAAGAGAGGAAGAAAGGAACAAAGGAATTACAAAACAGCCACAAAACAATTAGCCAAATGGCAGTAAGTACATAGCTATCAATAATTACTTTAAATGTAAGTGGATTAAATTCTTCAATTGGAAGACAAAAGTGGCTGATGGATTAAAAAAAAAACAAGACCTATCTTTATGGTGTCTATAAGAGACCTACCTCAGGTCTAAGGACACACACAGACTGAAAGTGAAGGGATGGAAAAAGATATTCCATGCAAATGGAAACCAAAAGAAAGCTGAGTTAGCTGTATTTCATATCAGACAAAATAGACTTTAAGACAAAGTCTGTGATAAAAGACAAAGAAGGTCATTATATAATGATGAAGGGGTCAGTCCAACAAGAGTATATAGCATATGTAAATATTTATGCACCTAACAAAGGAGCACCTAAATACATAAACAAATGTTAACAAACCTAAAGGGAGAATAGCAATTCAGTAATAGTAGAGGATTTTACTATCCCATTTTCATCAATGGATGATCATCCAGACAGAAAATCAATAAGGAAACATTGGCCTTAAGTCCAGTTGGTCTGACATATAGTTTAACAGACATATATAGAACATTGTATCCCAAAGCAACAAAAGGCACATTTTTCTCAGGCTCACATGGAATATTCTCCAGGATAGATCATATGTTAGGCCTCAAAACAAGTTTTATTACATTTAAGAAGGTTGAAATCATGTCAAGGAATCTTTTCCGATCACAATGTTATGAAACTAGAAATAAGTTGCAAGAAAAAAAAACTGAAAAACTCAAGTATGTGGAGATTAATTAACATACTACTGAACAACCAGTGGGTCAAAGAAGATATCAAAAGAGAATTTAAAAAATACCTTGAAACAAACGGAAATGGAAATACAACACACCAAAACTTATGGGATGCAGTGAAAGTAATTCTAAGAGGGGACTTCAATAAACAGCCTATCTTTATACCTCAAGGAACTAGAAAAAGAAGACTAAATAAGGCCCAAAGTTAGAAGGAAGGAAATAACAAAAGTTAGAAAAAAAGAAAGAAATGAAAGAGAAACTAAAAAGACAATAGGAAAGATCAATGAAACTAAGTTGGTTTTTTGATGAGATAAAGGAAACTGACAAAGCTTTAGCTAGATTCACCAAGAAAAAAAGAGAGGACACAAATAAATCAGAAATGACAGGGTAGATGTACAACTGATACCACAGAAATATGAAGAATCATGGGAGATTGCTATGAACAATTATATGCCAGTAAATTGGACAACCTGAAAGAAATGGATAAATTCCTAGAAACAGATGACCTAGGAATCATGAAGAAATACAAAGTCTGAACAGACCCATTACTAGTAAGGAGTTTGAATCAGTAATCATAAAACCGCCAACAAACAAAAGTCCAGAACCAGATGGCTTCAGTGGTGAATTGTACCCAGGATTTAAAGAACTAATACTAATCCTTCTCAATCTCTTCCAAAAAATAGAAGATGGGACTTCCCTCGTAATCCAGTGGTTAAGACTGTGTTTCCAATGCAGGGGGCACAGGTTCGATCCCTGGTCAGGGAACTAAGATCCCACATGCCACGTGGTGCGGCCGAGAAAAGAAGAAGGAAACAAAAAATAGAAGAGAAGGGAACACTTCGAAAGTCATTTTATGAGGCCAGCATTACCCCGATACCAAAACCAAACAAAGATGCCACAAGAAAAGAAAACTAGAGGCCAATATTCCTGATGAACATAGATGTAAAACTCCTCAACAAAATATTAGCAAACCAAATTCAGCAGTACACTAAAAAGATAATACACCATGATCAAGTGGGATTTATCCTAGGGATGCAAAAATTGTTCAACATCTGCAAGTCAACCAATGAGATATACCGCATTGACAAAAGAAAGGATAAAAATTGTCTGATCATCTCCATAGATGCAACAACAACAAAGCATTTGACAAAACTTAACATCCATTGATACTAAAACTTCCAGCAAGGTGGGTATGGAGGGAATGTATTTCAATATATTAAAGGCCATATATGAGAGGCCCGCAGCTAACATCAGACTTAATGGTGACGGAAAGCTGAAAGCTTCTTTTCTAAGTTCAGGAATAAGACAAGGATGCCCATGTGCTCCACTCTTATTCAACATTATATTGGAAGTTCTAGCCAGAGCAATTAGGCAAAATTAGATAGATTACGTACATACGTAGCATCCAAATTGGAAAAAAAGAAGTAAAACCATCACTATTTGCAAATGACGTGATACTATATATAGAAAACTATGAAGACTCCAGCAAAAAACTTAGAACTAATAAATGAATTCAGTGAGGTTGCACAATACAAAATTAATATACAAAAATCTGTTGTGTTGCTATATACTAATAACAAACTAAACAGAAAGAGGAATTAAGAAAACAGTCCCATTTACAATGGCACCAGAGAATAAAATAGGAATAAAGGAGGTGAAATACTTTTACCCTGAAAATTATACAGTATCAATGAAAGAAGCTGAAGTAGACAAATAAGATATCTGTGCTCATATATGAAAGGAAAGATATTCTGTGCTCATGGATTGGAAGAATTAGTATTGTTTAAAAGTCCGTACTGTCCAAAGCAATCTACAGATCCAGTGCTATCCCTATCAAAATTCCAATGGCATTTTTTGATAGAAATAGAACAAACAGCCCTAAAATTTGTATGAAACCACAAAGACTCAGAATAGCCAAAGCAGTCTGGAGAAAGAAGAACAAAGCTAGAGATATAATGCTCCCTGATTTCAGACTAGTTACAAAACTGTAGTAATCAGAACAGTATGGCATTGGCATAAAAACAGACACATAGGTCAGTACAAAAGAATACAGAGCCCAGAAATAAACCCATACATATATGGTCAATTAATTTATGACAAAAGAGCCAAGAGTATACAATAAAGAAGGGATAGTCTTTTCAATAAATGGTGTTTGTTGTGAAAACTGGACTACTATATTGCACTGTACACAAAAATTAACTCAAAATGGATTAATGACCTGAACATAAGACCTGAAACCTTAAAAATCCTAGAAGAAAAAATAGGTGGCAAGCTTCTTGACATTGGTCCTGGTGATGATTTTTTGGATTTGGTACCAAAAGCAAAGGAAACAAAAGCAAAGGTAAGTGGTACTATATCAAACTGAAAATCTTCTGCACAACAGAGGAAACCATCAACAAGATGAAAAGTCAGCCTATGGAGTGGAAGAAAATATTTGCAGATCATATATCTGACAAAGGGTTAATATCCAAAATATATGAAGAACTCATACAACTCAACAGCAAAATAACAATCCAATTAAAAAATGGGCAGAGGAGATCAATGGACATTTTTCCAAAGGTGACATACAAATGGCCAACAGGTGCATGAAAAGGTGTTCAACAGCACTAATCATCAGGAAAATGCAAATCAAAACTGTGAGATACCACATCACACCTGTTAGAATGGCTACTGTCAAAAAGCTGAGCAATAACAACTGTTGCTGAGGCTATAGAGAAAAGGGAACCCTTGTGCATCGTTGGTAGGAATGTACATTGGTGTAGCTGCTATGGAAAACAATAGGGAGGTTCCCCCCAAATTAAAAATAAAACTACCATATGATCTGGTAATTCTACTTCGGGGTATTTACTGGAGGAAAACAAAAGCACTAACTTGAAAAGATATCTGCACCCCCATGTTCACTGCAGCATTATTTACAATAACCAAGACATGGAAACAACTTGTGTCCATTGGTAGATGAATGGATAAAGAAAATGGTAAATATGGACAGTGGAATATTACTCAGCTATAAAAAAGGATATCCCATAATTTATATCACCTGGATGGACTTTGAGGGCATCATGCTAAGTGAAAAGTCAGATAGAGGAAAACAAATACCACATGCTTTCACTTATTTGTGGAGTCTCCCAAAATAAAAAAACCAATAAAATAAAATAAAATTCCCCAAAAACCCAACTGAATAGATACAGAGAGGCCAGGATTTGGGGGTGGGCAAAATGGGTGAAGTTGCTCAGAAGGCACAAAATTCCAGTCATAAAATAAATAAGTTATGCAGATGTAATGTACAGCATGGTGACTATAGTTAATAATACTCTTGTATATTTGAAAGTTGCTGAGAGTAGATGTTAAAAGTTCTGATAAGGAAAATATTTGTAACTATGTGGTGATATTAATTTAGACATACTGTGGTCATTTCGTGACATGTACATATATGGAATCATTTTGTTGTACACCTAAAAGTAATGTAATATTATGCATCAGTTACATCTCAACTTAAAAAAGAAGTAGTACAGCTTTATTGGGTGGTGTGAGGATTAAATTAAATGCCAGTAGAGTGTTATTTGCTGCTGCCTGTTATTTCTGTAGTTCCCTTTGGGACATCCACCCTCCCACCTTCTGCCTTACAGAGATCCATATTAGACCTCTGGTTTTTCTAGTGTCTCACAGACCCATGTTCTCTTTCCCTGACCACCTAATCTTTACTTCCTCCTACTCTGCAATGGTATGCTCATTTTTTAAAAATAAATTTACGTATTTTTATTTATGTATTTTTGGCAGTGTTGGGTCTTTGTTGCTGCGCGTGGGCTTTCTCTAGTTGCAGTAAGCAGGGGCTACTCTTCGTTGCAGTGCGCGGGCTTCTCACTGCAGTGGCTTCTCTTGTTGCGGAGCACAGGCGCTAGGCACGCAGGCTTCAGTAGCTGTGGCATGCGGGCTTCACTAGCTGTGGCACGCAGGCTCTAGAGTGCAGGCTCAGTAGTTGTGGCGCACGGGCTTAGTTGCTCTGTGGCATGTGGGATCTTCCCGGACCGGGGCTCGAACCCGTGTCCCCTGCATTGGCAGGAAGATTCTTAACCACTGCAGCACCAGGGAAGCCCCTATACTCATTTTTAACATTGTTAAACTGTCTTCTCTCTTGTTTGAGTTTCTGTGTAAGTATTTCATTCTTAGCTTTCCCATTTTCTTTCCCCAAAAGATATAAGCTCCTTACAGTGTCTCTCGCACCACTGTAGGCTCTTAAAGTATTTGTAGACTTGATAGGATTTCATAAAAATGAAAACCATTAATGAGAACAGATTTTGGATTGAAGAAAAAACTGATTTTAGAACCTTTAAAGTGAATAAGTACAAAGTAAATTAAGCAAGGCAAAAGTGTAGGCAGGAAAAATAAAACAGAATGTGTTTGCAAATGGAGTATTAATGTTGGAGTTTGCAGGGGAAAATGAAAGAAAGGGAAGAGAATGGATGTGTCCTATTGGTCAGCTCTATCCTGCTTCAGACTATGCTAGACTTAGCTTGTTGACACTTGCCATGACTTTAGGGTGTATTTAATGTTGCTATGTATAATTATTTCTAAATAAATGTTTGCTTACCAGAGTTCGGAATATAATCATCTGGTTCCTTTAGTTCATTTACGAATGACCAAATGGAAATAATATTATATATCTGTAGTGCCAGTTTGGAGAATGGATGAGAATTTAGAATTTGAAAGTTTTTTCTTAAAGTATGGAAATAACAGACTTACCTCACAGGCTAGGGAAGAAACCATTAAGAGTGTTTAGATTCCAGTTCACGTTGTAAAGAGTTTTGGTAAGTTAAGCTAACTAAACTGTTTAGAGTCTGCTAAGTTATGTGAAATTAGATGTTAAGGAAAAAATGTCTGATAGTTAGATTTCAACTATTTATAATGGTGGTTTAGACATAGATTTTTATTTTTAGCTAACTTCATAACCACTTAGTAACAACTCAGGAAATATGAAACCCAGAGGTGTCATGAAAAGTCCATTTGCCTGGTGTTCTTGTACCAGGAAATTCGTGTGCCATCTGGCCCACCCAGCTCATGGCTCCTTGGTTTTTCTGGATCATTAGTTAATCACACTTGAGTGGCAAAAAGGTTTGAGGCTTTTAGAAAGCACAAAAAGAGGAGTAAACATTAAACGGATAGTGATTTAAAAAGTTGCCAAGTCATGGATTAAACTCAAACTCTCCCTGACATATACCTCATGATTTCAAAGTAGATTGTCATATAATCCTACTGTTCTCAAACTGCAACATAAGGTAGTGGTGAAAACTAGGAACAACCACAAATTGTGAAATATATCTAGATTGTTCCAGAATGAGATCAGGGAGAAGAAAGAAGTAACAGCATGGCCTCTGATGAATGCTTTTATCTACTCTCAGTTTGTTCAAGGCATGCAAAGTCTGAGTGTATCCTTACAGGCTCCTGTGGTGGTCCTGTTTTAGCTGGATAAGTGAAACTGGGTCAGAGGCTTTTCCTAAGTCCGGCCTCCCTGAGTATAACCTGTCTCCCAAAATATTAAAATTTTTTTGGTCAAATCTGATTTATAGAAATAATTGGAATTTTAAAAATATGCCTTTGGCATTTTATAAGCATTCTTCTCTTTTTAAAGACCATGAATAAAAACTCCTTGGTTAAAATCTGTTGTACACCTTGTCCAATACACTGGAGAAACAGTGGTTATAGCGCATGCTGATATTACACATGAACATGCTGCAAAACAGGCATCATACATTAGTTGGAAAGATAATCCATTTTATGTGGTCAAAATTTCAGTTTTAACTGTAGTTAATGTATAAGTGTTAGATGTAAATTCATTTAAAGATATTTCTCACACAGTTTTAAGAATCACTAAATTTACTGAAGTCACCTTAATTTTATTAACTATTATATAGTAAGTACAAAGAATGGATAATTTTCTATTTGAGATATTTACAGTTTATAATACCCAACTTTGGGCTTCCCTGGTGGCACAGTGGTTGAGAGTCCGCCTGCCGATGCGGGGGACACGGGTTCGTGCCCCGGTCCGGGAGGATCCGACATGCCGCGGAGCGGCTGGGCCCGTCAGCCATGGCCGCTGAGCCTGCGCGTCCGGAGCCTGTGCTCCGCAACGGGAGAGGCCACAGCAGTGAGAGGCCCGCATACTGGGGAAAAAAAAAAAAAAATACCCAACTTTATCTTCGGTGAGAGGGAAAACTCTCCCTCTCCTACCCAGCTTCCTCCTACTTAAAATGGACATTCACTACAACTAGAACCATCTTTAAGCCATGAATGTCTTTGACACCATTCAATTTGGTAGACCCTTTTAAAATTTAACAACACTTCATGCTGCTCTCCTATTTTACACCTCAGAGAGTAAGATGAATACATTTCTGTATTGAAGTAAGACTCTCCTCAAGAGTCGGTATCAGTAACACCCCACGCCTACCAGTTTCTTCGGTATACCTGAGGCATCAGTTTTATTACCTGCATCAGGTAAGTGAGGAATTACTAGTTACTAATCACCCTGAGTAACAGCTGCTTGAGATTTCCTGGAAGGAATCTTTACAGCAGGGGTCCCCAACCCCTGGGCCGAGGACCGGTACCAGTGTGCAGTCTGTTAGTAACCGAGCCGCACAGTAGGAGGTGAGCAGCGGGTGAGCGAGCCAAGCTTCATCTGCCGCCCCGTCGCTCTCATTACCGCCTAAACCATCACCCCCTCCCCCCCCACCCCCGTCCGTGGAGAAATTGTCTTGCACGAAACCGGTCTCTGGTGCCAAAAAGATTGGGGACCGCTACTCTACAGCACATATATTTGACACACCCTCTGTGACCTATCTTCAAAGGCGGCTTTTAGTCAAGGATTCCTAGCTACTTAATTACTAAACTGTAGTTCTTACTCCTAGAGCAAATTTTCTTGTCACCTGGCCACAAGAGACTGATTCATTTACTGCTTCCTACTGTTATCTAAATCATGGAAGGTTTCACAGCACCCTTCTTTCCTGTGTTGTTGCATTTGTTACTAAATACCTAAAGGCCAGAGAGGATGTTTTACTATTTTTAACAATGTATTTCTATGATACACACATCCCATGACAGAGAATGAAAATACCTCAGATTGCCTTGCCTTCCTCAGCCTCCTATCAGCCAGTCCCACCAAAGGGACCTAATAGGGAGACTCCTTGTTAGAAGGCTCTGGGAAAGATTTTCCTCCTTAATAAGAGAAAAGAGGTTCATGAAGGGACAATGCCTCTCCTTTCCTACTTTGGGACATTATTGTGAAAGTACATCATACTTGGAGCTCCTGCAACCATCTTGCATCCAAGAGGATGGCCAAATAGAATGTGAGAGCCTGGCTTCTGAACCAGCCTTGGGGCCAGACTTCATTTTATGTAAGACACATACACCCAGAGTGTTTATATGACTTTCAGATTGGTATTCTGTTATTTATAGCCCAAAGCATCCTGATACATACAGCTTCTTTCCCACATTTCACCAATCTATAAAGAAAAGTATCCAACGATTGATTTAGTCATTCAGTAAATGTTATTATAATGGTTATCGTGAATTAAGATTTTTATGAAAACTGTCAGAAGAAATATAGTAGACAGTATATTAAAATACTTTAGTTCTATGGCTAGATATCACATACAACTCTGTATTTTCAGATACATAACAGATCATTTTCATCTTAGCTGTTAGTTGAAAAATAAGTTTTTGTAGTTGTTGATTTTGTAGTTTCAGTTGCCAGGGTTGCTTGGCTGAGATGAGTTTTGATGCTTTTTTTTTTTTCTTTTTGCCAGGGAGGGAGGGAAACCCATGGGGAACAAAGGTTTATTTTAGTTAAGTCATATGCCAGGCAGTATACCAGGATTATACTTCTTTCTAGAATTACATTGAGAACGAAGTAATTTTTTATGATTGTACTGAGATCTAAGTAACTTAAATGAAGCTTTTGTTTTGACTGTGTTAGCTGAGTTCTTAACAAAGCTCAAGTTCTGAGCTGTGTGGAAGTTGACAGATTCTTTGGTTGGGAGACATGGTTCTGGGCTTTAAGGTTATTCAGTCAGTTACTTACTGGAGTTATACTACAGTTGTTTACCTAAATTGGATATCCTGTTGATGTGTACCATCTCTAATACCTCAGTCAGCTGCACTGCTTCAGGCTGCGAGGCGTTCCAGATGTGAGCTGTGAAGCATATTTTGACTCTAGGCCTTTCAGTACACTCAGTTGTACTGAAAATTGAAGAATTTCTTTGCCTAAATTAATAAGTAGATTCTAAAAACTACTTAAAATGCATGTTTTTATAACAGGGCAATTTTAGGAGAAAGAAGTAAAAGAATTTGGGGGGAGCTTTAGGGTTTTCTGTCCACTTTGCATTTAGTAGAGAAGCACAAATAAAGTCAGTTTTACAATGATCAGTTTGAGCCAACTTTGAAAAGGGTGTTTTACAATAATAGTAAAAAAATTAGGAGAGATGGATCCAATGTACTTTATAGTTTGTTTTTCAACCTTAATTTCAATAGATAACTTGATTCTAGCGCCTTCAGTTTTCCTTTCACTTGTGGCTAAATAAGTACCTATAAATTGTAATGATATTTTTAAAGAGAAAGGCAGCATTGTAATACTGGGGAAAAACTGAATTAGCTGTTGTATTTATTATATATGTCATTGTTAAGGGAATTTACGAAACCCAATGTGGCCTTTTTTCCCTTGTTTATTCTTGTCCTTAAATCTTATGGGAATTATTTTCCTTATGCTTGAAGTCAGATGTTTCTGAGAGTCATATACAATTGTGTAATGAATACCAGGCAGGGACATAAATTGTAGCCAAGATTTAACATGTCCTTCCACAATAAAAATAATTTCCCAACTATATCTTAGAAATGTGGTTACTGATAATCTTCAACTATTACAATCAAATAAATGGCCTGGTAAGTGCATCCCAAGTAAGAACACTTAGGTCTTTGATTTTAGAATGCAAAATAGCTGTTATTCATGAAGTTTTTAATTAAACAATAGTTTGCATTAACATTAGATGTTCTTAAATACCTCTTTTTTTTTTTTTTTTTTTTTTGCGGAACGCAGGCCTCTCACTGTTGCGGCCTCTCCCGTTGCGGAGCACAGGCTCCGGACGCGCAGGCTCAGCGGCCATGGCTCACGGGCCTTGCCGCGGCATGTGGGATCTTCCCGGACCGGGGCACGAACCCGCGTCCCCTGCATCGGCAGGCGGACTCTCAACCACTGCGCCACCAGGGAAGCCCTTAAATATCTTTTTATATGGAATAATTTTAGATTTATTGAATGTTTGCAAAGACGGTACAGAAAATTTTCCTATTTTCACCCATCTTCCCCTGAGGTTAACCTCTTACACAGCTGTGGAACATTTGTCAAAACAAAAGATTAACATGGGTACAATACTATTAACTAAACTACAGACTTTATTTGGATTTCACCAGTGTTTCTACTAATGTCCCTTTTCTGTTCTGGGATCCAATTGAGGATCCCATTTTTATTTATTTATTTTTTTTAAGTCACCATGTCTCCGTAGTCTTCCTCCATTCTGTGGCAGTCTATTTATTTTGGTGCTTTTGAAGGGAACTGGTCGGATATTTTGTAGAACGTCCCTCATTTTGAGTTTGTTTTGCATTTGTTTTTCATGACATTTTCTTATGATTAGTTGGGGGTTTGGGGTTTTGGGAAAAAGCCCCACGGATATGAAGTGACTTTCTCATCTCATCAGGAGGGTTCATGGTATCAACCTGGCTTATCATGGGTGATGTTAATTGTAATCATTTGGTTAAGGTGGTGTCCGCCAGGGTTCCGCACCACAAAGTTAACGTTTTCTCCTCTCTCTCTGTATTTTATTCGGTAGGGCTGGTTGTAGGCAGGGGGGGAGTTAAGCCTCACCTCCTTGGAGTGGGGAGCATCTACATATTTTATTTGCAATTCTGTGAAGGAGATTTGTCCCTTCTCAATCATTTAACTATGCCAATATGAACTTATCAATATTTATTTTATTCTTTGGGTTATAATCCAGTGCTATTGTTATTTATTTTGTTGCTGAAATTGTTCCAGCTTTGTCCATTGGGAGGTTTTGCAGGTTGGCTCTTATGTCCTTTTGGGTCCCCATATTTTTCTTCTTTTAATCATTTTCTTATTTTCTGGTGGTACAAGAGTCTTGTATTTTTCCCTGCCCCAGCCCTAGACTCAGCATTTTCCTAAGGAACCCTAGTTCCTTTGATTAAAGAAAGGTGTTAGAAACTGAGATCTGGGCACTGATTGTGCTCTGTATTAGTTTTCTATTACTGCTTGTACCATGAATGGAGTCACCTTAAACCACACATATTTATTATCTCACAGTTCTGGAGGTCAGAAGTCTGATGTGGGGCTCATTGGGCTAAAATCAAGGCATTTGCAGGACCAAATCCTTTCTGTAGGCTCTGTGTAGAGTCTGTTTCCTTGCCATTTCCAGTTTCTATTGGTCACCCACATTCTTCGGCTCCTGGCTCCCTTCCTCCATCTTTAAGGCCAGCAAGAACCAGTTGAGTCCTCCTCACATTGCCTCACTCTGACACTGAGTCTTTCCCTGCCTCCATCTTCCACTTTTAAGGACCTTTATGATTACGTTGGGCCCCCCAGGCTAATCCAGGATAATCTCCCTATTTTATTTTATTTTTTTATTTTATTTTATTTTTTTTTTTTGTGGTATGCGGGCCTTCCTCTGTTGTGGCCTCTCCCGTTGCGGAGCACAGGCTCCGGACGCGCAGGCTCAGCAGCCATGACTCACGGGCCCAGCCGGTCCGCGGCATGTGGGATCTTCCCATACCAGGGCGCGAACCCGGTCCCCCTGCATCGGCAGGCGGACGCGCAACCACTGCGCCACCAGGGAAGCCCCTCCCTATTTTAAATTCAGCAGATTAGCAACCGTAATTCTTCTTTGCCATGTAATGTTCACACTTCTGGGAATTAGGATGTGGATATCTTTTGTGGGGGCATTATTCTGCCAACCACATGCTGGTGGCTACTGCCTCTCTCAGTGTATAGAGCTAGTAATATACGTAGCTTAGGAATCAGTTTTGCAACAGGAACAGATATCTCAGATGGCACTTCATCTATAATATTGATTAAATGGCAAACCTCACATAGTATGAAAAACAGGTTCTTGGTTCCACCATAGGGTAAACCCCAAAACTGTAACCATAACCAAGAAATCGCATCTTGCCAACCAAAAGCCATCAATAAATAGGTATTTCTTCAGTGTCAAGTGAGACTTTCTACTCTCTGCAGGTAGATATAATCATCTCTTTGTGGAGTCTAGTGAAATTTGCAGTAAGGGTGGTTTTATCCATTTTGTGGTTTTTCAAATTTGAAATTTAGAATTGAGTTTCCTTTAGGATATTATTTAATTGTCTGCTCTTTTTTTTTTTTTTTTTTTTTTTTTTTTGTGGTACACAGGCCTCTCACTGTTGTGGCCTCTCCCTTTGCGGAGCACAGGCTCCGGATGCGCAGGCTCAGCGGCCATGGCTCACGGGCCCAGCCGCTCTGTGGCATGTGGGATCCTCCCGGACTGGGGCACGAACCCGTGTCCCCTGCATCGGCAGGCGGACTCTCAACTACTGCACCACCAGAGAAGCCCTGTCTGCTCATATTTTATACTTTGATTTCTGTCTTGTATTTTCAGCACAAGCACATTTGAAACCTAATGATATAGGCATGCTCTAAAAGGATTACTACAGGAAAAAGTCAGAGAATTGATTATCTGCCTCCTCTCAATGTTTTTAAAAGCCAGAGCCTCATGTAAGTTAATCATCTTAGATGAGGGATGTAGAGAGCATTACCTAATTTCAAATGTGAGTTCAAAGAAGACAGAGCTTCCCTAACTTGGTGTAGCATTTTGCTAAATGCTGACATAGGTTGAAATTCTGAGAAATAGAACTTACTTGTTCTGGATTTATTTGTATAACCATTGTTATGCACAACCACACAGTCAGCAAACATAGTATTTGCTTATGATTGTTGTGATATGAGTTTATATAAAATTTGCATCTGTTCATATTATCACTCATTTTCATTTAATAGAGGCCTATGGGTAACATTCCCTTGGTTGCATCCACACCCTCTATTCAGGATTGAAAATATGTTGAAGAGAACAGTTTGTTTTATCTCTTGCACATTGCTTTTTGTTTCTGGTATTGCATTCATAGTCCCATAGTAAATACCGTAATGAATTAATAAGTACATGGACAACAATGATAAATTAATCTATTTTTGAAGTTCAGTTTTTAGTACAATAGGTGAGTAGTATAGATATTTTTATGATTCTCTTAACTACAGTTGACCCTTGAACAACACAGGTTTGAACTGCACAGGTCCATTTACCTGTGGTTTTTTTTTTTTCAATAAATACATACTACAGTACCATACAATTTGTGGTTGGTTGAATCATGGATGCGTAACCATGGATATGGAGGGGATGGTTGTAAAGTTATAAGTGGATTTTAGACACTGTGCTTGGGGGTGGGCACCCCTAACCCCCATGTTGACCAGGGGTTAACTGTATATTCATCTACACTAAAATGAAGAAAGGATGAATGGATAAAGAAGATGTGGCACATATATACAATGGAATATTACTCAGCCATAAAAAGGAACGAAATTGGGTCATTTGTAGAGATGTCGATGGACCTAGAGACTGTCATACAGAGTGAAGTAAGGTCAGAAAGAGAAAAACATATGTTGTGTATTAGCACATATATGTGGAATCTAGAAGAATGGTACAGATGAATCGGTTTGCAAGGCAGAAATAGAGACACAGATGTAGAGAACAAACGTATGGACACGAAGAGGGGAAAGTGGTGGTGGGGTGATGGTGGGATGAATTGGGAGACTGGGATTGACATATATTCACTAATATGTATAAAATGGATAACTAATAAGAACCTGCTGTATAAAAAAATAAAATAAAATTCAAAAAAAAACAAAAAAAAGAAAAAGAAAATGCTGAAAAGGGCTTACTTTTTATGGAGAAAGAACGCATAATGTTAAAAATACCCTCAAGTAAATTGGTTGGTTTTTTTTTTTTCCTAGCCAACTCTAAAACTTGATAAAAGAAAATTTAAGCCAAGGAAAACCAGCTTCTAAAATTATGGAATACCTCTGGACAATAGAGTATGCTTAGAGATTACTCCTGTCTGCTTTGAGAATGCAGTGCTGGTAACGTAAATGGGATTTTTGAAAGAAGATGGTGGTAACAGAGCCATGCCAGCATCCACAGAATCTATTTTTATAAACCTGCCAGGCTCTCAGTACTTGTCTGAGAAATTCAGGTGATAGACAGAATGTCCTCCAATGGAAAAAGTATAAAACAGGCAAGTTATATAGACTAATTTCAAATGACAGGATCAGTCGCACTGTCATTTATCAGCCCATAGACTTATGAAATAAATGTCATAAAACTGTATGAGGACCTCAAGAATGTTAAGAAAAATCTGGATATTGCTTTAAACGTGAATAACGTGTATTGATGGCAATGAAACGAGAAGAAAAAGACTCACGAGGTCTTCCTCTGGTTTTTATGAGAGGGAGAAAACATTTAAGCTAAAGGGAGTAAAACAGATTCAAAAGCATTAGTATAATGGAATAATGTATAATGTAGAAATGGAACATGAGAAGGCAAAGCACAAAGGGGAAGAATCATCACATCTTCAGAGGAGAGGTCCAAGAGGCTGACTGATATTAGTCATTTTACTTCCCTTTCTGGGATTTTTGAAACATATAACATAATATTAGAAAAGCTTTATGACACAGCCCCATGGGTTTTCCTACTGCCCCCTCCCCGCAAGGGAGCAACAGATATTCTCACTTGGAATGGAGAAATACACTCAACCTGTCAGTATTGTTCAGTCTAGAACATCCTTTACAAATATGAGGACAATGCAGAATTAACATTTGAGAAAAATACACAGCTTTAAAGAAAGTCTAGGAATAAACTCTGTGAGGAATAGACATTTCTCTGAGGAGAATTTATACTGTGTTTAACTAATACCCTTAGAGAGATTCAAGTATATATTGCAAAGAGGCTGTTTAGTACAGTGGTTAAAAACATCAGCTTTGGAGCCAGACTGCCTGCATTTGAAACCTGATTTTACCACTTACTAGTTCTCTGAGTCTCAGTGTGCCTTAGTTTCCTCATCTATAAGATAGGAATAATAATTTTACCTAATTCATAAAGTTGTCTTGATAATTAATTGAATTAATTAATCAAAAGTGCTTAGAACAGTACTAGGCACATAGTAACCACTCAGTAAACATTTTTTAAAAATTACTCCTCTTTGTACTTGTCACAGCTTATTATAGTTTTTGCTATTTGTCCATAAAAATTGAAAATTAAAGAGTTGATTGCTGAAATAAACTCAATTAGTAGACTAGAAACAGCTGAAGATCAAAGTAATGAGTTAGATGACCAAGCTAAAAGATTTTCCTTAAACACAGCATCAAGGGCTTGCCTGGTGGCACAGTGGTTGCGCGTCCGCCTGCCGATGCAGGGGAACCGGGTTTGCGCCCCGGTCTGGGAAGATCCCATATGCCGCAGAGCGGCTGGGCCCGTGAGCCCTGGCCGCTGAGCCTGCTCGTCTGGAGCCTGTGCTCCGCAAAGGGAGAGGCCACAACAGTGAGAGGCCCGCGTACCACAAAAAAAAAAAAAAAAAAAGAAACCACACAGCATCAAATGAAGGGAGATAAAAAGTATGAGAGGACAAAACCAGAAGTTTTAACATCTATCTAAGAGAAGTTCCAAATAGAAAGTCTGAGAGAATGAAGAAGAGAAAAAATAGTGTTTTCTTAAATAATAGAAGGAATATTCCCAATGTTAAAGAGACTCATATTGGAAGAGTGTACCAACTGCTGAGCTGAATTAATGAAAAAGTTGCATACTGGTGACGTCTCACAAAACCAAGGATAAAGAGAAAATAAAGCTTCCAGAGGGGAAAAACAATGATCAGCAGAAATCAGATTGATATCAGACTTCTATAAGAAGACTGTGGGAAAAACATCTTTGAAATTCTGAGGGGAAAATGATTTAAAATCTCAAGTTCTGTTTTAAGCCAAGCTAGCCTCCAAAATTGAGAACAACAAAAAAAATACATTTCATAAATGCAAGAACTCAAACATTTTTTTGAAACAAGTTCCTTAAGGAGGACTAACAGAAGGACATAGGATATAAGAAACAATGATAAGAAGAGAAGCCAACAAACTTAACCCGAGTCAAGTCTAAACAATTAAAATCATTCTGTGAAGCATAAGAAATAGTGGTAATAATAAATAATAGCCATTTGGAGGAACTATTGGATGATTTCTACAAATCTTGGAAGAGGAACAAGAGGAAAGCATAATTTTTTGTTTGGGGGAAGATTATTTATTAACTCAAAGTTGATAGAATTATTTAAGTTTAAATGTTTGTAAAAATAGAAAGGTGAAAAAATTTTAAGCATGACCTTTAAGGTAATAAAATAGAGTTTATAATTTCCAAAACACTAGCGTAGGGCAGGGCAATTGTGAATGGGAACTTTTTTGGTTACATTTTTATGTTCCTTGATGCGATATCCTTGGTATTGTTGTAACTTCTTAATCATAGTAATGACAGTAACTATTACTTATTGAATACTTTGTGCTAAATAATCTTAATTTATTTCTTACAACAACTCCTATCAGGTAAATACTGTTGCAGCATTATGCTTATTTTTATGTTTGGGGTCAATGAGGGACAAAGGCTTAAAGCTGAACAGCTGGTTTGTGGTGGAACTATGATTCTAACCCAGGCAATCTCATTCCAGAGTTATACCGCCTACAAACTGCTCTGTGGATGTAGGTGTCCTCAGGTAAAAGAGGAGACATGTAAGAGGGGGCAAGTGTGGGATCAATTCCAGTACAGGTGGATATGACTGACAATAAATACAGTGGGCGAGCAGCAACTGGACACATTACCAGCAAGACCTATACTAAAGTGTGGATTATTTGGGAATATGCTTATTTATATTTGTAGAATACAGTATTCTAGTTTGGACTTAATTCAAACCAAATAAAGTCCTACAGATTTTAAAATCATGATTTAATGATAATTTTATATATTCTTAGGGTACTACTGTATTTACTAAATGATAATAACTATTATTTTAGTTGTGTTTTTAAGAAACTACCACTCATCCCCTCTAGCTGAACTACTAAAAGCATATTGTAAAGATACACATGACAATAAGGGAGATGGACTCTTGTGGGATATCCAAGAGGTGAACCCAAAGACGGGCCAGCCATTGTGGAAGACTATCTTTTGTTCTTGATCACAATCAGCTTTATGTGCCTCAACAGCGGTTGTTGTTTAGGTCTTCGCTACAGTGTGCTACCTTTATTTTGCCTCACATGCTACTGTCTGTTATCTGCTCTTTTGGGCCATCCATTTGTCTTATATACCAACTTGTTTTCTCCATGGTCCCAGGTAAACTTCCTGAGAGAACATTTGGCCAAGACAGTTCCTGTGTATGGGCCAAGGGTTTCATGCTTCATGGACTATTGAATAGACTATTGATTGTCCACCTTAAGTCAGATATTTACCACAGTAGTTCTAGTCATTTCTGGCCAGGGAGGGATGCCAGCTGGGAAAAACTTGGCTCGTCTAGAGCTGCCTCTTCGGTAGCAAGGTTGAATTCGCCTTAGAGAAAGGGAATGTGATGACAGCGTATGCTCTAATTAACGTGTTTAGTAGTCGTTGCATATTTTCTTTTTAAAATAACTCTAAAGAAGAGATTACATTGAAAACAGCAATTGGATTTAGAGATTGAGTAGTACAGAAAGGGAAATATTAAAGACAATGCTTGTATACATGGCTTGAGAACAATCCCTTGCTTACTGCTTTGTAAGCCTGATAACACACAGTCATATATCTCTTGTAGGTAACTTGGTTAAAATATCTGTTTAAGTTAGGATTTTAACTTTGGATGAGTTACTGATAGATATTAAGGAATTTTTTCTCCTTAGTATTTTAATAGCTAGGTTTTGCTTGAAAAGAGGTTTTTGAGAATTTTGCAAATTCCAGAATTTAGCAGACTCCTTCAAGAATATTCTCTGGTATATCTGTTATTTAATCCAAGATCAGTGCTGAATTTAAGGTATATCATGAGATGCTTATTATGAAAGTAAATAATTTATAGTAAAACTCCAAAACTCTGAAATATTATATTCAAAAATATGTGGATATTGGTATTAAAATTATACATAAATACTTGTTAAATTGATTCTAGGTTGGGCCATGCAGGCTGCTGCCTATATCTTCATTCATAGGAAATGGAAGGATGATAAGAGCCATTTTGAAGACATGATTGATTATTTTTGTGATATCCATGAACCACTTCAACTCCTCATATTCCCAGAAGGGACTGATCTCACAGGTAAGGTAGCCTTGGTTTGGATCACAGAATTTTAAAACACGAAGGAACTCCAAAATTAGCTATCTAGTCTGAACTTCTCAGTCCTCAGATGAAGCAACTGAACACCAACAAGATTAATGGCCCATCCCTGGAGTCACTCAGTTAGTCAGCAGCACATCAGAACCCAGAACTCCTGGTTTCCAGCCCACAGAGTTTATGATGGGCAACTCCAAGAGGTATTATTTATACTTGCCATCTTAGAGCTTTATATTTTAAGTCTCGGTATATACTTTAAATATCAGCCTTTTACTTTATATAGTTTGTATATAACCGCAAAAAACCCCAAGTAGCCAAAACAATCTTGAGAAAGAAGAACAAAGCCTAGTTTTAAAATATCTATTCTCTGTCCTCTTCCAAGATCCGTATTTATCCATTAGACCCTTTTTTTTCAACTTCTTTCTTGTAAGAAAAGGATCTGGGCTTCCCTGGTGGTACAGTGGTTAAGAATCCGCCTGCCAATGCAGGGGACACGGGTTCGAGCCCTGGTCCGGGAAGATCCCACATGCCGCGGAGCAACTAAGCCCATGCGCCACAACTACTGAGCCTGAGCTCTAGAGCCCATG
>NC_041225.1:48820192-48832051 GCF_002837175.3 Physeter macrocephalus
AGCCCATGTGCCACAACTACTGAAGCCTGCACGCCTAGAGCCCGTGCTCCACAAGAGAAGCCACTGCAAAGAGAAGCCCGTGCACCGCAATGAAGAGTAGTCCCCGCTCACTGCAGCTAGAGAAAGCCTGTGCGCAGCAACAAAGACCCAACACAGCCAAAACCAAATCAATTAATTAATTTTTTTAAAAAAAGGAAAGGATCTAATAGTAACCAATTTCACTTGTTGATTTAAGTTAGTATCTTGCCTTTTTCCTTTTTTTTAAATTAAAATAATTTATTTATTTTACTTATTTTTGGCTGCATTGGGTCTTCGTTGGTGTGCGCGGGCCTTCTCTAGCTGTGGAGAGTGTGGGCCACTCTTTGTTGTGGTGCGCATGCTTATTGTGGTGGCTTCTCTTGCTGTGGAGCAGGGCTCCAGGCTCACGGGCCTCAGTAATTGTGGCACATGGGCTCAGCAGTCGTGGCACACGAGTTTAGTTGTTCCGCAGCCTGTGGGATCCTCCCGGACCAGGGCTCGAACCCGTGTCTCCTGCACTGGCAGGCAGATTCTTAACCACTGCGCCACCAGGGAAGCCCCTTTCCTGGTATTTTTAAAGCCTTATCTCTAATATAAGCTGGAAAGGCCTTGTCCTTTTCCTAAAGAAAATTCAGCCATCGTTGAGTTGTAGAGGGGACACAGGAGAATATATCTAGGACTTTTCTGTCTTCCCAGATATCAAATTACACAGGCCAAGAATGCCAGTGGATCTCAAGGAATTCTTTAAAAGATTAAAAACAAAATGCAGTCTTTCATTCTTACTAAATCAGTGGGCTTCACATCGTTTTTGAACCACAGGTCATTTCTGCAGGTGAAGCCTTCTATTGCAGTCTAGGATTTAAGACGGAGAGAAGAACTGCTCTGGTTGATGAATATTGGTGGCGGAGGGAGTAAGCTACAACAGGAAGTAGTTTTATAGAATCCTTCAACTCAAAAGAGCAAAATTCAAAAGCTTTAATACCCTGGTTACTTTAAGAAAAATACAGCAGAATTTGAGAAGGACCCAGTGTATAAAGGTCTGCTGTACAAGGGAAGACAGACTGAAGCAGGTTAGAACTGAAATCTAAAACTCACAAAGAGTACAGAGAGATCCCTGTGAACTTGTCTTCTAAATCCTCAATACTAGATCGAGGCAACTAAGAGCTACCAAGAAGGGCAACCCTTAGAACCTAAGAGGAGAACAAGTAAATGAACAATCTAATTCACTCTGTGGACATAGTAATTTATGGAACCCAATACCCCAAAAAAGAGTGCAAGATGGAAAATACAAATTACACAACTACTTAAGTAAGTGAATGGGTGACTAAACTGTAATATGTTAATAGGGAAATTAAAGTATTTTGGGAAACATTTACCATTAATACCAAGGAAGAGATCTTTGACTAATGTATGACAGATTGGAACTGAGCTAAATGAAGCATGGCAATTTTTATATACTAGTATATGTACTAAATTATACTTACAGTATAGTATGTTTGATTTTTATAGTTAAAATTCTAATAGTAGTTGGGTCACAGAGGGTAATACTGAGTGTAATATTGGCTGCATATTGTTTAAGCTTGAAAATATATTGTAAGTTGTAAGTTGATTGATTCCCAGAACTGAACTATCATTAGGAAATTTCAATGGACAGCCAGCCATATTTACATTTTTTAATCCTTAGAATGCATAATACTTAAATTTGAGTATTGAAATATCTGTATTATAGAAAGTCATTTACTGAAATGATAGATTTTGTGAATGCCAAACTGTACACTAAAGAGTGGCAACTGTGGAAATTATTTAGTAATTAAAAGCTAATGGGATAAAAGCTCACGGGTTGCTGTTACTTTGGTACATCAGTATTAAAATGTTCATATATTAGACCTTCAGAGTTTATAAAGTAGATATTTAAAACTTTTCAGTCTGTATTTTCAAGTGTCTTTTTTAGGTGATGAACTTAACATCTAGTTGAATATTTTCAGGGTCCAGAGTACTCATTATTACATGATGTAGTTGAATATTTTTAAAGTTAAAACAGTATTTACATTTTAAGGCCAACTTGCAAAAGCCAGACTATTTGCGAGGTAGAGTTGGGATATGATTTTTTTTTTAAAGTAGGCTAGCAAAATACCTTTGGTTTGAAAACGTATCTGTTAACTCAAAGGTGTTTTTAGCTACCACAGTTAACTTTCAAGTTGGGTTTTTAAGCCCAAAGAGAATGTTTTATAATCCTCTTTAAAGTTGTGAATTCAACTTGTTTGCACATTTTCAAATTAGTATGTTTAAATGTAACTTTATATTCTATTTTCATATATTACTGTGGTTTATAACTTTTTCTTTTTGCTTATGCAAGTAATATATGTTATTTTGGGGAAATTTATAAACATAGAAGGGAGCACAAATATTACTCTAATCCCACTGCCCATAAAGCAGCACTATTCTAATTTTGCTCCATTGTTTTCGGGTCATTTGGTCACACATGCACGTGCGCACACACACATACACGTATATATACACACATCCATAGGCATATATATGTGCACACATACACATAATTTTAAAATTGGAAAACCAGAATTACACTTTTCTTTGTACTTAATATTGTATTCTCTCACATCATTAGTCAAGGTTGTCCAGAAAAACAGAACCGTGTGTGTGTGTGTGTGTGTGTGTGTGTGTGTGTGTGTGTGTGTGTGTGTGTAGAGAGAGAGAGAGGGAGAGAGACCCCAGGGAAGAGTTGCAGTTTGAGTCCAAAGGCAGTCTGCTGGCAGAATTCTTTTTTGCTTGAGGAGATTAGTCTTTTTCTCTTAAGACCTTCAGCTGATTGGATGAGGCCCACCCACATTATGCAGGATAGTCTGCTTTACTCAAAGTCTACTGATTTAAATATTAATCTCATCAAAAAACACCTTCACAGAAACATCTAGAATAATGTTTGATCAATATCTGGGTACTTTGGCCTAGTCAGTTTGACACATAAAATTAACCATCACAGTTGGTATATTATGATTTTCTGTTTTGTTTTACTGGTTTAGAAAGGAAAGCTTTTCTACGTTTTAACAATTATATAATATTACATGCAATTAAACACCCTTGTATGTAAAACTTATTCATTTAATAGATATATGAGTGCCTGGAGCTTTATATACAAAAAAGTCTCTTCATGAGACTTTTCATGAAGCTTACTTTCTAATGAGGAAAAACAGATTAAAAACTAATAATAAAAATATGTCTGGTATTCATAAATGCTGTAAAGAAAAGCAAGATAAGGAGAGAGAGAGAGAGGGAGAGAGAGTAATAAAAGATGGGGACATAGGGTGCTGTTTTATATAAGGTGGTTTGAGGAGGCCCCTTAAGTTCTTATTTAAGGAGAGACTAAATGAACAAAGCAGAAAATCATGCAGATGTCTGGGTAGAAGGCATTCTGGATACAGGGAAGAACCATTGCACAGACTGAGGTGGGAATATGCCTGGCTGGTTTGAGAACATCGAGCAGCCAGTAGTCTCACTGGAGTGGTAGGCGTGCTGGCATTGGAGTGTTACAGGGAGCAGGCTAACGAGATAGGAGGTTGTGGTGAGAAAGTGGGATGCTAGTCTGTCAGTCCTAATAATCACAGTCTGGGGCTGGGTAGATAAAGTGGGGATGGAGGGGAAAATCTGCATCTCTGATCTGTGATTATTTCTTACTTCCCACATTGTGCTTGTTGTGCCTTTTAGAACTACCTCCACCCGTATTCACATTCTTCAACAGCGTTCAGTTTTGTCTTCAGATCCCCCAAGTCTGTGACCAACTGGAAGAGCAAACTGAAGAGTAGTTAACTACTCTTCTTTGTGGTGTCTCTGGGATTCCCCATCCCATGTAAGGTCCTGCTAGTTGTCTATAAAATACTGTTCTGTAGTCCCATGCCCAGAATATTCCCCTCAAATGAATGTGAGAGGAGCTTATTACTTTTCTTTTTAGAGCTTTTACTTTTGACTTGCTGGAGATCTGTTTAATTTTTTGACTCAATTTATAGAAGTGTTCTTTGAATATTTTAGTGTCGTGGAATCCATCTATAGTTTTTTGAGATTTTGAGGATTCTGTGGTCTTAAATTTACTCCTCGGAAAGTAGTATTTTTACATATAGGTTTTTTCCTGGTGACTTGGAATGGTCTATAAATTTCAGGATGCCACTGAGGATTGCAGGTTCTAACGTCTGCTGTCATCAGAAGGTATTTCATGATCTCCCCCAGCAGCTAAGGCCAATTTTCTGAACACTTTACTTTTTCCAAATATAATTGCTGAATAATGGGTTTGGTTCTTCTTGGAACTTATAAAGTTACCTCATGGAATGGAAAAAGAAGTTTTTGCCAACAATTGGAACATATACTTGACTCAGTAACTATATTCAGCCAAACCATGTTCAGATGTTTGTACATGGTGTGCTAATCATGTGCCCATTCTGTCGTGGAGTGGTGTTGGTTAGTAATATTAGTGTGCTCTGTGCCTGAGCAAGGCAGATATTTCACTTTGCACTGAAGCCCTAAATTATTGGGTTAAAAAAATGTTGATCTGATATATTTGGCAAATTGTTAGTTATTTCTTCTGGATGTCTAGATCCTTATGTTTTATTACTATTTTAGTTTTACTTTATTTCATCTTTATATTTTAGTATTTCAATTTTTATTATGTAACGACTATTTTATGAAAATTTTAGTTATTAGTATTTTATTTGTATTTCAGTTTTCATTGTATATTGACTATTTTATGAAATCTCTTAAAGAATTTTAAGGATTTGAATATGAATTTATAAACTGTTATAAAACATCTATTAATACCTTATTATAAAATTTCCGAAATTCCAATAAGTAGGTAACTCTGGGATCTTTGTTAGGGATTTACTAAAGTATTTCTATCTTATCATGTGATTCAGTATGTTATATTAATTACAGAAACATTAACTGTCATTTTTATCAAAGAAATTCTGCACCATTTCCTTACCTCACTTATCTTCCTTTATTTTATGGCTTCTAATGGCCTATTGTTTTGTTTAGAAAATAGCACGGCTCGAAGTAATGAATTTGCTGAAAAGAATGGACTTCAGAAATATGAATATGTCTTACATCCAAGAACTACAGGCTTTACTTTTGTAGTAGACCGTCTAAGAGAAGGTAAGCACCCATCTCAAAGTGTACTTTTTTATATAAGTGGCAGAAATTGCTAAACTTCACATATAACTCTGTCGAATTTACAAAGCACTTTTTCATACTTTGTCTCAAGAAATGAGATACTGTATTTTTATGCTAACTTGACCCCATGCACTAAAATGTTTTATTATGTATTCTTTAGAAATATAAAAGAATCTTTGTCAAAAACAAAACATTTTTTCTCCTTTTTTGGAATAGACAGAAAATAATACATACAGTTAGACTATCGTTCCATTTTTAAATGCTTCTCAAAGCAGCAAAACTGTCTTGAAAGTATCTTATCACTTATAGTTATTTATAGCTTAAAAAATATTTTTACATTCATTATTCCACTCACTGCAACAAATGATTCTGGTTCGTAGGAAGGCAAGTACTGCTACCTCTATTTTGTTGTTAAATAGAAGTGGCATCTAGGGTCGTTCGTAAATTTCCATAGCTCACAGATGGAACCTCATTCTTCTGCTTCCTACTTTGTGGCTCACACTACCCCCTCCCCACCCCCATGTCCTCTAGAGCCGTGTCTGTTGAAGGGCATCTGGAGCCAAGGTGATCGCACTGACCATGTCACACCCATTTAAATGTTTACATTTTGATATTTTTATTAAAAAAAAAAAAAACCAATTGGACATTTTGTTATAGCTGCATATGTAAATATGTATATATTCATACACACATGTATATACAAATGGATAACAGACATATGGATATATATGAAAAAGGAACTATTCAGAAACATGCTGAAGTGTTATTAATTTTACAAGAACAAGTCAAAGCCCAGAGTCACCTAGCAGAAGAAAAATCTTGTTGGCATATTTCTGCTCTCCACTCTGATTTCTAGCAAGCCATATTGTATAAAGGTGACATCTGTGACAAATTATCACCTTCATTTGATAATTGTTTTGTTGTCATAAAACTGCTTGTGCCTAACATGAAAGGCCTTGAAACATTATATAAGAAAAGGTATAAAGTTCTTACTTCTTACCCTAATTGGCATCACTATTGTTCCCTTAGGGTTTAATGTACTTTAAGATGTAAAGTATAACCTCATTTAGTGAACCCTGCCAAAACGAAGCATCTTTACAACTAAGTACTCATGATATAAAAGAAATGCATAGTCAATCCAAAATCACATTACTGTTAGTTCACATAGTAAGCTAAAAATATTGTCCCTGTTAGTTTGGCTTGCTTTTGGAATTCGGTGGTTATAACTAACATGAAATGGAAACATGGGCTTTATGGTCATATTGTGTATGAATAGTGAGTGTCCATCTACCCATAGAAGCTCATGGAGAACACAGTTCTTTATGCCTATGGAATAGGACAGGGGGGTACCAAGACACTAAGACAGGGATGCTGCTGCTTTTTGTTTTTCTTCCCCAAAACGTGGTACCACTTACTGTGGCATTCAGTTTAGACTCTCCCTTCTCATTCAACAATATGTTTTTTATTTTCTAACAATCTGATATTTTATAGTATTTAATGATTACTTTAAAAGTATTTCTGACATCATGGAACATGCTGTTGGAACACATCTTTTGCTAATAAAGATCTTTTTAATTGCAGGCAGGATAGTTGAGAGATTATTTTATAGTGGATGAGGATATAACTACAGAGCTCTCTGTTCTGAAATCTGGAAAATATTTTAGTAGCAAACTGATTTATAACTTTGGGGAACATGTATTACTTAGTCATCACTCAGAGTACTAGTCAACAACCACAGTATGTCATTTTTCCTGCCAGAAGTGGCAACTGATTTTTCCCCCTTCTCTGTATCAGTAAAGAAAGAGACACAGATGACTCCATTTGCTTCAGCTAAAAAAACAGTTAGATGATTCCATTTACTTCAGTTAGAAAAGTAGAATGGGTCCTATACACTATGATAATAATAGAAACAAGAAGTATGATGACAATAATTATAATAGTAACAGCAGTTAACGTTTACTGAGCATTTACTAAGTACTAGGCATTATGCTAAGTGTTCTGTATGTGTAAGGTCAGTCAACCCTCACAACAACTGTCCTGGTAGTTACCAGTATTTAACTTGTAGAGCAAAACTGAAGCAGAAATTGAATAATCAGCTCAAAGTTACTGGAACGTGGTTTGTCTGACTGAATAGCCTGTGTTCTTTCTACTGTAATATGATGCCTCGTATATTTATAGTGTGATTTTAGTTAAAGCACCTTTGTAATAATAGTGAGCTGGATGGTTTTCTTCAAGGAAAATATTTTAAAAGAAAGAAGAGGCTAAATGGCCAGATCATGGAGGGATGGGAGTCACAAGAGAAGTGGTTATGATGCTGCCTGAGATGACAGGGAGAGCAGGCACAGTCATCTAGTCAGAGTATCATTTTAGGAAAGAAATCTAAGACTCAGAAAGGGCCCAGCGCAACTTCCTGATCTTTTCTGGGGTCTGCTTTTGTTTATCAATTAAGTGAAAAGGAAGCTTGCTCTTAAAACAAATGGCCATTATAAATAAATATTCCAATGGAAGCCTGGAGACCACATATTAAAACCAATTACCGAGGAAATGTATGAGGACAAGATGGCAGAATGGAAGGACTTGAGCTCACCTCCTCTCACTAAAACACCAAAATCATAACTAACTGCTGAACAACCATCAACAAAAAAGACTCAGACCTACCAAAAAAGATATTCTACACGCAAAGACAAAGAAGAAGCCACAACAAGATGGTAGGAGGGGTGCTTTCATGATATAATGAAATCCCATTACCCACCAGGTGGGTGACCCACAAGCTGGAAAACAATTATATCACAGAGGTTCTCCTACAGGAGTGAGAGTTGGGAGCCCTATGTCAGGCTCCCCAGCCTGGGGTATGGCATCAGGAGGAGGAGCCCCCGGAGCATTTGGCTTTGAAAGCCAGCGGGGCTTGAGTGCAGGAGCTCCACAGGACTGGGGGAAACAGAGACTCCACTCCTTGAGGGCACACACAAGGTTTCATGTGCACAGGGACCAGGGCAAAGCGGTGACTCCATAAGAGCCTGGGCCAGACCTACCTGTGGGTCTTCGAGGGTCTCCTGGGGAGACAGGGGGTTGGCTGTGGCTCACTGTGGGCAAGGACACTGATGGTGGATGCCCCAGGGAATACTCATCAGCATGAGTTCTCCTGGAGGTTGCCATTTTGGCACTGAGACCTGGCCCCACCCAACAGCCTGCAAGCTCCAGTGATTGGATGCCACAGGCCAAACAACCAACAGGGTGAGCCCCACCCATCAGGAGACAGGCTGCCTAAAGTTGTCCTGAGCCAACAGCCACCTGTAAACATACCCCTTGACATGGCCCTGCCCTCCAGAGGGACAAGACCCAGTTCTACACGCCAGGAAAGCATGCACAAGCCCCTGGACTAACCTCACTCACCAGGGGCAGAAACCAGAACCAAGAAGAATTACAGTCTTGCAGCCTGAGGAATGGAGACCACAAACACAGAAAAGTTAGACAAAATGAGGCGGCAGAGAAACATGTTCCAGACGAAGGACTAAGATAAAACCCCAGAAGAACAACCAAGTGAAGTGGAGATAGGCAATCTACCTGACAAAGAATTCAGTGTAATGACAGTAAAGAGGATCTGAGAGCTCAGAAAAAAGAATGGAGGCACAGCACACAGAGGATACAAAAATGTTTAATAAAGAGCTAGAAGCTTTAAAGAACAAACAGAGATTAACAATATAATAACTGAAATGAAAAATACACTAGATGGAATCGATAGCAGAATAAATGAGGCAGAAGAATGAATAAGTGAGCTGGAGGACAGATTGGTGGAAACCACTGCTGCGGAACAGAATAAAGAAAAAAGAATGAGGACAGTCTCAGAGACCTCTGGGACAACATTAAACACATCAACATTCACATTATAGGGGTCCCAGAAGGAGAAGAGAGAGAGAAAGGGCCTGAGAAAATATTTGAAGAGATAATAACTGAAAACTTCCCTAACTTGGGAAAGGAAACAGTCACCTGAGTCCAGGAAGCACAGAGAGCCCATACAGGATAAACCCAAGGAGGAACATGCCAAGACTCATAGTAATCAAACTGACAAAAATTAAAGACAAAGAAAAAAATATTAAAAGCAACAAGAGAAAAGCAATAAATAACAGACAAGGGAACTGCCATAAGGTTATCAACTGATTTTTTAGCAGAAACTCTGCAGGCCAGAAGGGAGTGGTATGATATACAATATTTTAAGTGATGAAAGGGAAGAACCTACAACCAAGGATACGCTACTCAGCAAGGCTGTCATTCAGATTTGACAGAGAAATCAAAAGCTTTACAGACAAGCAAAAGCTAAGAGAATTCAGCACCACCAGACCACCTTTGCAACAAATGCTAAAGGAACCTCTCTAGCCGGAAAAGAAAAGAACACAACTACAAACAAAATTACAAATGAGAAAGCTCACTGGTAAAGGCAAACATATAGTAAAGATAGGAAATCATCCACACACAAATATGATATCAAAACCAGCAACTGTGAGAAGAGGAGAGTATAAGTGCAGGATGTTGGAAATGCATTTGAAATTAGAGACCAGTAGCTTAAAAAAAAATCGTGTGTATACACACACACACACACACATATATATGTGTGTGTGTGTGTATATATATATACATATATGTGTGTGTGTATATATATATGTATTTACATATACGTGTCTGTGTGTATATATATATATATATATATATATATATAGACTGCTATATCAAAACCTCATGGGAGCCGCAAACCAAAAATCTATAATAGATACACACACAAAAAAGAAAAAGCACCCAAAGACAACACTAAAGATAGTCATCAAATCACAAAAGAAGACAAAAGAGGAAGGGAAGAAAAACCACCCCCCAAAAAAAGAAAACAAATCCAGAACAATTAACAAGAGGGCATTAAGAACATACATATCGATAATTACCTAAAATGTAAATGGATTAAATCCTCCAACCAAAAGACATAGTCTGGCTGAATGGATATAAAAACAAGACCCATATATATGCTGTCCACAAGAGATCCACTTTAGATCTAGGGACACATACAGATTGAAAGTGAGGGGATGGAAAAAGGTATTCCATGCAAATGGAAATCAAATGAAAGCTGGAGTAGCAATACTCATATCAGATAAAATAGACTTTAAAATAAAGACTGTTACATGAGACTAGGAAGGACACTACATAATGAACAAGGGATCAATCTGAGAAGAAGATATAACAATTATAAGTATATATGCACCCAACATAGGAGTACCTCGGTATGTAAGGCAAATACTAACAGCCATAAAAGGAGAAATCAACAGTAACACAATAATAGTGGGGGACTTTAACACCCCACTTACATCAATGGACAGATCAGACAGAAAATCAGTAAGAAAACTGGCCTTAAATGATACATTAGACCAGATGGACTTAATTGATACACATTAACTTATTTACAAAACAGAAGACGACTCACAGATTTCAAAAACAAACTTATGGTTACCAAAGGGGAAAGTGGGGTGGGGGAGGGATAAATTAGGAGGTTGGGATTAACACATACACACTACTATATATAAAATAGATAATTAACAAGGACCTACTATATAGCACAGGGAACTCTACTCAATAATGTGTAACAACCTATATGGGAAAAGAACCTGAAAAAGAACGGATATATGTATCCATTGGATATATATATCCAAAGAATGGATATATGTATAACTGAATCACTTTGCTCTACACTTGAAGCTAACACAACATTGTAAATCAACTAAACTCTAATATAAAATAAAAATTACATTTAAAAAACCCAATTATCATTAGGTAACATCTTTACTGCTCACTCATGCATGTAACTGAATTCACTATTTCTGATATTAATAGCACAAGTTCAGGCAGATGAGAAATTCAAGACATCAAGAAGTTAAGGATAAGAAGTCCTAACAGAAAGCACTGAATAAGAGAAAATGCAAAGCAAAGCAAGTAGTTTCTGAGCGTCTCTTTAGAATATATTTCACCGAGATTAAGAACATTTAGAAAACACACACTTATTTAACCTGAAATATAACACCCATTATATAACATTAAACAGATGTGTTGTTCTTGTAATAATAATGGTAAAAAGTTTTCCCTGAGCTCCTTGATTTCCATCATTTTTGTACTTGCTCTTACACTTTTACTAGATCATAACCTTCTTAAGGATATGGATTGTCCTGCCCATAATAGAGACTAAATCAGTATTAGTTGAGTTTAATATTTTCTTTTGTCTGAAAAGATAAGCACAGTGTCCTACCATCTTCCCAGAGCAATGTATATTACACTGATCAGTATCTGTCATGGAAGATTTTATTTCATATGTACCTCTAATCACAGGACATTTCAATATGTGATTATATAACCTTTTTCAGTACTAAGATTAACCCAAACCCAAAGGAAGTTGCTAACTTAGAGAAAAGAAGGTTTTACCTGAGAAAGTGTTCTGGTTTTGATTTTTAGTTATACAGCTTTAAGAAATTTATCATACAATTTAAAAATTGTAACTTAATGCACCAAAATTTAGTTATAGTCATTATCATCTCTGCTGCTTTTTTTTTTTTTTTTTTTTTTTTTTTTTTTTTTTTGTGGTAAGCGGGCCTCCCTCTGTTGTGGCCTCTCCCGTTGCGGAGCACAGGCTCCGGACGC
>NC_041225.1:48832154-48837068 GCF_002837175.3 Physeter macrocephalus
CGCGAACCCGGTTCCCCTGCATCGGCAGGCGGACGCGCAACCCCTGCGCCACCAGGGAAGCCCTTCTGCTGCTGTATTATTTTTAACAGTAGTAGCTTTATTCTTCTTTGATTTTAAACAAGTAATGATTTGGTCCAACCATTACTTGGTTCTGTTACATGCTTTGTAAGCCAGTTACTGAATTGTAACCATGCAATAATTACCTTCACCATTAGGCGGCACAAGTGTGCACATTTGAGATAACTTGAAATTAGGTTAAAGTAGTTGGGAGTGAGGGGTCAAACACTCCATGGAATATGACCTTGCCTTCAAGAAGTTTATCATCTTCCTGGATAGATAAGAATAGTACTCATGGAAATATCTAAAAAGTAATATGACAGTATAATTACGTGCCAAGTTTTGTGGTATACAGTGTAAAATATTATGCATAATTATA
Organism: Physeter macrocephalus; assembly: GCF_002837175.3. Taxonomy (NCBI): domain Eukaryota; kingdom Metazoa; phylum Chordata; class Mammalia; order Artiodactyla; family Physeteridae; genus Physeter; species Physeter macrocephalus. Next base: position 48,832,591 of record NC_041225.1, read on the forward strand.
TTACACAATCACAGGTGTGTTCAGTAAAGAGAGATCATGTAGTGTTGAAATACTCAGGTAAGGCTTCTTCAAGAAGCTGAATTTCCCTTGGACCTTAGAGACTATATGTAATTTGGATAGGCAGGAAAAATAAGGATGGCTGAGAACAGGAAAGGAAGAGTACAAGAAAGGGCACAGTGTTTGTTCAGCTAGGCAAAACCAATCTGACCGAGCTGAAGACCTGGCTGTAAAGTAACAGTCGATATTTAAGAAGCTTGTGTGACGCCATTGTTGTTGAAGAACTTAATTCCTACCCCCAAAGAGTCATGTTTTTATTTTTTCCATTTCTAGATCAAGTCACTCAAGCAAACAGCTCACTTTGGACAGATCTTGCCATTGTGTTCAGTGAAGAAAGTCATGACAGCCTTAATGAAAATGATAGAAGCCCTATATCCTGTCCATAAAAACAACCATCTAACATTTATCAAGTACCTGCCTTGTGCCAGGCACTGAACTGTTCACATGTTGCTGCCCATGCAGTGGAATTATCCAGGGAGCTTTAAAAAACGTAGATACTCGGGTCCAGGCTCAGACCTGCTGAATCAAAGTCTGGTGGTGGCTCCTGGGCTCATAGCTACCCCACTAGCTACTTTCTTACAGATCACTTAGTTCTCATAACTGTGCTAGGTGGTGGTTTGCCCTGTGCTACACCCGAAGAGACTGGCTCAGTTAACAGCTTGTCCAGGGTCACACAGCTGCTGAGTGGAGGTACCATGATCTAAACTCAGGTCTCTTTGATGCCAAAGCCCATGTTCTTCCTGCTGTGTAAGAAGTTAGCAGTTTTTCTATTCCAGATGCTATAAAAATGCCATCTTTGTAGGGGTTTTTTTCTCTCTTACCTAGATCTCTCCCTGGTATCCTTGCCTGTACTGTGTGTTTTGTTTAAATGGAAAAATAAATCAAGGATTTCCTTTTTGTAAGCATCTCTCTTTTTTTTCCCCTGGTTCCTATATTTACCAGTTCTTCCTTTATTTCTCTAATCCTTAAAACAAAACTCAAACTACCTGTCCTTTCAAATTGTGGTTCTTTCTTTTGGCCAACAACTCTCAAACTAGCCTGATGACTTGATTTTCTCAATATTAGCTCTCTTCCTATTAAAGAAAAAAGTTTTTCTTTATTAAAAAAAAAAAAGTTGGAAAATTAATTACAGAGAAGAAAATGGCACCCATAGTCTTGTCAAGCATTTCTCAAATATCCAGTGCCTTTTGAGTCTTGTGTTTTTCCATGTTTTATTTTTAAAATTGGGTCCAATTCTATTTTGTTTTGTAAAAATTTTTTTCCCAACTTACTATAATGTGCATTTTTCACAATCCTTACATAATTTTTTATGATACGTTAATGTATGCATGGTGCTTCATCAGACAGAGGTGCCACTATTTATTTAATTAGGCCTCTATTATTAAAAATTAAAATGGTTTCTAGTTTTCCGCTCTTATAAATAATGCCAAAGTATGTGTAAATCTCTCATTATTTCTGTAGGATCTATTTCCAAATCTGATTACTGAGTCCAGGGTATATTTTTTAAAGTTTTTAAAAAATGTTAGTCTTATGCCCTGCCCCATTTCATTTGGTCACCAAATTCTATGATATTGCCTTGGAAGCATCTCTTAGAGAAACTTCCTGTATTTCTGCAATGGCCCCATTCGATGGGATCCCATTACTTCTCCTTTTCACGCTTCCTGGCTTTCTCACTGGAGTGCCTCTTGTTTCTTCTTTGCTAATCCATATTGCACACAGCTAACAGTCAGTCTTCATAAAGTACCACTCTAATGTAATCGTGTGTATGTTTATTTGTTCAGAAAATGCTTCTCGGGCACATAAATGTTATTTGACTTGCTGAGATATTGCCGGTACCAAGACACACCCAGTTCCCTTGAGTATCATCAAGTTTAGGAAACATTAAAATGCATTATCATAAGAGATATGAATAGAAAGTAACTTAAGCACATAAAGGCTAGTCTTTTTTTACTTAAAGTGACACTTTAGAGGTGGCACAGGAGCTGAGAATTAAAGAATAATTAGGCATTTTCCAGGGACAAAAGACATTTAAATATGTGCATTACTTCCATATTCCTTGGTGAAGACTTTATAATATGGTTCCAATCTACTTTTTAAATTTTACCACTAATGCAGTATGAGCCAACCTATTTGAATTAATGGACTATTCCTGACTGTGCCTTATGCTTTCCGAATTTTGCCTCCGGTCCTATCTGTCCAGGCTAAAACCTGCAAGGCTTTGCTCTTTTCTTTAATCTCCAAATGGTATTTTTCCTTTAATGATCTTCTTCTAAGAGTCTATTCTCATTTCCCCCAGCTGGCAGACATCTGGACTGAATATCTTTTTCTTCTCTAATAGGACTTAGCACAGATCTTATATTAATAGCCATTTTAATATATTTTACCTCTTACCTTCCTAAAAGGACAGCAACAGCCATATCACCTAAACCATTAAGAACAAAGATTTTATTTCTAAATCTAATGAATACCTTTCCATTCTTACCTTATTTTCCTCTTAGCAACATTTGGCACTATTGATTCTTCTTGAAATATGCTCTCCCTTTGGCTTGTCATTTTTTCTCCTGCTTCTCTGGCCACTTCTCAAGACTTTTTTGCAGGTTCTTCAGTCCTCTCTATGTTCCTCATAAGACTCTCCCGGGCTCCTTTGTTCTCTCACTCTACACATTCTCCCTGGGACGTGTCATTCAGGTTGGTGGCTCAAATGACCATCCATGTGCTCATGGCTCCTAATTCTAAACCCTTGGTCCAAAAGCCCTTTCTTACTTCAGAGCCATATATGTGATTTTTGCCACTTGGAGGTTCTGCAGGCACTTCAGTATGTTCAGAATTTAATTTGTCATTCCCCCTAAATTGCTTTTCCTCTTATATTCCTCACACCACAGAGTCATTATCATCATTATCAATCAAGCCTTCTAAATGAATGTGACAGCACACTAAATTAGGCACTCAGGCCCCGGAGTCAAAAGACCTGGGTTAGAATCCTGGCTTCACTAGGACTAGGAGTGTGGCTGGTTAGTTTCCTTTCCCTCATTAAACCTCATTTTCATCTTCTGTAAAATAGGAGTAATAATAGTGCTTACTTTCTATGATTTTATAGGACTCTTCTGAGGATTCAGTATAGTCAGGCACAGAAAGCACTTAGCACAGGGCCTGGAAAATAGCAAGCACTCAATAAATGTTACAGTGCAAATCTGATTGTGTCAGCACCCGGCAAACCCTTCTGAGTTTCACAGTGCTGCAAGGTTAAATCTACTTCTTTAACGTGATTTGCCAGGCCCCCTGTGACCTGGTCCTTGCTTACCTCTCTGGCCTATCTGCTGTCTCCTTGGTTACACCATTTGTCCCAGACACACTGAACTGCTTTCCTTCCCCAGAGCGTACTGTACTCTAAGCCTCCCCCACTATAGCAGAACTTCTCCTACTCAGCCTGGAGGTCACAGCTTAGATAATAGTTCATTTGGGAAGCCTTCCCAGCTATCGAGTGAGACTTCTGTGTTCCCTATGTGAATGCTTTTCCTACTATATTTGCCCTATATAAATGGTTTTCGTATGGTATTATCACTTGTTTAATTATCCATTTTGTCCATAACTCTCAGTTTCCTGACTATAAGCATCAAGTCAGGTCCACTGACAGTTTTTATCCTAGCCTTCAGCAGAGACCTGGCATATAAAAGATGCTCTTTAAATTTTTTGAACCGATCAGCTGCTTGGTTGCTCTAATTTTATACCCTGCTATGTTCCAATAAAGATTTAAAGTGGCAAACATAAATATGTATGTTATGATAACAGCAGCACCACGACATAAGAAAAAAAAATTAAGGTAAAGGGACAGTAAAGGGATGAATTTAATAGACAAGTTATATGTTACAAGGTTATTATATATGTAAGACATGTTATAAGCTCTATATTCCTATAAAATATAGGTCTATAAATTGGCCCTGAGCTTTCTGGCACCTTCTATATAAGGGAACTGAATGGTATCATTGACAAGGGCCATAAGATTAAAGCAAACCACATGCTCGGAAAAAGCATGACCATTTCTGAAGGACTTGAGAGAAAGATCTTTGGTTCCTCACAGAGGACATTGTGCACTCCCGTGCCCAGCAGCCTCACAGCATCTTTAATGTTAACTGTTCCACGCATAGCCTCAGAGCGCTTGCCCACGTGGGCTAATGGCAGAAGGAGAAAGAGTAGTTCAGTAAAAACAGCCTCATAAGAGCTCAAAACATTTTCTTAACTCGAAAGGTATGGAGAGGAAGGGTAAGCTGGGACAAAGTGAGAGAGTGGCATGGACATGTATACACTACCAAATGTAAAATAGACAGCTAGAGGGAAGCAGCCGCATAGCACGGGGAGATCAGCTCGGTTCTTTGTGACCACCTAGAGGGGTGGGATAGGGAGGGTGGGAGGGAGGCAGACGT
>NC_041225.1:48837100-48883946 GCF_002837175.3 Physeter macrocephalus
CTGATTCACTTTGTTGTAAAGCAGAAACTAACACACCATTGTAAAACAGTTATACTCCAATAAAGATGTAAAAAAAAAAAAAAAAAAAAGAAAGGTATGGAGAGACTGCATGTCCTTCAAATCATTCACCACAAATGGTATTTTACTCACTGAGCTTTGGATGAGAACTGGTTTGTACAGATTTTGGTTACTCTTCATAAAGCATCTGTTGTGCAGATATTTTGTATCACGAGTTAAGTACAGGTCCAAGGGCTTTACTCGTAGGTGGAAATGGGTATAGGCTTCTCTTAGGGAAGTTGAGCCTGCTGAGATTTTACTCAGGAACTGAAGGTGACTTTACCTCTGAACTGAGGGTGGCCAGTGTGGCCTGCAGAAAACAATTGAGATTCATGTGTTTTTGTTTGCAATACTTAACAGAATGGTGCCTTGCGCATGGTCAGCAGACCACTGCCCAAAGCTCAGACCCTGTCTGTGTGGCCTTTCTCATCTTGTTTCTGGCTGTAGCTCCATGTCCTCTCTTTGTTCTAGCCAGGTCGAACATGCTTTTCTCATGCTATTCCTTTTCCTGAACTGTTCCCAGTCATCTGGGTAGCTCCTGTTGGTCCTTCAAGACAGTTCAGATGCCTTTTACATTTCAGACAATCTCCTGACCAGGTTATTAGGCTTCTTTCTTCTTACTCTCGTCATACTCCATGCATTTGTCAATCACTTTTTTCATATTTTCTATAATCAATGATTTTTTTTTTTTTGTCCATCTCTCACTTGGACTCTGAGCTCCTTTAGGGTAGATACTGTGTTTTGTTGATTTTTATAGCTGAGGTCCTAGTGTCATGAGTATTACAGGTACTCAGTATAGATTTGTACAACTTTTTGTAGCTGCCGTTTTCAGCATCTCACACACATGCACTTGTGATTAGTAATGCCCCCTACCACCTTCAGTATCCACTGTAGGATACATGTAAGGCTGATCTTTTTCCCCCCCAGATTATCTATACTATTAGAAGGGACATACAGAAGCATATTATTTGCAACTTACATAAACAAGCTCTTGGCATTTGATCATGTAAAAATCAGTATGGAATTGTGGTTCTTAAATGTTTCCCGGGTTATTAGTATTTCTACTCAACAAGTTTCAGCTTCTGAGATAGTCCTGAGAAGACAGTCATTGCAGCCTTGTGCTTCTCTGTACCACTTGACTTCAGTAGGAGAAAAATCTTGTTCTGGGGGTATGTACTATTTCTCTTAACACCGGCCAGCTATAATAAATGCCGACTAGTGTAAAAGGTAGGCCTCAGTGATGAGTTCATGTCTTACGGCACCATTAATAAAAATTCTCAAAATATATATTCTCCAATTGGTTAGATTACCATTTTCACAAATGAGTGAAAATTATATACAAGTTGTATTTTACTCATTCAAAATGCCTAAGTATTGATACTGTTATAATGTTTATATTATTTTCTTAAGAGTAGTACACTGAAAAATGCTGATAACTGTGACACTTACAAAATATGTTTATTTTAAAATTTAGAATTGTGGAAGAAGCTTTGTAAGTAAAATTTGTGGAATTGTCTTTGAGTGATAACTTTCTGTAGGCTGTATACTGACTGTAAAGAATATTGTTACATACATTAAACTCTTCTTTCAGTTTTTCCCTCTGAAAGCATTAGTGAGACAGCTGAACCAACAGCAGAGAATGCTGGCAGCTCTGCCATCATGGTGTTATCTCACCGAGTGGCAGCTAAGCACTAAATCTTTATGTCCTTATAATGTTGTTTTGAAGCAAAATAAAGAGTTTCAGTGCATATGCACAACGTATGTAACAATATTATACTTCAGCTTCCTGTTCATATGAAAATCAAAGTTTATTCTCACCAAAGCTGAGAATGGTGGCCTGAGTCTAACTGCTGTGGACACTTTAATCCAGAAATTCATCTGAACAGGAAATTATGCCTGCCTTTTTGTTTTACACAGTATATAATTTCATAGTGGATGTATCATTTTTCTTTTCGGGGCTTGTCCAAAAAGCCTTAAAGCTTTAATTTGTTTCTCCTTTTTTCTGAGCATGTGTCCCATTTCCATATTTTTAAAGGTTATGCCCTTTCTCTTTGAGCTTTATAGATTTTTTTCTTATTCAAAATATTTTTTCTATATTTTTTCCAGTTGCTAGGACCTCTTCTCGTTTTGTTTTTTTGTTTTTAAATAAATTGATGTTTGTTTTGAGTATTGCAAAGGTATTGTTAAAACAATACTGACCTTGCTGGTGTGCATGAGTGTGTGCTTATGCGTGTGCACATGCAAACCAAGTTCATGTGCCCTCACTTTTTAAAAATAGATGCTGATCAGAAATCAGTGCCACAGGAACATGAAACTAAATATAGAAGTTATTTGCTTATTAATGCTGAAAATAATCTGAATAGCTTTCTAAATGAAAGAATTTTTTCCATTTATTTTGCATAATTATATTTTATATACATTATATTTACATTTACTATTATATATTTTATAATATAGGCATCCCTGTATTCATCATTTGATTTCTAAGAGCGCCCGAATGTACTTTGTCATAGAATCTGGACTGAGCAGAACAAGCCCTGGTGCAGTTACCCTAAGGTGGCCTTTCTATGCTACATGAAATGTAAGATGTTGAAAGTGTGTTAGTAACGTTCTCATTCACCTGCTTTCTCATAACAAAGTTATGTAGGAGAGGAAAGCACATGTGTTCTCAATAGCTTTCATTCTCTCTGCACCTGAGTACTGCATTTGACCGCATGGAGCAAATTCCAGGCATTCTCCTTCTTGTAAGAATACTGACTTGTCAGAGCATGCAGGCACATACAACATGCCTATTTTAGTGTGTTTATTTTGTGATAATTAGTAACTTAATACAAATAATTTTCACTGTGACTTAGTCATCTTTTTCATAAGGAATAATAATTGGAAGAGAAATTAAATATAACCACTAACGTACATTTATTTCTTAATCTTTGTTTTATCAAGTGCCTTTTCCAGGCATAAAAAACAGGAATCAACAATGTGTTGGACTGTCTTCATTCTGATATTTTACATGAATAAAAGTTGCCATCATAAATCTTTGAACAGCAAGTGTCCTGTTTGAGCTCTTCTTGTCTTTGTTGTTCTCTGTTGCTCATGTTACATTCCTGTTTGTGGTGACTACGATACTCCTCACAAATACTTGAGTACTGTAAAGTAAACAGCTGTCTGTAATTCCTTGTTATTTATTATACAGAACGCACTTTAAAAGAATCTACAGTGTGTGGTTATTTGTAGACTTAAACCACAAGGCTTTGATACTGTGAGGGTGCTACACAATTTTTAGATGTTAAATATGAGAAATTTGTGTTGAGAGTTGTCTTATCTGTAGGTTAACAACTGTTTGCTTTGATAGATATTACCTCCCCAAACTCTGCACTCCTTGGCTTAATCTTGCATTGTATAAATGTAGTCTGAAAATAGTTTGGGGTTCCATGTGGAAATTTTGACAAAACTTTTGAGACTGCTGTACAAAAGTTCTAAAATCCTGTATTCATAGTTTATTTATGATTTGCATCTTTCCCATTTCCTCATAGATTTGAAATGGCCTTTAGCAGAAGATAAAATAAGAAAAACATGGCTCATGGTGTCAAAGCCAGGTATTAAAGTATGTGTGTGCATAGGGCTTGAGGGGAAGGCGTATTATTATCCAAGCGAAGAAAAACTGCTTCAGTCAAACATAAACCTTAGCAGTGACCTTCTTAGAAGTCAAGGCATAAGGAGTCTTCCTAGATTTTACTCATTGCATTAAGCTCTTGGTGATTTACAATGGTGATGAGCTAGTTTATAGCAGAAAAGGAAGTATTAGTCAATGTCTTTTCTGGGCACGGTTATCACTGCTCTTGGGTAGGAGATCTGACTGAGTTCGGTTAACTAGCACCCCTCAAAGCTGGACAACAAACTATTCCTATTTTTGCAGACTGCTATTAGTTGTTATTATAAAAGATCTGCCACTTGGCCCTGATATGCTTCCAGTCAGGAGAGGAACTTCGCACTGTTGGTGTGAGTACATGGAAATTACTTTGAACATTCTTTTCTGGGTCAGGGGACTTACTTGCTTTCATCCAGAACAGAATTTTAACCACCACAATACGTTCATAATAGTAATCCAAAGAAAGTTTCCAAATAGTTTATGAATTAATCTTTGTTAAAGAAATTATTAATAACCTTTCTGATCAGTAAAAATGTCATTAATATGTTGGTTCCAATATGAGTTTCCTTAATAATTCAAGTAGGCTGTAGCTGCCTCTTATGTTACTAAATCAGTCATAATGAAGGCTTATAGTTTAATACTTTAGGGATGGATATTGGTAAGAACTGAAATTAGGAAAGATTTGCTGGGAAATACTGACTTTTGTTTAGACTTGACAGATGAACAGAATCTGGGCAACGGGAAGCATGTTATAAAGTTTGTCCTGCATGCACTGTCATTACAATTATGATGAAAGGTGTTTGTGTTTAGATATTCTAAAGAAAATACCTTTTTTTCGTAAATCCAAATAATCTGAATCTTAGGTAAAGCCTATTTTTATAGTTAATACTATATGATCAAGGCATGCTGGCATGAGAATAAAAACTTGTTGATGAACATCGTCCTGTGTTCACATTTGGAAAGTTAGTGTATGATCAAGTACCATGGAGACCGTATACCAGGCAGAAGAGAAAGGTGGAAGTGAACTGGCAGAGCAAGGGGAGAGTTTAGGGAACCAGGGCTTGAATTAGATCCTGAGGAACAACAGGATTTGATTTGGTAAAGATACTGGGAGAGTACAGTCGGGGTTGGAGATCCCGTGTTGGAGACTGGCCTGACTGGAACCCAAAGTTCATCCTTTTAAGTGGTAAGAGCTAAAGTTAGAGAGGTAGTCTTGGTTGTTGTGAAGTCTCACTTCTAACAAAGTGAAAAATAAAAGGAGTCAGAAATGGTGGGAGTTGTGAAGGCAGTATTTAGGACTATAAATATTCTGGGACTGGTGAGTAAATTGTTCCCTTCTTAGTATTCTAAGAGAGTTCATTATCTTCCTAAGCAGTTTACTACTTGTTCTCAGATAAAATAAGATCTGTTGGCTTTCCATCACCATAGTCATCCCCAAATAGTCTTTTATTTTGAGATTTCTGTATTAATTATGTTCAATTTAAAGGAAGACTCAGTAAAAGTAATTGCATCTCATGTTTTGTTTACATCTCTTTTGATCCATGAGTGAGGTATTTTCAGAACTGTATGATGGCATATAGTAGGAAAAAAGTATGATTCATCCTAATTACAAAGCTGTTTCCTAAGAAAGAATCATTGGAGAAATATCTTATTTGTGTTTTTACAAATGGTTTTGACTTAAAAAAATCTTGCCTTTTCTGTATATGGCTGTAAATGGCCATAGTTGTATATTGCATTTTGTGTGTGTGTGGGACCAGTTACTTAGTGCCTGTCACCCCTAGTGATCTACAGAGTTAGCCATAAAATCTAAGCCCCATCCCCTAATACCTACCCCAAACTTTAATAGCTATGCCTTAAACCATGTTTTTAAAGTTCAAAACCCAGATAGGGAGTCCCTTGGTATGTATTGGCAAATATTGATTTCATCTAAATCAATCTTTTTCAGCAGTGGTTGGCCAATTTGCAAGGTTCAATACTCGTGGACTTTGATGGATTCATTTTCTAAAACTTTAGCAACTTATCTGAAATTCTAGGTGCCAATAGAATCTTTGGATATAAAGCCTGAGAAGAATCCTCTGGGTACAGCACTAGGATGTATTTGTTGACCTTAGAGAGAGTAGTTTCACAGGAATGGGGGTGCCAGAAACCAGATGTGAGTGGAGTGCAGATTGATGTGAGTGAGTGGAGACAGCAAGTTTAGATGCTTCCTACAGGGAATTTGCTGATCAAGGAGAAGAGAGAGCTGGAGCAGTCAACCGAAGGGGAAGCCACATCAAGGATACTAGGGGAGTTGAGTGTTTTTAAAGGCTGAGAAAACTTACGAGAGGAAAAGCTGGGAGAGAAATGGATTAATGATGGAGCACTGAGCAATCAGGAGGGGTTAGGAACAGAAACAAACTTAAGGGGATTCCTCATTTTCTAAGGCAGGAAGCAAGGCTGAGCTTGAATATATATTTTGGTTTGGGGAGTAAAAGGTGAGAAAGTGAGGGGTGCTCTGATGAAAGGCTCTTCTATCAGGTCAGAGGTTAGGTGGTAATGTGATGATTATGGTAGGGAGGGGAGGGGAGAGAGGTGAATAATGAGAGTTCGGAATAGTTGCTGTGGAAAATGAGAAAAGGAAGCTGATAAAAACAATAAAAAGCATTGCTGAGCTCTCCTACCTCGTGCTACAGGCCCAATCTAACTTCCCACTGTAGCTTTAAGCTCCATCCAAAGTGGAGACTCACTTTGCCCTGCACTGACCTCACTCCTTCTCTTCACCTTCTGCAACCGTCTTATGTCTTCTGCCTTTCTTCAAACCTACCTGTTCTCTTATGCCCAGCTCAGGCAGATCATTTCTTGACCTCTTCAGCTGGCAGTGCTATCTATCCCCCTCCAGTCTTCTACAACAGCTGAACCACTCTTAAGAATTGTGTAATTTGCAAATATATTTTATCTTCTTTCCTAGATTGTAGGTTCCTTTGGGGCAAGAATCATGAGTTTGTCAGTGTCTCTGTTTCTCTTTCTCTCTCTGCCTAGGGCAGTGCTCCTGTGTTGTTCAGTAAAAGTGAATGAATAAATTAATGAATGAAGTATATCCACCAAACTATATAAGAGTGGTGGATGGAGCTCTCTATGAACCAGTTCATTTTATTTTGTACTTTAATTAGCTCCCTTGTGGGTGGGTATCTAAAGTGGTGGCCCACACAAATTTAAGACATAGCTAAGTTAGCTAACAGATATAACTAGTCATTTATTGTGTATTAATTAGGAGGATATTGTTGTGGGTTATTGTTAAAATAAAACTCAGTATTTAGATCCTAATTAATTTGTATTACAGAATTTTATTTGGTATTATTCATTTGAGGAGCTAAACCAGAAGTTTCTCAGATGCTTCTAATTGCCTCTTTTGCCATATGGATACAGAAGTACAAATAGCAATCACAATTCAAATTCCATTTTTATAAACTCCAAGATCATAGGCTTCGTTGTTTCATTGAAGTGCAGTAAAAAGTAGTCTTCTGCATCACCATAGCAATAGCAGCATTCCCTACCTGATTGCCATTGCCCCTACCCAAGGCCCAGGGAGTACATACTTGAATTTTTTCCTTATTTCAGTGATACTGGTCCATCCATTTATATCCAGGTTTTCCCACCTCAACCCCAGCACAGTATCTCGCAAGATACTTCTAAAATGTCACACTCTCACCTTGGGGAAGAGTGGTCAGAACAGATAAAACCCTCAAATTCTAGGTCTGTCTGGGGACATTGTCCAGAGTAGGCCAGTGTATTATCAAGTGAAGTGACTATAATGCAGAGGAAAGAGGAAAGGAAATCTTGCCAAAAACTGCCATCATTTCTGTGCCAGTTTCTGCCTATAATGTTAAATTTCCACTCTTTGGATTTTTCAGGCTCCTAGGTATTGGTGTACATATCATAACTGGTGTTTTCTTTGGATAATCACTCAGGATTTTAACTTTGTTTTTGTTTTGTTTTCCCTGCTGAAATTATTACATAGAGATATTTGAAATGGGCAAGAAGATGAGAGAAAAAGGATCACTACTAGTAGTGGCCATCTCGTCCATGAAGCTTCCTGATTCTATCAGCTAGAAATAGTCTCTCCCTTCCCTAAATTTCTATAGCCATTTAACTGTACTTGTATTAAGACAACTCAGTTTTAGCCAGATATGGAAGCAACCTAAGTATCCATCAGCAGATGAACGGGTAAAGAAGATGTGGCACACACACACACTCTCTCTCTCTCACACACACACACTCATACACACATACACACACACACACACACACACACACACACACACACACACACACACACACACACACACACACACACAGTGGAATACTGCTCAGCCATAGAAAGAACGAAATAATGCCATTTGCAGCAACATGGATGCAACTAGAGATTATCATACTAAGTGAAGTCAGAAAGAGAAAGATGAATACCATATGATATGACTTACATGTGGAATCTAAAACATGACACAAATGAACCTATCTATGAAACAGAAACAGAATCATGGACATAGAGGACAGACTTGTGGTTGCCAAGGGGGAGGGGGTTGGGGGAAGGATGGAGTGGGAGGCTGGGGTTAGCAGATGTAAGCTATTATACAATATATGGAATGGATAAACAACAAGGTTCTACTGTACAGCACAGGAAACTATATTCAATATCCTATGATAAACCATAATGGAAAATAATATATAAAGAATGCATATATATGTATAACTGAATCACTTTGCTGTACAGCAGTAATTAACACAACATTGTAAATCAACTATACTTGGATTTAAAAAGAAATAAATTGTGCCATTTACAACAACATGGGTGGGTCTGGAGGATATTATGCTCAGTGAAATAAGTCAGACAAAGAAAGACAAATACTGTATGTTTTCATTTATATGTGGAATCTAAAAAATAAAACAAATGAATGAATATAACAAAATGCAAACAGACTCATAGATGCAGGGAACAAACTAGTGGTTATCTGTGGGTAACTAGTGGTAGGGGTTGGGGAAGATAGGGGACGGTGATTAAGAGGTGTAACTTAGGTGTAAAATAAATAAGATATGAGAATATATTTTACAACACAGGGAATATAGCCAAAATTTTATAATAATTTTAAATGGAATAATTCTATAAAGATATCAAATCACTATATTGTACACCTGAAACTAATGTAACACTGTAAATCAACTATACTTCAATTTAAAAAAAGATGCCCCAGTTTGTGTTGCAGCTGCATACATGAACCTCACTTTTCTATACTATTAGCCTGTTGCCTACTCTGCTCTTGCCCCCCTTTTTTCCAGCCCTCAATACATATAACCAAAAACAGCTTTGTTGTTTCAGTTGTTGTTTTTGTTGTTAATTATACTGGTTAGCTGATTCATATCTAGAATGGCTTTTTTTTAAGAGGGCTTCTTGGTGACTTTAATGAATCCATTCAAGATATCATATGTTTTGTAGGTGCAGATGCCACAGTCTTAAAGAAGGTTAAAGAAGATCACTGCTTTGCATAGTGTAGAGATTGATGGCATATGGCCACACTCTGACAGTATTCTAGAAGGTTCTCTGGATTTCTCCTTGTAAATGTCTAGTTAATTATTGTCTAAAATTGGTCATAGTTGATGATGCAGCCTAAGGAAAAAAAAATCAGTGATGACAATTAGTCTGACTCTTTTCTACTTTAAGGTTACTAGACCTCTGTAATGATTAGAATCCATAAGAACTGGCTAAGCTATTCTAGAGCCTGATATTAAGGTCTTGTGTCTTCATTGATGTCCTTTGCTTCTCAAGCACATCATGAAGTATCAGTGATCTTTCTTTCGAACAGCGTTTTTTGATGACCATGGGAAAGGAAGAACCAATCACTGTCCTGATAAGGAACCAACATCACTGTATTTTTAAAACTCTAGGCTTCCTTAAATGACATAAATAAAGGTAAAGTGTTAGATATCAGAGTGACTTTGTAACAGCCAAGTTACAATCTCTGTAAGAGAAATATGAGCTAAATAAGAAAAATTATCTCAGTCATCTGTGGGGTGGGTACTTTCCTGTTGCCCTCTCAAGTGAAAGCAATTCATTGTCACATCTTCCTACCTCATGATGTTCTTAATTCACCTCTGACTTAATGTACCTTGGAGTTCAAAAAAATTTTTTTTGTTTCTTTTTTGAGCCTTTTGTGTCTAAATACAGCAACTTTTACTCCTCTCAGATATCAATCAAACCATCACTCCATCCTCTGCCTCAGCCTTCATTTCAGTGGAGAGAGGAGACTTAGCACCTGGCTTAGCCTTCCACTCCATCCCTGGTCAAGCCATCCTCGTAGGTAATTTCATGTATATGATGACACATTTAGCTCAGTTTCTTGATCTCCCCATTATCCATGCTGCTTCATACTTTGAATTTTGTCTTCTGGATTTGCTCTACCTGTTAAACATTAAATTTAAACATCTCATTCTCTGATGACAGTCTCACATTACAACTGTTGGTATGTTATTCCCCCTGTAGCTGTTCTTTACTCTCGTGACGATCTCTTCCCTAAATGCCCTTATTCTTTTTCCCTATTCATAATCATTCACCTGCCTGCACTCTTTTCTCCAGTCCCAGTTATACTCCGTGGCCCATCCTTTAAACCATATTCTTGCCAGTATCCTCAGCACCTTAGCCCCAGTGCCCACTCCTGGTAGAGGTGCAATCCTGGGTCTCGCCACCTGACTGCCTTTGCTCTACCTGCACTGGCTTTGAGCTCCGCTGGAGAAAATCCCCCAAACCATTCAGATTACTGCCAAAATAAAATCTTCGTTGCTGTATTAGTTTTCTAGGGCTGCTGTAACAAATTACCACAAACTGGGTTGGCTTAAAACAATAGAAACTTATTCTCTTACGGTCTGGAAGTTAGAAGCCTGAAATCAATGGGTCAGCAGCCACGCTCCCTCTGAAGTCTCTAGGGAAGAATCCTATCTTGACTCTTCTGGCTTCTAGTGGTTGCCAACAATCCTTGGCATTCCTTGGCTTGTGGCAACATAACTCCAATCTCTGCCTCTGTCTTCACGTGGCCTTCTTCCCTGGGTCTCTCTTCTTCTTACAAGGATCCACTCATTTTGGATTTAGCTCCCAGCCTAATTCAGTAC
Organism: Physeter macrocephalus; assembly: GCF_002837175.3. NCBI lineage: Eukaryota > Metazoa > Chordata > Mammalia > Artiodactyla > Physeteridae > Physeter > Physeter macrocephalus. Next base: position 48,847,944 of record NC_041225.1, read on the forward strand.
AGCCTTATCACAGTTTAACTAATTACATTTGCAAAGACCCTATTTCCAAATAAGATTACATTCTGAGGTTCCAGTGGACATGGATTTGTGGGGTGGTGGGCGGCGGTGGGGATGGACACTCTCCAACCCAGTATAGTTGCGGATCTCCAAAGAACCCTCAGTGCTGGCTGTTTCTCTGTATTTCCCTGGCCAGTTTTCCTGTCCTCTGCAGTAGCATTTTAAGCCTCCCCTGCCCATCTTCGACACTCCAGCGCCCATCCTCCTGCCCCCATTTCTTTCGTAAAGAAATCAGACACCATCAAACCAGGACTCCCTTCTCTTTCTTCCCTCAGACCTACAGATTAGCTGAGTCTATACTCATTGCTTCCTGTTGTAATGAAAGAGCTCATCCTCCTGTCTAAAATTTCATTTCATTTTTTTCCATCTCCACAATGTATCCCACAACCTTTCTGCCCCCTCAGGAAACTTCAGTTTAAACTCTGTCCCCTTTCTTTACCATAGCTTTAAACTTGAACTTACTAATGGTTCCTGTCTTCAGCATTTAATGTCATTCAGATATCTTCAGTCTTTAAAAAGAAAAAGGAAAAAACTGCACAATTGCACAACACTTTTCAATCCCCGCCCCTAGTCCAGCTTTCCCTCTACCTCTTTCTTCCCTTCAGATACAAGCTTCTTAGAAGAGCTGTGGATGCTGTCACTACAGCCTCACCCCTAATGGCTTCATGAGCTCTGCAGTCAGTCTCCCACCCCCGTGTCCCACTGAACCGGAACAGTCTCCCGTGTTGTAAAACCCAGATCTTGTCCCTTTTTGCCCCATCACCAACACTTGACCCTGATGGACATCTCCTTCTTCTAGAAACATCCCCTGCCTTGAGGGTAGTTTAGGGAGAATTGGGGGCCAGGATAAACTAGATAGAACTAGAAGACTTCTGAGATCTCCCTCAATTCTAAGAAGCTGATGATTTTCTGAGATTTCAAGAATCTTCAGTTCTGTTTATAAAACTTCTTGGCAATTTGTGGTTATTTAAACACGGTAGTGCTTTAAAAAAAAAACGTTGAGACTACAGAATGCAACAGCTTTCTCATGCGGTTACTGTAATTTCAAAGAGATTTTTAGTAACTGTATTTGTTATTATAAAATTTCTCAGAAATAGAAAACCCATTAGGGAAACTTTAAATAGAAACTGGCTGTACTGAATTTAAAATTCTAAGGTTCATAGATACAGACTCTGATGCATTAAGTTATCTTTTGAAGTTCTGAAGCCTGAAATGTCCTCTTGTAAGAATATAAGGTTTTTATATGTATAAAAATAGACTTGTTAGCTAATTTAATTTTTCAGAGAGTAGGATGACAAATAATATAAGAGAAAATGGAAATTAAATGGTATGAGTTAAAACTTGAAGTTTATAATCTCTTGCCTTTCCTAACAATATCTATCGTATGAAGAACTCAGCTGTTTATGGCAAAGTTTTTTTTTTTGAACAGTTCTCCCTTTAGACAAATAGTTTGACTCTTGACTTGAATTAAATCAAGTTGCTCCACTTGATTTTAATTCAAGAACAATGTTTAAAAGATAATTCCAAATGTCCCCAAGTCTTCCTGGCCTAAAGATGCAGATGAGTTTGGGTTAATATCAAAAAGTCCCATCTTGGAGCCCCTCCAGCATGGCTGCTGAACCTCATCATCTCTGTCCAAGTGTCCACCAAGAACTTCCAAGTCTTGCTGTCTCATGGGCTCTGACCTTCTGGTAGAAGTTCTCCCTGCAGTCCACGGGCATGAGACACTGTGTCGCTGCCTAGGGCATGGCCGCGTGACTCCCCAAGTTGCCAGCTCCCCAGGGGCCAGGCAGCCCTGTATTCTCTCATCCTGACAGAAGTCCCTCTAGGAAGGAGTTCCTTGAACTTTTAATCAGAATCTTCTCTTTCCCTGGGACTCAGTCCTTGGGGAAAAGCACCTTGCCCTCCTCTTCTGCCCTCCTTTTTACCAGTTTCTGCTCCTGTGTCTGGGCCCCAGACATCCTCCTAAGAGGGTCTCTTTACTCTGCCCTACCATTCATGTACATAGAGGTGGGGAGGGAGCAGGAAAGCGGATGCAAAGTCATATGGAGCTGCTGGTACAGCTGTCGGGAGCCAGAGCTCCGAGATTCTGAGGCTTCACTTTCCCCTTACCTTTCAGTCTCTGCCCCATTCCCGCTCAATTTTGTCCAGCTGTAGCAAATTAATAAAACACCCAATGAAAGCCAATCAAAACTGCAGAAGTCTTCAAAAGTTGTTAAAATGTTTTTTCCTTTCCAATCTGAATTGCTGCAAACTTGATAGTTAAACAAGATTTTGGTAAACAGTACATTTTGTAAATTCTGCAAATTGGTTGTTTGGCAAATTGGCCTGCTTTCCAGTTCATCAGATATTAAATCTGTTAGGTTCACTTGGAACTTCCTACTGCCGTAGCCCTTTCATGACAGTGAGCTTCAGAACACTTAAAAAACATTATGTCTTCAAATTCCACATTTAGTTTTATTGAGAACAAAATGTTGTCATCTCTCTGGGGTTTATAGTTGGTGTATGCAACACAGTAATAAGGGGTCTTCTAGGATATCACATTAGAGTTCTTTGCAACAGAGCTGGATGCTTTTATTTATTTTTAATTGGATGAATTGAGGAAGGGGTGGTACTGGAATGTGTGTTTATCCTAAGCCCGGAGAATCACTGTGAGGGGTGCCATGTTGAGGAGAAAAAAGTAGAGAAAGGGGATAGTGTATTGCCAGCTACTAAAGATTTAAATTAAGACATACAGCTGAATAAGATTATATTTTTCTCCTGTTCACCTAATTTCCAAATTATAAAACTATTGAAATTGGATGTCTGTTCTTTAAGCACTAGTATTATTAGAGTGAATTAAGTTTATGTATTACACTGTAGAAATGAAAGCAACAAAACAAACTACAGATTTGTATACCCGTAGATAAATAAACTTTAAATAAAAGCTATTTTATCTTTGTTATTCAAAGCATATCAGTGTATCCTACTATAAAGGGATGAACTTCCACCCACTGGTTTTGTAGTTCCCTTTGGGTCTGCTGTTGATTGTACACGCTTTTTGTCTTTGATGAATATTTAGCAACAGGCAAGGATGCTTTCTGGCTGTTTGTCCAGCATTTGAAAAGGATCCCTTGTAATAAATCCCAGCATCCAAGAGGTGATTCAGTCTAAGTTTTTCTGCCTTCTATATGGCATTTTCAATTTTATTTTATTGAATTGTTTGTTTTGAAACAGGGATGATAATTATGTTTCCTCATGGTGAGAGTTCAAGGACGTCCGCCTTCAGCTCTGCCCTTTGGTGTATTTGATTTCACTCATATAGTCATTCTATTCCTAGAGTATCCAGAGAAGATTCTTGGAACCTGATTTGTCTATAAGAATTCTGGATCCTTCTGCTTAGGAAGGGCCTTCATCCAAACTCCTAGTAATTCTAGAATATTTGTGGGTGAAGAAGATGTGGCTTAAAAACATCACTTAAAATAGTTTTTGTCGGCTCTTCACTTTAAGCTTCTACCACTGATCTTATAATACTCTAACTAGGGCTTCTGAGAGATTGCTTTTTAGATAGGAAAAAAGGTAGTTGCTTAGCTATCTGTTAGCTGAAACAGTTTTATAGGTGGCAAGGAAATCACTTGATTTCTGAAAAGAAGTGAGGACTGCATTAGAAAGAATAAGATTTGATTTGCCCTACCAAGAAGCAATAAATCTATTTATTAGCCACTCATGTGATGAGTGGGTCTAATATATATTCTGGGAGTGATGAGGCATGGCTCCTACACAGCAGAGGGAAAATAATAGGCAAATTACAAATTTGGAACGGAAACTTGACATTAAAACAGATCATCTTATGTTTCACTGCTTGAAACTCAGAGTTTTGGGAACTAATTATCTAGCAGCAGGTAGTAACATGGGAATGTTAAATATACATAGAAAACTCAGATACTTGAGCATGCAAAAGGGCCAGGTCAATGTATTTTTACACAAATAAAAACAAGTTCAAGGCTGCCAAATATCATATTAAAACAAGAAAAAACGGTAAGTACCTATAAACCAGCAAGGATGTGCCTAACTAAGGCTAATTAATGTGCCAGCCATTACTTTTCCGGATATCACTAATGAAATACACTGTATGATCTGTAACATCAAAGCATGCTGTGATGATACAAGTTTAATGTTCTAAAATGTTCTCTTCTTTTCAGTCCTTTAACTTAGAGGTAAATTTGGGTAGCTGATATGCAGTTTGCTTTGCATTTGTCAATCAGCAGATAAAAGGGTGCTATTTTCACAGATTAGGGCATTGTAAAAACAGTTTGTATAACTAAAATTGTGTGTATTACAACTATAGAAGAAAAAAATGTTACTTTCCAGACTAGAGTGTGATGATCAACCTGCTAAACTATCCTCATCACATTTGTAAAATGAGGACACCCGCCTTTTAGGATTATTGTCAGCAACAAATGACAATCTCTGTAAAGAATTTAGCTCAGTACCTGGGCCACACTTATGTGTTCCATAAACACATCATAATTATTACTAATTAGCCGTTCAGGTACAGATTGCAGCACCTGAGCTTTGAGTTTAGCATTGAATTAAGAAGTAGACTATTTATGTTGCATCCTTTAAGGTCAAAACATGAAAGTCCTTTTGGAACTATTTTTATTGCATTAAGTAAAATAATATATCTATTTAACTTATAAATTTAGGTTATCAATGTATACAGATGTTAAAAAACAAGTGTTTTATATTCATGTATTATATTTGGAATGTTATGTTAACAGAGGAAATAATCCTACAAAAGTTTTATTGAGCACCTCCTATAACCAGACCCTGAAACTACAATAGTTAATAAAAAACAGAGACCTGTCTCCCCTAATAATCTAAAGCCCACAGGCCATTAAGGGAACAAACATGTGAAAAATTAGTAACACGCTACACCATTTCATCTCTTTTTGTCTTTCTCTTTGTTTTAAATACCCCCATGTAGTCTAGGGGTGAATACCTATACACCTCGAAAACGGGGCTTGGCTGTTGCTCTTCTTAGAAATTTCCCCACCACACCCCTTCCACCATATTCATTCCTTCCTTTGAATGTCCCTGTATCTTGTACATTCTCAAATTGGTAGCCTTGTAATTTGTTTATTTGCGTGCCTATCTCTCCTACCAGACTGTTAATGTCATGCGAGTTATGGTTCGTCTTTGTGATCCCAGCTCTCAGCACAGGGCTTAGCACCTACCAAGCACTCCATAAAAGTGGATGAATGGATACTTTGTACTCTTCCCTCTCCAATCCCTTTCTCATTTTCCAACATGCATTAAAAGAAAGGAATATGAAATAATCCATTTGATTGACAAGAAAACATTTTTTCCTACCTTAGTAGTTATATTCATGTATAGTGAAGCCCTATTAATGTGACTTTCTCAATTCAGAATGAATTATATTGTTTATAGAGCAGGACTGAAATATTATTTCATGTATAAGGAAGGGGGTTGCCAAGCAGAGAACTGTGTGAATGAAACTGCTGGGGGCTTGTTTAATCCATTTCATATATTTTAATAGCATCCGTTTATATCCATTCAGTTACCGGACTGATTACAAATGATAACAAAAGAGTCACCTGTTTATTAAGGTATGCCCAATAGGAACTATTATTTGCCAACCTGTTACTAGCCGTTTCCTTTCCCAAAATATACTTGAGGCAACAAAAATGCCATTCTTGAAGCAATCTGAACTGGAAAATAGATCTTCCCAGTTAACCCAAGTTAAGGAGCTCTTGAATTCCCTACCCTCAATGTTGAATGGCTATAGCATAAGGCTTAGTTGAAGGACTTTAAAATCAAATCCAGTAGATAGTATATTCTGGCATATGATCATAAATTCCATATATCCCTTCAAAACTAATGTTCATTATTTATGACAAAGCATTCGCTGGTGGTTAATTTTATCAAGGATTTTAGTAGATGTATCTCAAAACTATTATTCAAAAATTGTTCTCAACACTTGAAAATCCACTTTCTGTGAGATGAAACTAAATAATGAGCCAAGTCTAAGACTCCATTAGGAAAAATAATTACATTTACTACTTATGCTGATTTTGACCATGACCTTTCTGTGATTCTGTACAGCAAAATTAAATATTTTAGGATAATGTTTTAAGTCTATAAGTAGTTTTTCCTGATCAACCATATTTGTTACTTGAGAACTAAGGCATGTTTTACATTTATACTAAAATGAAGTTTGTTTTATATGACAAAGTTGGACTTTGTATCTCCTGGACTTTCATTAGTGTTATTTAATTGCATATCAGTCTGCCTGCCTGCCGCTCATCTCTTCATTCACTTTTCTATCTTCTTTAACTCTTTCAGTTCGTGTAAGTTAACAGCCAAGAAATCCAGTGCTATTTCCAGTTGTCTAGATTACTTAAGGCAAAATGAAATGAGTAAGTCTTAAAAACTATTAAGAGAATATTATACTGAAACTTCAGGAAAATATCAGATTGATTATAGTTTGTCTTTCCAAAGAAAGTCATATTCAAGAAAATACTGTTCCTGTACTTGGCAAAGTGTTCATTTTAATTATTGTCAGGATGATTTAATTAGAATTCACCATCACCTTTAAAAAAGAGTATCCCTAGCCAGCTAATCAAGAATTTGAACATACTACTTAAATCTTGGTATGTCTGCAAACGCCACATGAAAAATTTAAAAAGTCTGGCAAAATGGCATATTGTCCGTATATTTTACCTGGGATTGATCCTAGCATCTGTCTAGTTGGAGAATAACAGAAAGTCTTCCCTGAAACAAATTTCAAGGAAATATAATCCAGTCCTTTCATGTGATATTTCAGTCAGGTTGGGCTTTTAATCAATGGGTTGGACAATGATATACATTTTCAGGTCTCAGTGATTAAATTGTTTTGGTTTCTTTGCTGAGCTTTCTCCTCTTTCTCTTGCCTAAGGTATAAGCAGCACCACTAAGAAACTGCTGCTATGTTGGGCTCCCTGTGTTTCACTGTGATGTCTTCACTTCCTCTCCCGTTACGCAGAAGAGATTTCTGTGACATTGTAGAAGACAGCTTCCTATGAGTTTCATCAGAACGTGTAAAATTCTAAAATTGTCATTCCATGACTCTGCAATTCGTTTTATTCCCCACACACATTCATTTTTTTAAAAAACTTACACAAGAAAATGTAATATAGGTTTTATATTTTAATGAAGTTTTTGTAGTTTCACACTTATGTTTTTAGGACCTGGAAACTTAGGGATATGGTAGGGGCCTGCTATTTTTCATTATAAGCCTTATTGTGCTATTTGATTTTTTAATCTATGCGTGTATGGTATTCTAATAAAAATTAAATTAAGGAAAAATAATCAAAAGTTTCAGAAACTTGTTCATGCCAGAATACGTTTTTCTCTGAATTCACATAGTCCTGCAGATTCACCTAGTTGGTTTTTATCCAACATTTCTGTATGAAAAATTTAAAACATAGAGCACAGTTCAAAGAAATTAACAGTGAACGCTCATACAGCCACCATCTAGATTCTACCCTAAAAATTTTTACTCCATTTGATCATGTATCTGTCAGACAATCTGTTAGATAATCCCTGACTAGAGCTCTTTTATGAATTCCTTTTTTGGTTTACTCGTTTTCAAGTAACGAGTTTGCATCAAGTTGTACTGCTGTTTCATTTAGCCTCATTTACTAAGATTCCTTTAATAATATGTGGGGGGGCCTATACACATATTTTCAAAACCAGAGTTCCCAGGTGTTTACACCAAAGTGGCCAGTTTTTTCTGTTGGATTAACCATCATGTGGGAAGGTCTCATTTCTTTGCACAGTGTATAAAATTGTGATCTCCCATCTTTCTACTCTTGTCTCAGGAATTCTATTTTAATTGAAATGAAACAGTACATAATATTTCTCTAGGAAAAAACAATGAAACAAATTATTGGACATTTTTAAAGGTATCTACAAAGTTTATGCTATACTGGAATCTTGTTATATAATCCTCAAATATTTTAATGAAGCATAAAATGAGCATTATATACATATATACTCCCCCCATAAATCATGAACCTAAAGGCTATCCCCTTGATTAATGCTAGTTTTCAGAAATGACTGCCTATAGAGTTTATTGGTTTGTCTTTGACCTTTTCTCCTTCTCTTTTAAGTTCTTTAAAGATCAGTTTTAATCATGGCATTTTTGTGAATAAGAGGTTTATTATTTATCTTTTATTCCCTGAAACTTAAAGAGAATCAGTTTTCATTTTGTCTGTATATACCCATTTCTTAGTACTGAATTCCTCCCATCTTTTATCTGTTTTATTTTAGGTACTTTCCCGTAATATATTATTTACTGGTGTACAGCAAGCCCTCCTGACCTTCTTCCTTCTTGTCTGGTTTCCCATTCCTTGTCTTTTTCTTAGGCCCACTCTCTTCCTGATTCTTATAGTAGACCCAGAAGTTTTCTTCTCTTAAGTTTTCATCATTCATTCCAATCACTATTGTATTGAGTACAGTTATGTGCCAGCTCTAACTTGAGCTACACTGGTGCCTCCTCCTTATCTTCATTCTGCTAAACTTGAATTCTCAGTGCCTCCTGAACACACTGTGCTGTGCTCAGCTGGAACATTTGCCCTTGTTTGCAGTGCCGTGCTTACCCGTCCATCAAGACTCAGCTACTCTCAGCTTTTGCCGACCTTAATAAGGTACATTTAAAAATAATATGTTAGAAAGGTTTATTTATATCGAGGTGATATTTATACCAGTGTTTTCAAATAATAGGTCTGCATAGTTTTCCAGAAGAGAGCCTGAATTTTGGGATCCTAAGTTTGAATATGGTATGCTATCACTTTTCAAATATGTTTACTACATGCCAAGAACTGTTGTAGTATTTCTGGGCGATTTTTCAACACTAAAGTTCCTCTGTGAGTGAAGATCATTATTGAAGTGGTAAAACAACCAAAGCAGAACCCTAACTTTACTTCAGTATATTATTTCTTTTGGTTAAAGACCAATAAGACCAAGATTGTGGGTTTAATCCCATGTGGGCCAGTTAACTTCCCACTAACAAATACTTTTCAGTATTCACATGAATATGACTAGTTTAGCACAATCCCATTTATCATGGTCAGTGCTGCAAGCTTCATATTCCAAGGTTAGCACATGCAGAAAGTAATACATTTTAATGGAAGCATTTAAGTTATTTGGCAAGGTTTCTGTTTGCTTTTTTTTTTTTTTTTTCAGTGCAGTGCCAGAGACATACCAACAAAGTGAAATAAATGTTGCATGTAAGTTCTTTATAAATAGTATAATTCAGTTGGTGTATCATATAAATAAAAAATTCAAAAATGCATTAGAAAGGAATAGCATAAATTTGGGAACAAGACAGACTTGGGGCCAACTCCAACAGTGGGCTCTTAGGGCGAATATAGTGATGGGGCAGATGGGGCAGCTCGTTAGGTCGGGGGGCTGGTTGGATGGTATCCACCCAGCTTCCTTCTCAAAAGGCTTTCCAGTGCTAGGCTGCAGTAGTTAGATTTAATCAAGTAGACAAATAGAAAACCCATAGGGTTTTTACCAGGAAATAATGGGCTGATAAGTGTGTACGAGAGAGATTATCCTTGCAGCTATGTTAACAGTACAGCAGAGTAGATTACTGAGCTTTTAAAACCACAAACACTTTCTGCTACCGTGGATCTTACTGGATCTTACCAGCAGCTTGGAAAATGCCCCTCAGAAGAGTGTATAGTTCATTCCTTCTGCACTAGACAACCAGGTCCAGTATTTGAACCCCAAGAGATAACTTCTCAAGGCTCTCTTTAATTCATGAAGCCAGCCTTTAGTAAAATGGTTAAAGAGGTGAGGTTTGTGTCAGAGGTCACCTCTACCCTTTCTGTGCTCCTCATCCTGGACTGAGATCCTGCTCATCTTCGCCCATCTTAGGCTTCTACCTGGACACACAAGCATTAGGGGATTGTTCTAAACTCTGGACTTGTCCAAAATCATTAGTTCTGTGTCTCATTTAAGAGCGTTTCACAACCTGTTAATCTAATCAGTTGTTTCTCCCGAATGCTTTCTTTTTCTTCCTTTCTATGTATTATGCACATTCAGTAACAGATCATTTTGTTTTAATGATCTGAAATACAGGAGCGATTCTAATGGCGGAAAGTTTAAGCACCATGACCACCTACTTGGGAGGCTTTGTGGGCACATTGATCCTTGAGTGGTGCTCTTTCAATCACACTAACTCAGCCCTTGTTTCCCATCCCTTGTCTTTAGATTGATCACATTTAAATTTAGAGAAAGATGAGATCTCTAGAAATGGAGACTGTACAACTTTCCTTCCGAGACAGTAAAACATAATAACTTTGAACATTTCAATGAGGAAGGAATTGAGCTAGAATCATAATTCCATGTCTTCCTAGCTGTATGACCTTGGTGATTTATTTAACATTTTATTAGTAACTGAGGGTAATAAAGCTTTACCTAACACACTGTGCCGCTTCAGTGAAATAAAATATATATAAGAAGCTTAGCACTAACATATAATGCAAATTATATAAGAAACAAAATACGTAAGAAATAGTATCTGACACAGAGTAAACACTCAAAAAACTATTTCCTGAAAGTTGTAGTCTTTGGTACAGGGAGTAAATCATCAAAGAAATTACTCAAGAAATGATCCCAGATTTTTCTAGAAAGATGAATGTCTAGATTGAGAGAGCCCAGTGAGTGCGCAAGATAATGAAAGGAAAACACCTACCACAAGTCATAATCATTATTAAATTTCAGGATATCAGCAACAAAACAAAGATCCTAAAAGCTTCGAAAGAGGGGAAATAACATTCAAAAGATCAAAAATTAGAATGGCATCACAATTGCCCAAAGCAACACTGGTAGAAAAAATAGAGAAAGTCCTTTAATTTTTTGGAGGAAAATGGTTTCCAACTAAGAATTCTGAATTCTCCATCAAGTGTGAGGACAGAATAGGTGTTGTCAAAAATTTAAGATCTCAAAGTTTACCTCTCATGCACCTTTCTTAGGGTGTTAAGGGAGGATGAATTCTAACAAAATAAAGAAGTAAACCAAAAAAGATAAAGATAGAAGATTCAGGAAACAAGGAAAACAGCCGAGGAAGGGAATCTCCAGGATGATGGTGAAGGAAGATCCAGGATGGTAGCTGCACAACAGACCTTGAAGGCTACAGTCCTGATCAAAGCAGAAGCATGGAGGGTTCCACGAAGAACGTCTCCAAGAGGATGAAACTGATAGATTGTCTGGTGTGTGTGAATGTACTGGAAGGAGATTTGTACTTCTGGCTAAGTTTGGGGATGAACTAGTGGCAGGTCTCTAGAAAATTAAGCAAAGGGAAAAATAAGGCCGTTGTTGACTCCAGGGAAAATGATTAGTAGCACAGGAAAAAAATGTAATAGTTACTATACAACTACATTGTGAATATCTGCCTTGTTTTTTAAAGTAAATACTAAATATTGACCTTATCAGTATTAGGATATAACTGTATTAGGGCCATGGAGGAAGGGAGGAATGGGGAGAAATGCTACAAGAAATGCTACAAAAATCCTCATTTTTCACAGTAGGAAGTTGATAGATAACAGGAAAAGTATAAAAAAAAACTTAGGAAATGTCAGCGTAGGCATTTTACATAGCTATATGGAGGTAAACATGAGAATAAACAGCTTAAAATGTTAGAAATGATTATCTTTGGGGAGTGGCATTACAGGTTAGGGAGGAACCGGTCAGGTGATCGCTTTTTATATTGACTAGAAGCCACGGTCATGACTAATGCTCATCAGTATGGTTCTTCTCTCACTCCATATGTGTCCAAGCACCCTTCCAGCTAGTCAGGACCATAGGACCAGCTCTGGCCCAGAGAGAGCCGAAGAGGTGTGCGTCGTTTCCGGGCTACAACCCTGCGACCATTCAGATCCTCCTTCCCAGGCCTCAGCAACCCTCAAGGGACAAGGACAGACAGGAATGCATTCAGTAGTCTGGAAATCTTTCCTCTCTTCTTTAGAACTGTGACTTCTTAGCTTAGAGAAGACTAAGAGAAGATTTGGCAAACTTTTCTGGAGAGAGCCAGATAGTAAACATTGTAGGCTGTGCAGGCCATAGAGTTTCTTTTGCAACTGCTTATCTCTGCTGTTGTGGTGCAAGTGAATAAGGGTCTGTTTTCCACTAAAACTTTATTTATGGACACTGAAATTTGAATTTGATGACTTTCACACATCATAAAATATGTTCTTTCGATTTTTTCCCCAACCATTTAAAAACGGAAAAAAACATTCTTAGCTCACAGGCTGCACAAAGAGAGGTGGAATTGGCCCGTAGTTGGCCAACCCCTGCTCTAAATATTCAAAGAATTGTTACTCACAAAAGCTAATAGTGATCTCAAGTGGCCTTGGCCTGCAGCGGCTTGAAGCAGGGTTTCAGTTCCCGGCCAGAGACTGAAGTCAGGCCGGGGCAGTGCGAGCGCTGAATCCTAGCCGCTAGACCACCAGGGACCAGTGGCCAGTGACAAGGCCCTGGCCCTTCGGCTTTGCAGAAAAGAATTCCCACAAAGATGGAAAGTAGTGAAACATGTAAAGTGTTTATTAGGAGGAAAAGGAGTACAGTATGTGTGGATAGACACACAGGCAGACTCTGAGAGAGCGTAGTGCCCTCGTGGTAGTTTCAGTCACTTATATGGGGCATTTCTTCCCGGTTTCCTTTGGCCAGTCATTTTGATTTACCTGGTTCTGAGTCTGTATTTGGTATATCTCAGGATCCTCCCATGTGTGTCCATGCATCTCTCAGCCAAGATGGATTCCAGCGAAGAGGCCTATGGGTAGCCTTGACATCACTCCCCTTTTGACCCGCACAGAGCTTTCAAGTCGGCAAGGTCTCCTTGACTTTAAGAATGAGAAATATATGGTCTCTTATCTGGGCAGGGCCCAGCCTCCTCTCTCAGTTGTCCAGCTGTTTTCATCTTGGAGTATTGGTCCACAGGGAATTCACCCTGGGGGGGCCTATCTTATCTCCTGACTCAATAGTATCATACTGTTTGTTTTTAGGAGACAGAACTAAAACTGAGGAGTAGGAGTCCCCAGGGAATCAATTTCAGTCTCAAATTTCCTATATAATGAGCACAATTCTACAAATTAGAGCTGCCTACAATGAAAAAGGCTGCCCCAAGGTGTCCCTGTGCTTGAAAGTTTCACCCAGAGGTGGGAAGGCCCACTCGGGTGTCCATGCACCCCTTTCATTCTTACATTTCATGGCCCTGTAAGACGATTAAGAGGAATCATTCCGGTAAAGCTGTTTTAATGTTTTCCAAAGTACAGTCACTTCCCACTGGTTTTAGGACAGTGCTTAGAAAAAATTAGACTAGAGCGTGTGTGTGAGGGGTGAGGGTGGCGGAGGCCATAAGTATTTTAAATAAAGCATTTGTGGTGCCAAGCTTTGCAAAGACAACTTGCTAGCTTAAACATGTTTGCACACAACAGTATTTTCTAATTTAAATTCAACCCATCTCCAAACAGCCCTAGCCTAGACTAGCTGAAGGTATAAACTTCATTTTCATCTCATTAGGCCACCTGGAAGCTGCAATCAGTGAGTAGTCTTGAAGTCAGTAGTCTGTCTGCTTCATTAAAATGTTAATTTCATGGCTTTAATTCTCTTTGTAAAATGTACCACTGCAGGACACTATATGCAGATTTATTCTAAAGAAGATCAATTTGCATGTCGCATTTTAGTATATTTATTTCTCCAGATTTCTCTGTGTATTGCTATGCTTAGGAATTGCTTTCATGTTTAAAAAACTGTTTAAACATCTAAGATATTTAGATATTTAAGGCAATTTCAGCCTAGCAAAATTAATTTTTTAATAATTCTGAAAGCTAGTTTCCTCATCAGTGACATAAATCCCACTTCTTGGAGTGAAATATACATCCCCTTTTTCCCCCTATGGCTCTGAATCTCCATCTTTAAAGAAAGATTCCATAGCAGTTTTGGTGAACAGTCAGAATGAATGTAGATAGTGCCAGGTAGAAAAATGGATGAGCAAAATCTTTTGTCATATGAAGTCTTCTCAGTTACCTTTTATGTTTTGAAAGTGCCAATTTAAATACTAAGTTCACATTTTTACTCCTCAAAATCTTGAGTTCTGACTGCTTTCCCACAAGGGAACGTTAATCAGGAGATAACCAAGAGGCTGCTGCTGCACTGACAAAAACTAAGGTCCCCCTCGCAGTCAGTGCCCCAAACCAGTAATCAGAATGATTGCACTACACAAATGCAGATGACAATGCTGTAGGGCCTAGACCCTTGTGGGTATCTTGGACTCTTCCTTACACACATGTGCCAGTACCTTTACATCTTGCTGATTTTCCTCATAACTATTTTCTCCTTTAGGTCTCCCTGCAGACTTCCTTTCCTTTTCTGATCTCCAATGGAAAGACCATTCCCCAAAGTTCTGTACTCTGCTGTCAGCTCTTTTCTCATTACAGTCTCTCCCTTAGAATATACCTCCATGCTGTGACTACCACTGTCATCTGTTTGCTAATGATTCTCAAATTTATGCTTCTGACTAACCTGTCTCCTGAGGTCTGACCTACCTGGATCTCCAGTAAGTAGAGACACTTTATCTAGATATGTCTCTATCACCCCAAATATAATATTTCTAATACCAAACTACTTACTTTCTTCTCAGCTTCTGCATTTCTGTTCATCACTGCCACCATTTTTATATATTCATCAAGCCAGAAGTACTCTGGGAGATGGCCCACAAGGATTTAATGTAGAAAATAAAAGAACAGTTCATCTCTTCCTTTTGATGAATGCCCAAAATTTATCTTGTACTAGGCCCATTGAATAGAGTTAAGTACTTCTTAGCCCAAGCATACCCGTAAGAGTCTCTTCCCATTAACAATGACCCAGTGAAATTATAGTTCTCTCTCTGTCATGTACCTTCAACTTCCACTATGGCCACCATGCAGAGATTTATGTTACTCATCTTAGGCATGGAGGATGGGGGGTTAATTTGATCAAGGGTTTCCAAATCATTTGAAGTTTTTATTGAAATGAACATAATTCCCAGACAGTCCTGAAATTACTCTGTTCTCAAGCTTCATAAGATAAAAGGTAGCTCTAAATAAAATAAAATTCAAAAAAAAAAATAAGAAAAGATAAAAGGTAGCTCAAGTCATCACCCCAGGGCTATTGGCTGCTTATGGGCTATAAATAGACCTGCCTTAGTGACTTTTTAAAATAGTTTAGCAAGTGGCATTCCACTTTGTGTTTCTTGGATAAGTAGCTCGTGCAACTCTTTTCTCAGCTACATGACTGAGGATCAGATACCACTGGGCTTATAATTCAGATCCAGTGAGAAAAGCAAGCACCCAATTTTCTGTCCAGTCTTGATACCATCATCACTAATTGTCCCAGGTGACTGGGATATATAAGTCGTAAGTTTAAAGCCACATAAGTTTAAAGTCACCGTTTTAAGATATTATTTAAAATCTCTTATTGATACTTGAATGAAAATGATTGTTAACAAGGCAAAGACATTTTTATTAAGCCAGTTATGAGTTAGTTTCACTCACTCAGCAGATATTTATTGAATGTCTATAATGAGACAGCATAGAACTAAGTGCTAGATGCCATACAAAGACATTGTTAATACTCAGACATTACTCTTGAGGAACCTGTACAATCTAGTAAAATTTCTGACTGAGTTGGTGAGTTAAAAGAAAAATTATAAGAACTACAAGATTAAAAGCTTTCTGCTTCCATATAATTCAGTGATGAATTCCTAAGGTCAGTTTTTGGAAGTCTCAAGTATTAATGCTTATGTAGGTATTCACAGGGGTCTAGAGCTGATTCTATGACTACTTTTAAGCCATTCTAGACACTAGTAAGATCAAGAATGGTTTTTCAGGGACCACCCCCTCACACACACACACACACACCACCCCCAGAGCAGGAACAGCTTAGTTTGACACTGAAACCGACTTTGACCTTGGAACTTGGGGCAGGATACCACATACACACACAGAGTTAAGTGATCTCTAATAAGCTGCATCCACAGCAGTACATGAGAAAAATATACTAAGTCAGCCTTAGAATGACTGAGCTTTTTTTCTAGACTGAAAGATACCAGAATATAAGTTTAGCCTTCATTTTAAATGTGCAAGCTAGTGAGTCTTATTGAATGTATTTTGCGATCAAGTTGCCTTTCCAAACTTCCTCGGTGTGGGCAATATTTTTGTATATATACTATGGTTAAGAAAGGTGGAGGCCAAATCTACAGAGCTATTTGAAGACAGTCAAGTCAGAGAGACCCAAAGTCATTCTGTAACTCCAGCTGAGCCGGGTATAGAGTATTTCTATTTCTTTAGAGAGAAAAGGAAATATTGCCCCAAGAGTCACTGATGGATTTTCATGAGAATGATGGATAGTAGCAGCACCATAGAGATAAAACTACAGACAGAGATGAATGAGCCACAAGAGAATATTCATTTATATGGTCATCCTACTCACGTATAAACCTTTAGTTTTCTCTGCCAGGCTGGATGTAAGAGATACTTTACTAAAATGAGGTTTATTCATATTAAGTAGCAAATTTACTCCAAGCAGTGTACATTCACTGGAATAAAAGATAACCTAGGGGCTTCCCTGGTGGCGCAGTGGTTAAAAATCTGCCTGCCAATGCAGGAGACACGGGTTCGAGCCCTGGTCCTGGAAGATCCCACATGCCGTGGAGCAGCTAAGCCCGTGCGCCACAACTACTGAGCCTGCACTCTAGAGCCGTGAGCCACAACTACTGAGCTCGTGTGCTACAACTACTGAAGGCCGCATGCCTAGAGCCCATGCTCCGCAACAAGAGAAGCCACTGCAATGAGAAGCCCGTGCACCGCAACGAAGAGTAGTCCCCGCTCACCACAACTAGAGAAAGCCCGTGCACAGCAACAAAGACCCAATGCAGCCAAAAATAAAATAAATTAAATAAATAAATAAAAACATTAAAAAGATAACCTAGTTTACCCTAGGAATGTGACAGACCATACCATTTCTCACTTTATTACAGGTCAATGAAGGAACCATTTTAAAGTTCACATATGAGCCCCTAATTCTTTCGAATAGAATTAGGTATTCATAATCATACCTAGAAGAGTAATGGAAAACTTTTCCATTTCAGAAACACAGGCAAGAAAATATACCATAGCCCAGTTCTTTTCCATTGGCCACGTTCTCAATTAGAACAGTGTGTTTCTTCCGCTCTGGGTAAATGTTGATTAATTGATGTTTTGTTTGTAATGTGTTTCAGAAATGGAAAGAATTTCAGCTATATTTGCAGTGTAATAAAATTAAGGTATTTAAGTTGTCTAAAAGGCTTTTGCTGCCAAACAACTTTTTGAGAGACTTTTAAAAAGATAATGTAAAGACCAATTATATTCTTCTAGATCTTAACTTTTAAAAATGTGCTTATTGAGAATACCGAAGTACAATTTGGGGGCCTGCGCTCCAGTCCCTTTATGAAATGGAAAGAGCTAACTAAAGCTAGGAGGCAGGAAACCTAGCTTCTAAATTTAGTCCTTTTATTCAGCCAAAGTCTAAGCTTCGTCCTTTTATTCAGCCAAACTTTTATTCAGCCTCTTTGAAAAATTATTTAATCTCTCTGATCTTCAGTTTACCAAACTGAAAATGAGAAATCCTGAACTGCCTCCCTATATTAAATTCTTGACCCTAACCCCAAGGCTTTAGAATCAGATTGACCTAGGTTAAAACCATCACCATGTCCCTTACTGGCTTTGTAACCGTGTACAAATTACTTAACCTGGGTCTCAATATCCACTTCATGGGGTTATTGTGAGTATCAAATAAAGTAGTATGAAGAAGTACATAGCCTACTGTTTGCATTTAGTTTCTTTCTTTTTTTTTCTTAGGTTTCATAATACAGAGGAATCATTTTTCTAACAGGTACCTGTATGAATAGTAGATCCAAAGCAATGTGGAGAATACAAAGAGAGAAAGACATGCAGCCTGCCCTTGAGTATATAATCTAATCCGAGAAATGTGATTTTGACAAAAACAGTTTAAACTAGAAAAATGGTAAGTGCTCTAAGAGAAGTTCACAGAAAGAGCTGTGGAATTTAGAGAAGGGAGACAATATATACATTATGATCAGATCCCAGAGTTCAGATGACTGGGAGAAAATAAAACATAACCTTTGAATGTTATGAGATGTTATCGTCTAGTGATGGTAACAAACCACGGTGATGTGTACATTGGAAGTGAATGTTGCCCATCCACGTTGCATCAGTCTGTATTAAAAAGATAATGGATGTTGATAGGCTTCACTGAGAAGGGAGCATCATCACTTCTGAAGTATTCATGCCAAAATGCATAACTTGGATTAAATCATGAGGAAACATCAGACAAACCAAATTGAGAGACCTTCCAGAAAATAATTGTCAACATTGGTTCCGGGATTGGATCCTGAACCAGAAAAAGGACAATAGTGGAAAAATTGGCAAAGTTTGGGTAAAATTTGATCAATAGATTAGCTAATAGTAAAGTATCAATGTTAATCTGGTTTTATTTAATTGTACTATTGTTGTATAAGATACTAACATTTGGGGAGGGTGGGTGAAGTTTACTGGAAGTCATTTTAGTACTTTGCAACATTTTTTATAAACCTAAAATTATTCAAAGTAAAATTTAAAAAAAATAAAGAGAATAGATCCTCATATAAATCCTTTGCAGATGAAGATAGCTCAAGTAAAGATCTGTTTTAGATTCAGATGTGAGAATTAAAGGGGAGCTGAGCTGAGCAGTCACAGCAAAGCTGTTTCTAAATTTTAAAATATTTTGACAGGTTTCAGTTGACTCACAACCCAAAACGAAAATGTTGCACATAAAAAGCAGAGATCTAAATAATCGCATCCTCAGAATTTGTAGTACTCCAGTTTAGAATAGGGTTTACTGCCCAAGACAAACCATCCCCTCCCCTCTGCCATCCCATGATGTGTATTAAAATTATAGTGTTCCATGGCAGTGGGGATTGAGCTTTAAATCCTGCTTCAAAAATGCTGTTAGCTCTTCCCTTCTAAATGTGCGATTATTTGAGTAGATAGGGTAGCTAATTTAGATTCTTTAATTGGGGGTGTGTGTATTATTTTAAAGGGCCTGATTTGTGTTTTCTACTGTCCATTAATTACTTAAAAGCACTTACTACTTAATGCAGACCTGGGGTTCAGAGGATTGAGTTAATCATACTCCTTAGTTTATAGGACATTGTCGTTGGTCTTGAGCAAAGCTTCTCTTTTGTTTTTATTGTTTTTTATTTATTCCACTTTTCCCTGTATCCTACTCCCATTCCTTCCTTCTTCCATAGGTATTCTGATACATGTAATGTGTATCCTTTTGCTTCTATTGTTCCTATAAAATTTTTGGTGTGTTTTGTATTCCTGCATTTTTAAGTTTACACAAATTAGACTGTTTAATATCTCATTGTTTCTTGCTTTTTCACTTAGCATTTTGCTTTTAAAATTCATTCATGTTTGTTAACCAAAATTTTAGAAAAGGGGACTTGATTGAAATAAGGTGTTTATGTGGGGTTTATTAGGACTGCAGCCCAGGAGCTACAGATTCAAGAGGCACTTGAATTGTGTTCTGCCAGACTACAAAATGGGGGAGGTTTATAAAGGCAAAAACCGCAAGGTTACAGTTACATGAGTTGTTTATCAAGAATTATAGGGCTTCCCTGGTGGCGCAGTGGTTGAGGGTCTGCCTGCCGATGCAGGAGACACAGGTTCGTGCCCCGGTCCAGGAAGATCCCACATGCCGCGGAGCGGCTGGGCCCATGAGCCATGGCCGCTGATCCTGCGTGTCCAGAGCCTGTGCTCCGCAACGGGACGGGAGAGGCCACAACAGTGAGAGGCCCGCATACCGCAAAAAAAAAAAAAAAAAAAAAGAAAAGAAAAAAGAATTATAATTGGAGCTGGCAAGAAGTAAGGATGCTTGTTAAGTAAGGATTGGTTGGAATCCAAAATGGTTGCATGGTTACAGGGAGAGACCTTGAGACCATAGTGGTGCAGCTGGAAGTGTTGTTCTGAATGTGATTGGTAGTATCCTTGGGTCTTGTACAGTTCAAAGAAAGTTCAAGTTCTCAGTGGTGCAGAGGCATGTCTGAGACCAGATCCTCAGTGGCTGCCTGATTCCATTCTTGTATGCCTGAATTGTGATTACTCCATTATAATTTCAGTTTGTCATCATGCTGTTAAATGTGTATCTAATCCTTGGCTTCTGACTACTGTCTTCTCCCTGGTGTGTCCCTTCCACATCTCAGTTATTGAGGCTCCCAAAGACAGACATGCAAGGTAGCGTCTAACTCTCACCTTCACAAAAGCACTGCTGTCATGCTGTCTTTTGTAGCCATGTGATACATGTCCGAGAGTATGAATTGCTGAGGCAGAGGATTAGGTAGCCTTAATTTGACTAGATCCACATTGCTCTCCAAAATGGTTACTCCCCTCTAAACTCACTCTGGCAGTGCTTGAGGGTACCTGTACCCTCTCACTCCTACCAGCATTTGGTATTATCCAGCTTTCTACTTTCTGCCAGTCAGATATGTGTAAAGTAGTACCTTATTGGTGTTTTGTTTGCATTTGTCTGATTACAGAGGATTTTCATGTGCCAATTAGGTTTCTGCATTTCCTTTTCTATGTTTATATCTTCTGTTTTTCTATTGAGATTACTATAGTGACTTATTGATTTGTACTAGATCTTTTTGTGTTATAGATATTAATCCCTTGTTCAGTTTTAAATATTGCAAATATGTTCTTATTCAATTACATGTTCACTGAACAGAAACACTTAATGTAATCAAACTCATTAAAAATTTTTTGCCTTATAATTTATGCTCTTGAAGTTTATTTTTAATAAAACCTTTCTTGCCAGTTGATCAGAAAAATAGTCTCCATTTTCTTATGTTAAATATATAACTACCTCTTACATTTAAATTTTTGTCATCTCAAGCCCTCCTTTATTTATTTATTTATTTTATTTATTTATTTTTGGCTGTGTTGGGTCTTCATTGCTGCATGCGGGCTTTTCTCTAGTTGCGGTGAGCAGGGGCTACCCTTTGTTGTGGTGCACGGGCTTCTCATTGCGGTAGCTCCTCTTGTTTCGGAGCATGGGCTCTAGGCACACAGGCTTCAGTAGTTGTGGCTCACGGGCTCTAGAGCACAGGCTCAGTAGTTGTGGCACACGGGCTTAGTTGCTCCACGGCATGTGGGATCTTTCCGGACCAGGGCTCGAACCCGTGTCCCCTGCATTGGCAGGAAGATTCTTAACCACTGCGGCACCAGGAAAGCTCTCAAGTCCTCCTTTAAATGTGTTGTTGTTGAGGACGCAGTTTTATTTTTCTCCAGCACTATGTATTAAGCAACCTGTCATTCCCTCATTGATTTGTGATGTCATCTTTGTTGTACATTAAGTTCCCATATATCCATGAGAATGGCTTTGAACTCTATTCTCTATTGCATTAGTCTTTTTTTTTTTTTTGAGGCATCTGATGTTTGTTGTTCTGTAACTACTTGATTCTTTTAGAATGTAAAATGCTGTTTCTTCTAAATTTCAAGGAACTGGTTCATGCATATGTTAAACCGGAATATTCTTCTTGCTTTCAGAACTGTTTAGGCATTTCAGCCCACAGTGATCTTGTCCTTCTCTGTACTCATAGTACTCATTTTCCATTACACTCACTTCACTGCTCTTTAAAATTCTGTATTAACTTTTATTAATTTCCTTTTTATTACTTAACTTTTCACATGATTGTATCTTTTCTTTCCATGTCTTTGAGTCTTCCATAGTAGCTGTAGCTAGCACAGGATCTGCAATCGTCATCATAGCCATGATGTACTGAGCACTTACTAGACTTTTCATCGGTACCTTTGATTTGATGGATGTATGTCTTAACTGAATTGTAAGCACATAAGGACAATGACTGACTTAAAGGATGTAGGACATCCAGTTTCTAGATGTACTAATTGAACACAGTCATATCTTCTGCAGCAGGACATTTCCCCCCCCAATCATTAAACTTTGTGTTACATCTGAATCTCCCCATGTTTAAAAAAAAGTTTTAATTTACCTATTTTTTCTTTCCTTTTGTATTTTCAGTAATTGCATTTTACTGTTTTCCTTAATGAACCAAGAGAAAAGCAGTTGTGGTAAATAAATCATGTGCAGGGGAAAGCAATATATTATAATTAGGATTGCATTATCATTTAATTAGGCATTCCATTACTTGAATTGGTGTCTCTGGCTTCCCCTGGTCTCTGATTCTGAAACAATTTTCTTTGTGGACAAATATTAGCCTGTAATAATTAGAGGATTCATCTATGCTAAGGCTTTTCATTAAATCTCTTTCTGATTAAGATAGCTCCCCAAGTACAGACTGATTTAATTTAATATGATTTATCCACTTGTATATCAAGGTCTGGTGGAAAGTATTTTTAACACCAGAGCATTAGGAATATTAAGATCATCTTTATATTCGCAGATCTCTCAGGTATTTAAGACCTTGCTGTTTGAATAGTTCTGTAAACCTAGGTCTGATGTCACTCTGCTAAATTCAAGAATGTCACAAGTGCTGTAACAGCCCATCATTGAAAACAGGAGACTTAGTCTGTTTTAAATTAAAATACTGACCTTATATATTCTTATGTTCCTTTGGTTTGGGAATCAGTTTTCATCCCAACTGGTTGGTTCACCACATTAAATATGCCTTTTCCGTTTTACCAGAAGTTCAGTTTTAATAGAAACAAGCATTGTAGATAAATATTCTGAAATGAGGGCCTCCATGGACATAAGTGTAACTTGTCCTTTTTTTTTTTTTTCTTTAACTCCTTGGACTTGACCATTATTGCATCCTCACCCTTTACCTTCTTTCTGCTTTTACTCTATTTTTCATTGATGGACATTTAATAGATATTGAATTTAATTTTGCTTGGGGTCTTTTTTCTTCTTTATTAATCACCTTTCCCCCAACATTCCTCACTTACTTTATTCAAGTCTGGCCTCACCACTTGCTCTTATAACCTTGTCTAACCCTTTTGTCCAGATTTTTATTTTTATTTTTATTTTTTGTTCTTTTAGCCCTTCCTCTTCCCCACTATGTGTGCAAGAGAAAGTTTACATTGCTGTCTCCATGTGAATGTGACTAAAGCTATGTGAATTAACTATATGAAGCCAAAGCATATATTCTAATTTGCTGCAGCCGGAAAAACCCCTGAAAATACTGTCCCTTTTTCGTGACATCAAGAAAGTCCATTATGAAGCAAACTAAATTATGTGTTCGGATCATAATTTAGCTCCAGTTTCTGGAAATCCCAGGGAGGGGAGGGGTGAATGCGTGTGTGTGTTTGTGTGCGCACATGTTCTCAGCTGAGTAGAAGAGGGCGGGCGGACCATGAGGGGAGAAGGAAAGGCAGCCCAGCATCCTGTGGCTTCTGAGCTCCCATTTCCTGCCGAGCCCTTTGCTTACCAGCTCCCTCAGAGTTGCTGACTCTTCCTTTTCTCTCCCCATCACCCTCCCCTGCCCCATGTGAACTATTCTGTTTGGAAACAGTGGTTTGGTAGGAACCTGAGTCAGTAGGGCAAAGCTGATAGAAGGTGCTTTGGAGTCAGGACTGGAAGTGGAGGGATCTCAGACCACGTCAGGCTAAGATTCTTAACAGGTCTGGGCGTTGTGTGAGGGGCTCTAAGCAACTTGTCTGGTCAGCGGGGGGAAGTGGTTGATGAACTCGTTAGCGGGCCATGTGAAATAATAGGATGAAATACTGTGGTCATTTGCAGAAGAGACCTCCCCTGGGAAGAGGTCAAAGTAGAAATAGTGTGTCATGTAAGTAAGGCAGCAATTACTGTATTCAGAGTAATGTCTGCACTGATGGAAATGCCAGCTCTGTGAGATATTTTTCAAGCAAGTGAGAACCCTATGTGTCTCATGGACAGAGAAAAATAGCACAGTAGAGAAATTACAAGGCTTTCTCTGAGGAGATTGGTGGTTCGCTTTAAAGACATATTTTTGGAGTTGATGAGGAAACGAATGCTTCTACTGTAATTCTTCAATTAAGGAAGAGGCAACATTCCAGCAGGCTTAATGAAGTATCTTTTGTTGATAGAGAGAAATGATACAGAAAGCACTCAGTATTGCATTACAGAATTTCAGGAAAGAATTTCAGTTTAAACATAGCATTATATACTTGGCATTGTCAAATATGCCATAAACTAGAAAATTTTCATTTGGGGGTTTGAAGGTAGTGGGAGAGGAGAATATCAAACTCACTCAGCTCTATGCACATTGAATTAGACCCCTAGCTTCCTACCCTTGTGGCAGCCTGTAGATGTCCTAATGTTGGTCAGTTAGCTCCCCTGACCTACTCTTACTGCCCCACACGTGTGACCTTGATTCCCAGTATATCACCTGAAACCTTTTATCATCTCAGGTTGCCCAAAACCCGTGAAGAATACTGGTGCTTTAACAATAATATAGCAGTGTTTGCACAAATAGAGGCAGAGAATGGCAGAAGCGCAGAGTATCTGAGGCTTAAATTAACAAAGAATGTCTGATGCTCACAGAAGAACAAAAGCATAAATCCATGTCTTCCTTCTCTTCTCAGGTCTGGAGGATCATTAATCACAATTACTGTCGAGTGACAGCCTCACAGTACCTCTTTCTCCTGCAGGCTGTTAGCAAAGGCTCTATTCTCAGGTACTCTTCCTGGCAGAAATATACCACAGAGGGAGGCTCAGCTCAGTTTTCCTTTTTCTACTCATTCAATGTATTCAGTAAACAGCTATTTACCGAGCACATTGAAGAAGCACTGGGGATATGCCAGTGAGTAAAAGTGACAAAATTACTACCCTGTGGTGCTTTCATTTTAGCAGGAGGAAAACGGGCGACAAACAAGTAAGTAAAACATATAGTATGTCCGATGATGAGGCCTATAGAGGAAAAATAAATCAGGGAAGAGGAAAGCCTGCTATCTTAAATAGGGTCCTTGGGGCCTCCCTGAAAAGGCGAACTGGGGGGAAGAACATCTCAGGTAGAGAAACAGCTCGGGTCCTGGGAGTGTGCGTGGTGTGTTCAAAGGAGAACACAGAACTCAGTGTGGCGGGAGCAGCTAGTCTGGTGGGCAGTAGAAGAAAACGATGGCTGAAGGGTAACAGGTTGCCAGGTGAGTGTAGGCTTTTGGCGTTTTCCCTGCATGAGATGGGGTGAGGAGACCAAGGTGGGTTATAATGTAGTGACTAACATTCTGAAAGGATTACTCTGGCTGCTGTGCTGAAACGAATCTGTAGGAGGGAGGGTGGTCAAACAGAGAAACCAGTTAGAAAGATATTTGCAGTAATCCGGGTGGGAGGTGGTAGCTTGAGGTAAAATTGGGGAGGTGGCGAGAACTGGCTAGACTGCATCTATTTTAAAGTAGAGCCAATAGAACCTTGTGATGGAATGCATGTGGAGTATATGAGAGAGAGGGGAAGCAAGGATGACTTCAGGATTCTTGGTCTGAATTGGAGGAAGGACAATTTTGCCTTTAATTGAGACAGAGATGGTGGGAAGCACAGGTTTTGGGGGAGAGACCAAGAAGAAGTTCCATTGGGGCCATGTTAAACTTGAGATACTAATTAGACATCCAAGGGGAGATGCCTAGTAGTCAGATACATGAGTCTGCAAGGGAAAGAGGCAGGCTGGAGGTGCAGATTTGGGAGGCATCAGCACATATTTGGTACTTAAAGCTTTAAGACTGGAAGAGATCACCTCGGGAACGAGTGCAGATAAACTAATAAAATCCAAGACTTGAGAGTGATCAGTGAGTCAGGAAAAGCACCAAGAGAGTAATATGGGAAGGAAACAAGGTAAAATAGTTTTTCAAGGAGGGAGAGAGTCATTGGATTTGGGTTTTTTTGAAGGTCACTGATGACTCTGATGAGAACAGTTTTGGTGGAGTGGTGAGGGCAAAGCTTAATGGGCGTAGGTCCAAGAGAGGGATGAGAGAGGACTGAAGATGGTGAGTATAGACAACGCAAGATGTTTAGCTGTGCAGGTGAGCAAAGAAGTGAGCAGTAGCTAGGAGGACACGTGGCAAGAGGGAATGACGGGAGGAATTATACCCATGTTGATAGGCAAGACAGGAGTGATTGGTTATTGCTGGAGAAATATCATCAGATATCACTGGAGTAGACAGGATGATAGAGCACATAGGTGGAGGGAATTGGCACTAAATAGGAGTATGGACAGGTCATCCGTATAAAGAAGAGTAGGCAAAGTATATGGACTTACATGCAAGTAGGTGGGTAGATGGGGTGGTAAGAGTTTGTAGAAGTTTCTTATGATTTATTTTCTCAGAGAAATAGGATGAGAATGAGGGATGATGAGGAACTGTAGTGGAGGTTTAAAAGAAGAACGAAGGCATGAAATACTCAAATCTGGGCAGTTGGAACACAGAATGGACTAAAGAAATAGGTATGATTGCCAAGAAGTAGAGGGCCAAGTTTTGGCTAATAATCACAAATTTACCAAGGACTCCCACTAGCCTCCATTCCCAGCCAAAAAATCAAATACTCCCCGCAAAACATGTACCCATCCAGTAGGCTCAAGTGAGTTTCTGGGTGAGGAGGAGGCAGCAAAACGAAAAACCTCCAGTAGCCAGAGGGGTTATGTCAATGTGTGAAGTGAAAGCGAGTACAAAACCTTAGGAACCGAGCATTCAAATCCAGTTTCATTTACTGGCTCTGTGGAGCTATGGTGGAAAATTTTTACCAGGGAAAGGTAAATTATACGTCAGGAGGACTAAATCAGATTTCTTTCTGGTTATGTCTTAAGACTGGTTGCATGGTTAAGACTTCTTGAAATCTACTCATATCCAAGTATGGATCAGCTTGTTTAAAGTACTGAAATGAGACCCTTCCCTGTTCAGTAACAGGGGAGAGAGCGCTAGATTACACAGCAGGAGCCTCTGGACGCGCAGACGGAGGGAGGGTAGTGACCACCTCCCCGTCAGCCTTCTGCGCAGCTGTGCCCGGCCGGCCCGGTCTACAGCCACTGTGTGTGAGTAACGCAAAGCGGTGCGAGGTAATCTTGACGCAAGTGTCCCGCCTTCTGTGCCGCTGAGAAGGTGCTGCTCTTGAGTTGCTGTGGCACGTGAGGGGACTGGTGCTCTGTTTTGGGTGGTGGTAGAGGGAGTACTTGGCTGGGGGGATGGTTACAATGGGTATGTTAAACCAGTTCCCAAATGTTTTATAAGTTTCTGTGTCATGGTGTTGGTTAAAAGCAGAAATAAATCCTCCAAAATCTGAACTATTAAACAGATTAGGTGCTATACTGTTTTAATAGTGAAGGGTACAAGGGTGTGTATGTGTGTGCTTTGTTTGGTAAACCTGAAGCCCTGCTCCCATTGTGGTGATCTAATAAATTAGAGAGCTCTGCTTCTAAAATATTGGTCTCAAGACACATTGTCTCCCACTTGTCTTGTCATCTTTATTCTTTTCTGTGTCAATCCTAATTGAATTATTTGTAACTGCTTCAGAATTATGTTGATTCAACCCTTTCCTTTCTAGATAGTAGCAAGAAAACATTTCAGATATTATTTGTGACCCTGAAAGAAATTAGGGTGGTAGAAATTTTAAAATGTCAGGTTGCACTAAGCATAATTTCTTAATTAGGGAATTATATTAGCCAAGAAAGGAAAAAAGGTGCAAAACAATAATGCAAAGCTTATTGATATGTCAGTGTTTATCTGAATGAACAGGAAAATGTTCTGTTTCCAATAAAATGCTAAGACCAAAAAAATCATTAAAAATTAGTGCATGTGAATAAATTTTGGACTTGTTTCAAACTTTAAATACTATGTTTTCTAACATTTTGGTTTGATGAGAATCCAACCAGCGTAAATAAAGCTCTATTTGGACTATAGCAGATATTACAGATTTGTTATATCACTTAAGTGTTTTAGAGTTCATATTTGAAATGCTTTAAAAAACAACAACTTGTAGAGGTACAATCTACTTGCCTTAAAGTGCAAGTACATTTTAAGTGTACAATTAGATACGTTTTGATAAATGCACAGTCACATAACTACCACCATAATCAAAATACAGAACATCCCATCACCCCTAAAAGTTCTCATATGACTGCATTTGCAGTCAGACCTCTCCCCTGAACCCCCAGTCCCTAGAAACTGCTCATCTGCTGTCCCTACAGTTTTGCCTTTTCTAGGTTTTTATATAAATGGAATTAAATGGTATTGAGTTAACTGTATCTGGCTTCTTTCACTTAGCATAATGCTTTTAAGTTTCGTCCATATTGTTTTATGTATCAGTTTATTCCTTTTTATGGCTGAGTGGTATTCCACTGTATGGAATATACCACAATTTGTTTACCCATTCATGGATTGATAGATATTTGGGTTGCTTACAGTTGCTTGCCCATCAACATGGGTATAATTCCTCCCATCACTCCCTCTTGCCACGTGTCCTCCTAGCTACTGCTCACTTCTCTGCTCACCTACACCTCTTAGAATATTATGTATAAAATTGCTACAAACATTTGCATAAAAGAATTTGCTTATGTTTTCTTGGGTAAATACCTAGGAGTGTGATTAGTGGGCCATTGCCAAACTCTTGTCCAAAGTGGCTGTACTAGCTTACATTCCTATCAGCGGTGTGGCAGAGTTCCAGTTGTTTGGCATCCTCACCAAAACTTGATATTGTCAGTTTTTTTAATTCTAGCCATTCTGTTAAGTATGTAGTGGTATCTTACTGTGGTTTCAGTTTGTATTTCCCTAATAACTAAAGATGTTAAGCATCTTTTCCTGGATTTACCTGCTTTTCATATAACTTCTTTGGTGATGTCAATTCCTGTCTTTTACCTATTCTTAAAAATGAGGTTGTCTTCTTATTACTGAGTTGTAAGAGTTCTTAATATTTTGGATGCAAGTCCTTTATCATATAAATTGGTTTGCAGTTATTTTCTCCCAATCTGTGGCTTGCCTTTTCATTTCCTCCATATTGTCTTATGCAGAGTCAAGGTGTTAAATTTTGATGAAGTACAGTTTCTCCATTGTTTCCTTTCTTGTTTTTGTTCTCTGTGACCTATCTAAGAAATTGTTGCCTAGCCCAGGTCACAAAGATTTTTCTTTGTTTTCCTACAGAAATTACATAGTTTTGGTATTTACATTTAGGCCCACGAGCCATTTTGAGTTAATTTTTGAATATGGTATGAAGTAAGCATCAGATTTGTTTCTTTGCCTTTACATGTAGATATCCAATTGTCCCAGTACCATTTATTGCAAAGACCATCTTTTCTCCATTGAATCAGGCAACTTTGTTGAAAATGAATTGGCAGTATAAGTGTGAATCGTTCCTGGACTCTGTTCTGTTCCACTGAGCGATACGTCTAGCCCTCCTCCAGCACCACACTGTTTTGATTACTTGAACCTTTAGAAAGAGTCGTTAAGTTAGCTAGTGTAAGGCCCCCAACTTTGTTCTTCTTTTTCAAAATTGTTTTGTTATTCTAGTTCCTTTGCGTATCTGTATAAAATTTAGAATCAGTTAACTTATACACAGCATACTAGGAGCTTTGATTAAGATTGCTTTGAATCTGTAGAGCAGTTTGGAGGACAAATGTCCTCTTAACAATAGTGAATCTTCCAATCTATGAACATGGTACAACCATAACTTGTTTTATTGTGCTTTGCTTTATTGCACTTCACAGGTACTGCGGGGTTTTTTTGTGTGTTTGTTTGTTTTCACAAATTGCAGGTTTGTGGCAACCCTGTGTTGTCAGATAATGGTTGGCATTTTTTAGCAATAAAGTATTTTTTAATTAGGCATGTACTTTTTTTTAGACATAATGCTATTGCACACCTAATAGACTACAGTATAGTGTAAACATAACTTTCATATGCACTTAGAAACCCCAAAATTTGTGACTCACTTTACTGTGATACTCCCTTCATTGTAGTAGTCTGGAACCGAACCTGCAATATCTCCAAGGTATGCTTGTAATCTCTCCAATTATTTAGGTCTTTCCAGTTTCTCTCAGTAATGTTTGTAGTTTGCAGTCTTGCACATATTTTGTTAAATTTACCCCCAAGTGTTTTATATTGTTGATGATAAAGTAAATGATATTCTTTAAAATTTGAATTTCTAACTGTTCATTGCTAGTATACAGAAATAAGTTATTTTTTACATTGAACTTGTATTCTGCAACCGTGCTAAATCCACTTATTATTCCAGTAGCTTTTTGATAGTCTATCAAATTGTCTGTAAATAAAAGACAGTTTTACTTTTTCCTTTTCAATCTGTATGCCTTTTATTTCTTTTTCTTGCCTGTTATAATGACTAGAACCTCTAATACCATGTGTCTGGTAATAAATGCTAACATATTAATGTAGTACAGATATATGGCTACTTAGTGTTATTTTAGGTATGTGGAACTGAAAGACCAGGCGTATCCTACCTAATAATTTGGGTTAATTTTTCAAACACATCTTACCGAACCTCTTGTTAAGCATCTCTGTTCTAGTGAGCTGCTAAGAACAGGAAAAAAAGATGAGAACAACTAGTTTTTATCATACGTTAACCTTATGTCTTTATATACTACTTTAAACACTTTATATACTACTTTAAAACGTTAAAAAAAAAACTGCTATTAAGTGTAGCCTCAGCTGCATGAATACTGGTGTTAAAAAGTAGTAATATGAAACTTACTATCCCACATGGCTCTAAGATTCAGGCCAGAGCTCTCTCTTTAGCCTTCAGGTTCAGACCACCAGACTTTCTGCTCCCCTGGCATTAGTCAGTAAACCTCTGTTAGGTGTCTGCAGTCTTGCTCACTTTCAGTCCTCGCTCCTCCCTGCCCGCCAGTCCCACTGAGGAAGTTTTCTACAAATATGAAACTGTACTTAAGTATTCTAGTACTAATAAAAGGGAACTTTACTCATGCACCTATTTTTTTTTTCTTTTTCCTTTCCTCTTCTTTTACTAGTATATAAAGAATTGAGACTGACTGAGAAACTAGGATGAATTTGGAGGTCAAGAATGCCACTCTTTCCAATCCAGCCCAGATATACAACTATGACACTGGGCATGCCACATACACAAGAAATGATTTTAGTGGTAAACGTAGAAGCCACCAGGGTTTGCAGGCAAAACTGCAGTGTTGGAAGAGTTGGGGTTTGCCTTCTTCCTTTTAAAATTTCTCTTGTTAATGCTAGCTATTTTGTTCCCTCTTGCTGTCTCAGTTATCTGAAATCATATCCAGCAAGATCTCTCTCCAGTACCCCAAAGCAGGGAATAAACTCTTATCAATACCCTAATCAAAATCTCACACTATGTGAGCACAACTATGGCAGTTACTGTTCTAATTAAGTAAGTCACTATGTAATGAGAATTACAGCAAATTGTTTTTACCTTAAGTAAATTGTAAAATAATTTTAATAGTCAACATTCATCGACCACTTACTAGGATGATCTCATATAATCCTCCCAGAGGTGTATGTTTCCCAAGCCACACGTTAGCAAAAGTGGAACTAGACGACGAACCCACAGTCTTATCTGATTCTAAGAACCCAGCTCTTAAACACAACTCCTCACTCTCCTCTGCTTAGAACCATCCTTATAA
This sequence comes from Physeter macrocephalus, assembly GCF_002837175.3. Classification (NCBI taxonomy): domain Eukaryota; kingdom Metazoa; phylum Chordata; class Mammalia; order Artiodactyla; family Physeteridae; genus Physeter; species Physeter macrocephalus. Next base: position 48,879,676 of record NC_041225.1, read on the forward strand.
CCTAATGTTTTCCAAAGTGTGGCCCCCCAACCCTCTGCATCAGAGCAGAATCTCCTGGAATGCCTGTTAAAATGTAGATTCCTTGATCTCACCCATACATGCTAAATGAGAATCTCTGGGAATGAGGTCCAGGACTCATCATTTTCATTTATTTCCCCAGGTGATTCTTAGGCCACTGAAGGTTGAGAACCACTGTCACAGCCTCTCCTTCTCAACTAAGGATCAGATCTCAGCAGTTTGTAGGAACTGCCATAAAATGGTAGCTCTGCATTCTCCATAAGAACCTGTAGTCAACTTCTTCAGATAAATTTAGAAAACAAACTTCGTTTTCCATACAGCTGTCTCTAACAGTTAGGTGACCTTGCTCTTTATTCTCAAAATGCCACTTGATAACTCAAGAGTACAACAAATCTCTAGACGAAATGTCCTTCCCCAAAATAATGCCTCAAAAAAGAAGCAGTCCTTGACATTTGATATTTCTTAATGTATATTGTGTTAGTTTCCTAGGCTGCCATTAAAAATCACCACAGACACGCATTTCCCACCAGCTGAATGTAGGGAGGCATAGGCGGGAGCCAGAGCCAGGGGGCTTGTATTGCGCTGCTGCAAGTGCGGAGCCCTCTCCAAGTCCTGCCTGGATACAGGAGAGAGGCCAGTCAAAAACAAGAGTTGGGACTGATGGTAAAACAGAGTCATGAAAGTACAATGGAAAATCTCAGTCTGGAGAGGTCCTAGGGAAGACAAGTTCTCGGAACTGTATAGCAGGGAATACGGGAAAGCACTGTAATAAGTTGGACTTTGTCTGTTTTTGTTGGGACGTGGAGTTAGAAAGGAAGCCGAATGATTTAGCCGTGTGGCTGACAGGGTCTTGGTGCTCTGGCCGGGTGTCAGGACTGACCCTCTGAGGTGGGAGAGCCGACTTCAGGACATTGGTCCACCAGAGACCTCCCAACCCCACGTAATATCAAATGGCCAAGGTCTCCCAGACATCTCCATCCTAACGCGAAGACCCAGCTCCACTCAACGACCAGCAAGCTACAATGCTGGACACCCTATGCCAAACAACTAGCAAGACAGGAACACAACCGCACCCATTAGCAGGGAGGCTGCCTAAAATCATAATAAGTTCACAGACACCCCAAAACACCACCAGACACAATCCTGGCCACCATAAAGACAAGATCCAGCCTCATCCACCAAAACACAGGGACCAGTCCCCTCCATGAGGAAGCCTACACAACCCACTGAACCAACCTTAGCCACTGGGGGCAGACACCAAAAACAATGGGAACTACAAACCTGCAGCCTGTGAAAAGGACACCCCAAATACAATAAGTTAAGCAAAATGAGAAGACAGAGAAATACAGAGCAGATGAAGGAGCAAGGTAAAAACCCACCACACCAAACACATGAAGGCGAAATAGGCAGTCTACCTGAAAAAGAATTCAGAATAATGATAGTAAAGATGATCCAAAATCTTGGAAAAACACAACCGCACCCATTAGCAGAGAGGCTGCCTAAAATCATAATAAGTTCACAGACACCCCAAAACACCACCAGACACAATCCTGGCCACCATAAAGACAAGATCCAGCCTCATCCACCAAAACACAGGGACCAGTCCCCTCCATGAGGAAGCCTACACAACCCACTGAACCAACCTTAGCCACTGGGGGCAGACACCAAAAACAATGGGAACTACAAACCTGCAGCCTGTGAAAAGGACACCCCAAATACAATAAGTTAAGCAAAATGAGAAGACAGAGAAATACAGAGCAGATGAAGGAGCAAGGTAAAAACCCACCACACCAAACACATGAAGGCGAAATAGGCAGTCTACCTGAAAAAGAATTCAGAATAATGATAGTAAAGATGATCCAAAATCTTGGAAATATAATGGAGAATATAAAAGAAACGTTTAACAAGGACCTAGAAGAACTAAAGAGCAAGCAATGATGAATAACACAATAAATGAAATTTAAAATTCTCTAGAAGGAATCAATAGCAGATAACTGAGGGAGAAGAACAGATAAGTAACCTGGAAGATAAAATAGTGGAAATGACTACTGCAGAGCAGAATAAAGAAAAAAGAATGAAAAGAATTGAGAAGAGTCTCATAGGCCTCTGGGACAACATTAAACATACCAACATTCAAATTATAGGGGTCCCAGTAGAAGAAGAGAAAAATAAAGGGACTGACAAAATATTTCAAGAGATTATAGTTGAAAACTTCCCTAATACGGGAAAGGAAAGAGTCAATCAAGTCCAGGAAGCGCAGAGAGTCCCATACAGGATAAATCCAAGGAGAAACACTCCAAGACACATACTAATCAAACTATCAAAAGTTAAATACAAAGAAAAAATATTAAAAGTACCAAGGGAAAAAAGCAACAAATATCATATAAGGGAATCCCCATAAGGTTAACAGCTGATCGTTCAGCAGAAACTCTGAAAAACCAGAAGGGAGTGGCAGGATGTATTTAAAATGATGAAAGGGAAAAACTTACAAACAAGATTACGCTACCCAGCAAGGATCTCATTCAGATTCGATGGAGAAATTAAAACCTTTACAGACAAGCAAAAGCTAAGAGAATTCAGCACCACCAAAGCAGCTTTACATCAAATGCCAAAGGAACTCCTCTAGGCAGGAAACACAAGAGAAGGAAAAGACCTACAATAACAAACCCAAAACAATTAAGAAAATGGTAATAGGATCATACATATTAATAACTACCTTAAATGTAAATGGATTAAATGCTCGAACCAAAACACATAGACTGGCTGAATGGATACAAAAACAAGACCCATATATATGCTGTCTACAGTAGACCCACTTCAGACCTAGGGACACGTACAGACTGAAAGTGAGGGGGTGGAAAAAGATATTCCATGCAAATGGAAATCAGAAGAAAGCTGGAGTAGCAATTCTCATATCAGATAAAATAGACTTTAAATTAAAGAATGTTACAAGAGACAAGGAAAGAGGACACTACATAATGATCCAGGGATCAATCCAAGAAGAAGATATAACAATTTTAAATATATATGCACCCAACATAGGAGCACCTCAATACATAAGGCAAATGCTAACAGCCATAAAAGGGCAAATTGACAGTAACACAGTAATAGTAGGGGACTTTAACACCCCACTTTCACCAGTGGAAGGATCATCCAAAATGAAAATAAATAAGGAAACACAAGCTTTAAATGATGCATTAAACAAGATGGATTTATTTGATGTTTATAGGATATTCCATCCAAAAACAACAGAATACACTTTCTTCTCAAGTGCTCATCGAATATTCCCCAGGATAGATCACATCTTGGGTCACAAATCAAGCCTTGGTAAATTTAAGAAAACTGAAATCATATCAAGTATCTTTTCCAGCCACAATGCTATGAAGCTAGATATCAAGTAGAGGAAAATATCTGTAAAAAATAAAAACACATGGAGGCTAAACAACAGACTACTAAATAACCAAGAGATCACTGAAGAAATCAAAGAGGGAATCAAAAAATACTTAGAAACAAATGACAATGAAAACACGACGGCCCAAAACCTATGGAATGCAGCAAAAGCAGTTCTAAGAGGGAAGTTTATAGCAATACAATCCTACCTCAAGAAATAAGAAACATCTCAAATAAACAACTTAACCTTACACCTAAAGCAATTAGAGAAAGAACAAAAAAACCCAAAGTTAGCAGAAGGAAAGAAATCATAAAGATCAGATCAGAAATAAATGAAAAAGAAATGAAGGAAACGATAGCAAAGATCAATAAAACTAAAAGCTGGTTCTTTTGAGAAGATAAACAGAATTGGTAAACCATTAGCCAGACTCATCAAGAAAAAAAGGGAGAAGACTCAATAGAATTAGAAATGAAAACAGAGAAGTAACAGCTGACACTGCAGAAATACAAAGGTTCATGAGAGATTATTACAAGCAACTATATGCCAATAAAATGGACAACCAGGAAGAAATGGACAAATTCCTAGAAAAGCACAACCTTCCGAGACTGAACCAGGAAGAAATAGAAAATATAAACAGACCAATCACAAGCACTGAAATTGAAACGGTAATTAAAAATCTTCCAACAAACAAAAGCCTAGGCCCAGATGGCTTCACAGTCGAATTCTATCAAACATTTAGAGAAAAGCTAACACCTATCCTTCTCAAACTCTTCCAAAATACAGCAGAGGGAGGAACACTCCCAAACTCATTCTACGAGGCCACCATCACCCTGATACCAAAACCAGACAAAGATGTCACAAA
>NC_041225.1:48883998-48884425 GCF_002837175.3 Physeter macrocephalus
TTTCGACAAAATTCAACACCCATTTATGATAAAACCTTCCAGAAAGTAGGCATAGAGGGAACTTACCTCAACACGATAAAGGCCATATACGACAAACCCACAGCCAACATCATTCTCAATGGTGAAAAAATGAAACCATTTCCACTAAGATCAGGAACAACACAAGGTTGCCCACTCTCACCACTGTTATTCAACATATTTTTGCAAGTTTTCGCTACAGCAATCAGAGAAGAAAAAGAAATAAAAAGAATCCAAATCGGAAAAGAAGAAGTAAAACTGTCAGTGTTTGCAGATGACATGATACTATACATAGAGAATCCTAAAGATGCTACCAGAAAACTACTAGAGCTAATCAATGAATTTGGTAAAGTAGGAGGATACAAAATTAATGCACAGAAATCTCTTGCATTCCTATACACTAATGATG
>NC_041225.1:48885476-48899220 GCF_002837175.3 Physeter macrocephalus
TTCAATAAGTGGTGCTGGGAAAACTGGACAGCTACATGTAAAATGAAATTAGAACACTCCCTAACACCATACACAAAAATAAACTCAAAATGGATTAAAGACCTAAATGTTTGGCCAGGCAGTATAAAACTCGTAGAAGAAAACATAGGCAGAACACCATATGACATAAATCACAGCAAGGTCCTTTTTGACCCACCTCCTAGAGAAATGGAAATAAAAACAAAAATAAACAAATGGGACCTAATGAAACTTAAAAGCTTTTACACAGCAAAGGAAACCATAAACAAGACAAAAAGACAGCCCTCAGAATGGGAGAAAATATTTTCAAATGAAGCAACTGACAAAGGATTAATCTCCAAAATTTACAAGCAGCTCATGCAGCTCAGTATCAACAAAAACAAACAGCCCAATCCAAAAATTTAGGTCTCTAAATAGACATTTCCCCAAAGAAGATATACAGATTGCCAACAAACACATTACAACCCAGCAATCCCACTACTGGGCATATACCTTCAGAAAACCATAATTCAAAAAGAGTTATGGAGCTTCCCTGGTGGCGCAGTGGTTGAGAATCTGCCTGCTAATGCAGGGGACGCGGGTTTGAGCCCTGGTCTGGGAGGATCCCACATGCTGCGGAGTAACTAGGCCCGTGAGCCACAACTACTGAGCCTGCGTGTCTGGAGCCTGTGCTCTGCAACAAGAGAGGCCGCGATAGTGAGAGGCCCTTGCACCGCGATGAAGAGTGGCCCCCGCTTGCCACAACTAGAGAAAGCCCTTGCACAGAAACGAAGACCTAACACAACAAAAGTAAATAAATTAATTAATAAACTCCTACACCCAACATCTTTAAAAAAAAAAAAAGAGTTATGCACCGAAATGTTCACTGCAGCTCTATTTACAATAGCCAGGACATGGAAGCAACCTCAGTGTCCATGGACAGATGAATGGATAAAGAAGATGTGGCACATATATACAGTGGAATATTACTCAGCCATAAAAAGAAACGAAATTGAGTTATTTGTAGTGAGGTGGATGGACCTAGAGACTGTCATACAGAATGAAATAAGGCAAAAAGAGAAAAACAAATACCTTATGCTAACATATATATATGGAATCTAAAAAAATAATAAAAATTAAAAATAAAATGGTCCTGAAGAACCTAGGGGCAGGACAGGAATAAAGACGCAGACGTAGAGAATGGACTTGAGGACACAGGGAGACAGGAAGGGTAAGCTGGGCCGAAGTGAGAGAGTGGCATGGACTTATATATACCATCAAATGTAAAACAGGTAGCTAGTGGGAAGCGGCTACATAGCACAGGGAGATCAGCTTGGTGCTTTGTGTCCATCTAGAGGGGTGGGATAGGGAGGGTGGGAGGGAGACGCAAGAGGGAGGAGATATGGTGATATATACATATACATATATATATATATATGTATATATATATAGCTGATTCACTTTGTTATACAGCAGAAAGTAACACACCATTGTAAAGCAACTATACTGCAATAAAGATGTTAAAAAAAATTCACCACAAATTTGATGGCTTAAAAAAAGAAAGATTTATTATGTCATGGTTTTGGTGGCCAGAAGTCTGAAATCAATGGTACTGGCAGGGCCACACCCTCTCCCAGAGTTCTAAGGGAGAATCCTTCCTTGCCTCTGCCAGCTAGTTAGCTCCTGGCATTCCTTAGCTTGAGGTTACATAACTCTTCCCTAGTATCTTTACATGATCCCCTTTTCTATCTTATAAGGGCATTCCCATTGGATTTAAGGCCCACATTAATCCACTATGATCTCATCTCAATCCTTAACCTTAATTACACCTTCAAGGACCCTTTCCGAGGATAAAGAAGATGTGGCACATACATACAATGGAATATTACTCAGCCATAAAAAGAAACAAAATTGAATTATTTGTAGTGAGGTGGATGGACCTAGAGTCTGTCATACAGAGTGAAGTAAGAGAAAAACAAATACCGTATGCTAACACATATATATGGAATCTAAAGAAAAAAAAAACAAAATCGTCATGAAGAACCTAGGGGCAGGACGGGAATAAAGATGCAGACCTACTAGAGAATGGACTTGAGGACACGGGGAGGCAGAAGGGTAAGCTGGGACAAAGTGAGAGAGTGGCGTGGACATATATACACTACCAAATGTAAAACCAATAGCTAGTGGGAAGCAGCCGCATGGCACAAGGAGATCAGCTTGGTGCTTTGTGACCACCTAGAGGTGTGGGATAGGGAGGATGGGAGGGAAGGAGACGCAAGAGGGAGGAGATATGGGGATATATGTATATGTATAGCTGATTCACTTTGTTATAAAGCAGAAACTAACACACCATTGTAAAGAAATTATACTCCAATAAAGATGTTAAAAAAAAAAAACACAAAGGACCCTTTCTGAATAAGGTCATATTCTGAAGTTTTGGTGGATGTAAATTTTGGGGAAGACACTATTCAACCCACTACATATACTTATTTACTTCCCTAAGTAATTGTTATTCTGCCAGCTTAAATTTCAGGTTAGGTAGCTATTCATCCAGATGTTAACTCTGCTTATGTTTCTGAATATAAACAAAGTCCAGTTGTTACTCAAATGACTCTGTTTTTATGCCGAGTCATAGGAATTGATCCCTGGATGGAAGCACTTTTCTCTCTCTACTCCCTATCTCCTAATGACTATCTGCAAAGAAATCATCTGCTCTTTAATACTTTATTTACTGCAGTGGTCCCATCCTGATTCCTCCTCTCTGCAGCTCAGATGTAGCAGTTGTTTACTAAACAGTTGGGCTAGATCATCAGCACTGACCTCTGGTTTCTGAAGAAACTTGACAAAGTTTACTAGAAAATGAACTCACCTTAATATCTTCCCCCACCCCCACCCCCCCAGTCTCTATTGATGCTTTGGGGAGTGTTGTTTTGAGAAGTTTGTCAGCACTGAAGAATTTCTGGTTGATGTTTGGGAAATATTTAGAAGAATCTTTGATCCTGTCTAATCTAAGGAATAAAATACACAGAACAGTGTTACATAAAACATTCCCTCCCTTGCATCAGCAATTGATTCTAGACTCCTCAGGATGCAAGAAAATGAGTTTTTTGCCTGGAGGAACATACAGCAGGCCAGAACTTTTTAAATCCAGGAATTTAAAAAGTCTATAAATAACTATAAAAAGTAAGTCTATAAATGTAGATGGCCACCTCTATGGTATTCTGATCATTTACAAAGGTTGAGAGTACTTGGATTAGCTTCCAGTTTGGTGTAATGTTAGTGCCTGTCTTTGAACTTTATCCACAAATAGTAAAAAAAAAAAAAAAAAAAAAAAAGAGGAAGGGAGGAAGGGAAGGAAGGAAAAGAAGGAAAGGAAGGAAAAGAAAAAGAAAAGAGGGAGGGAGGGAAGGAGGGGAGGGAGGAGGGAAGGAAGGAAAAAGAAAAAAAGTACAAAAAGGAAAAGAAAGTACTAAAAGAAAAAGCAGGAAAATGTAACATCTTTTGGTCAAAAGTATCAAAATGGTATATGATGTTATCAGTATTCCTGCTCTGTTCTTTGAAACACATCTTTCTGAACTACATAAAGTCCATTTTCTTTTTCTTATTTTATTTTAAACTTCAAAAGATACTCTAAATGCTGTAAGAATAGAGCCTACTGTTCCTTTGCCATCTTGGAAGAACCTGAGACTTTTGTCCTTCAGTTGAGCTCCACACGGTCTGAATTCTTTATCCGTTCAGTAGAAAAGAAGTCACAGTCCCACTAAATTATCCCTTCTTCCCAGTAGTGGACCTTCCGCAGAAGCAAAGTGAAGACCTGCACTGAGAATTCACTGTTGGAAGTTTTGAGTATTTCCTGTGCTGACCCATTTTCTTTACCAGCACCACCGCTGCTGCACTTTGTACTTTACCTTACAGGACTCATTAAAACAACAAAAGAAGATAAGGAAGAATGAATTATGACTATTTCTACTAAAGAGTACAGAAGCCATAAAGTATGTTCCCTGGTGGAACATTTAATTTGGTCATTTGGGGGAACAGAGTTTGAGCAGATGGTGGTGGAGGGAAAAAGTAGAAACACAGCCTTCAGAACACACATAATCCTGCTCAGAAATATCTCCCCCACATGCCTTCCATCGACCAGAGGGTCTTTTGGATTAATAAGGCCCTACTGTACAAGGTGTGCAACCATGGTTGGCTCAGTCCTGGTTGATGCAGAAAACCTTGTTGCAGTAAGATCCTCAATCCCGTCAGGCTGAGGTCAGTTTACTGAGTGGGAATTCTGATTTCTGAGTGACTGAAAGCAAGGTAATTCTTGGGTCATCTAAGGAGAAGGCTAGCCAGGAGGTGTGGCACAAGCCTAAGGCAGTTTGACAGCCATCCTGAGACCGACTCATGTGGCTCCTAATGCAGAGCCCAGGGCCATGGGAAGGACAAAGCTGTCATCTGCAGTCAGAGACCTTCACTTCTACTCTCTCTTCTACTTACTCTTGAAGACAGCAACTTGCCCTCCACCCATTAATAATACCCCATCCTCAACCAAATTAACTTTACCTCTCAAAGGAGACAAGGATGAAATTGCAGAGAACTCTCTCTGTGTTATACGCAGAATCACGTACAAAATAAAGTTATAAAGTAGTAATGTTAGGCTTTGATTTGGGGGCATACTTTTTACTAGTTTAAGCTGTATTTTTATTACCATAAATTTTTTGGATTTACAAGATTGTAACAGACATTCCACTGTGGTTTAGATAGCTGCCACGTAGTGGACGGTAGGGCCTAGCTTGTGGTTTGTTGGATCAATCAATCAAGCTTTATCCCAGGAGTATATAACAGAAATTTATACAAGATTTAATCATTTATACTTTGGATAAAACGATAGCAAAACTCTGTTAATCAGAATATGTGCATGATATACTTAAAAGATGAAAATAACACAGTGCAAGATTGAAAGGAACTTGAAAAACACCAAGATCTTTCATTTGCATAGAATTGACACCCTTACTAAGTACAGTAGACTGCCTTTACAGACTGGCTGACAGATACCCTTTGTTTCTTCTAGCCCTCCAAGGGAAGCATTATTCCCAGATCGCAGATGAGGAGCCTAAGGCCCAGGGACGTTAAGTAACTTGTTCAAGGTTACGTGGCTAATAAGACTGTGGGTACAAACCAGGTCAGCCTGACTCTGCGGCTCCTGTTCTTAATGTGCAGCTCTTACAAGGTAGAGCAGCATAGTGGAAAGGCTTTGTAGTCGTTAGACACAAGTGGCTAACTAACTGTGATTTTCAGCAAGTGACAATTTCTTTGTGCCTCAGTTTCCACAACTGCAAAAGAGGGATACCACCACAAGGGTGGTTACATATCTAAAAGTGACTGTCCTGATAAACTCCACAAGGGAGGGACCTTCCTTTTGTCCACCAGTGTACCCCAAATGCCTGCAGCTTTTGGTACTATAGCCAGTACCTGCTCCATAGAGAACTTGTTGAATTAATAATGCCTGGCACTTAGTAGGCATTCAATACATGGGAATGTCCAAGTGCATCATTAGTCATCTTCAATCCTAACCTCAAAGCACAGAGACTATAATAATGTGCTGTCTCCGATCTCATTTAATTCAAACACCAGCAAATTAGCAGAGTATGCATATGCTGACACTTCTAATCTTTTAATCCAGTATTGATTCATGTCCATGGGTTTTGGAACATCTAAACAAATTTGTTGAATCCAACAGTAACATAAATTATATTTTGTTATTGCTCTTGTTTTTTTACATTGAATTTTGAATGTCTTCTCTAAACATCATTTTAGCACATCTTTTTCTTTTAAAGAGTAATGAAAACAAAGAGTATGAATTTTTGAAAGAATAGGCAAAATAAGTCTGTGTCATCAATGACACAATCTACAGATGCACCATGGTAAGTGGCAGTTACGCTTAGTAGGTCCTGGGAATGAAAACAATCTGGAACTAGAACTCTTTGTCCCTTTCCCTTCATAGCACACTGTGTTATCTTATTCATTGCTGTCTGTTTGCTTTGTAAATTCTGCACTAAAATCCTGGGAGTTGAGGAGACAAGGTGCAATGAGCTATGTTGGCGTGCCTATAAAATTAGCATCCATGCTCTTTGTCCTTATTACACAGCAATAATAGCTTGCATTTCTGTTGAAAAAAGACTGAATAATGATATTTTATGATTTTTGAAGTGAACACAAATGTTCACCAAGCAAATCTGAAGTATAATATATAGTATATATACACATGGATCTTCTACTGTGATTTGTGTATATCATCACATGTGTAGATTCACGTTTTCATAATTCTTTTAATCTCTTCCATATTTGTGATTCTGTACCGTTTGCTGTGATCTTAAACCTGTATGCTCTTTTCCCCTTAATCATCTTCATAGAGTTTAATATTTTATTCATCTCATCAAATAACTAGCTTTTGCATTTGTTTATTCATTCACTATTTCTTACTTTTGTTTCATTAATTATTGCTTTTTATCTTTAGTAATTTTGTCTTCCTGTTTCCCTTTGGATTTTTTCTCCAATTTCCAAGATAAGTAATTTCTCTTTATTTTTCCTCTTTAATAATGAAGCATTTATTATTGAGTACAGCCTTTACTGTATCCCATTGATTCTCTTTTTCATTCTTTTTTAAGTAGCTCGTGAAGTTTCTTTTGATTTCATCTTCCATCCCAGAGTTAACATCCCAGAACACTTTTAGTTATTATATTTTGTTGTTTATTTTTATGGAATCATGACGTGAGAATGTAACTTATAAAATGTCAGTTTTTATAAAATGTGTTTTAACCCTCTTGCCACCAAGTAAATGATCAAACATCAAAGTGTTCCAGGGATCCTACCCCCTTTATAATATTTTTGAGGGACATATGGGTTTGTATAAGTCTATTAAATCAAATTTATCAGTAGTTTCAATTCCTTTATTTAATTAATTTTTATCTACTGGAGTTGTCCTATTAGGAAAGATACTGAAGGCTATACTGTAATTTTATTATTTTTCAATTTCTCTTTGCATTTCTAATATTTTTCCTTTTAATATTTATCTACTACTTTGGTTCATACAGATGTTCGACCAGTATTTTCTGTTTTAAAAAAATATATATATATATTTGATCCTATCCATAGATGCTGAAAAGAGATTTGATAAACCTAAGGCATTCCTAATAAAAATTAGAACAAAATAGAAGTTAACTATTGAAATATAATACTGTGTTACCAAAACTCAACAGTATCTCATATGCTGAGGCATTAAAACCCACATTTTGGTTAAAGTCAGAACTATGCTTTTTATTATTAAGCAAATGCTAGTGAAAGCACTAAGAAAAGACCATAAAGATGAGAAAATTCAACATAAAGCTGTGTTTTTGCTGCTGATAGAAAATCTAGAAAGTCAAAAAGAGTCTAGTAAAAAAATCAAGTAGACTTAAAATTTGTTAATATGGCTACATATGAGATAAATACACAACAAACAATTGATTTTCTCTATTCTAAGCAGTGATTGCCGAAAAGCAGAAGTAGGAACACATATTCCATTCACCATAATGAAAAAAATTATGAAATTATTTAGGAATAAATTTTAAAAGAAAGCCACGGAAGTTATGTGAAGAAAACTGAAGTCTTATTGGAAGAGAAAATAAGATTTGAGCACATGGAAACTCATACTTTTTTCTTGAAAAGACAATATAAAAGTGTCAGTTCTTTCAAAAGTATAATGTAAATATCACGCAAATGCAATTTCGGGATAAGTTGAGAGGGGGGTGTTTTTTTGTGTGTTAGAATTAAGTTAAATACTCTTAAATGTATATTGCAAAATCGGTGCCAGCAGGAGCCCAATATCGTGTGAAAAAGAAAACAGCCAGACTTGCTTTATTAGATATTAAGTCACTAAGGAAAGCAGGAATAAACACAGATCAGTGGAGCAGAAGAGAGAAGGGAGACTGGATATCTATATATTTGAGAATGTAATATATGACCAAGTTGGTATTTAAAAACAGTGGGAAAAAAAGGAGTTATTTAATAAAGAATGCTAGAAAAATGAATGTCTTGAAAGAAAGTAAAGCTAGATTACAAAATTAAATGAAAAATGTTTTTCATCTTGTAGAAAAATATAAAATATACATACAGTCTAGGGGCAGGGAAGACAAAAACAGGAATCCAAAAGCTGTAACAGAAAAAGAAACGAACTTGTATAGACACATAGACACGCACATGCACATGAACGCACACACAAGTATTGGATAGATGCCATAAATAAAGGTGATAGTGGATTTATAAAAGTTTGCAACAAAGAATACAGAGTATTAATAATCCATGATAAAGAAGGAGCTTTGCAAGTTGACTAGAAAGAGACACACAGCCCATAGGAACTAGATAAAGGATGTGGAGCTGCATTCACAGAGCAGCAAATCCAACAAAATAAACTCATTAGTGGCCAGGGAAACACTAGTAGCCTGCTGACCAAAATTAGTGTAAAAGATTTAAAGCATGTACAATATAAAGAGGTCTTACAAATCCGTAAGATGACAACTAACTGAATTTCCAAAACAGGTAGGAATAGTCCCAGTGTATGTCCAGTGAACTTGTTTTATCTAATCGAAGACATACAAATTAAAACAAAAATGACATACTTTGGCAACTTTCTAAAAATAGCAATCCCAAGCATTAGTAAAAGTGTGGAAAAAAAGTACCACCATACATTTCTTGTGTGTGTTTATTAAACTGACCTTTGCAGGGGTCAGTTTCCCATAGGTAGCAAAAGCCTATTAAAGTATTCATGTTCTTTCATCCAGCAATTTAACTTATTGGAATTTATCCTAGAAAATCCTTATCATTAATTACAAAGATATCTATTTAAATATTGATATTTAAATATGGTTTATGTGAAAACAACTTAAATACCTGAAAACAAAGTAATTTTTAAATATATATATAAAATCAAATATTATACATCTATAAAGTGATATATTAGAAAATCTTTAATGGCATGGATGGGAAATGCATGAACAAAGTTATAAAACAGTGTATACGGTATGATCTCATTTTTGAAAGTTTATATATCTTTTTTCAAGGAACATGTTTTATATACACGTGTGTATATGTGTGTATATATGTGTATCTGCCCTCAGCAAGTGCTGTATTGTTATTCACATCTTGCCTTTGATGATCTACTAACGCACCAGTACTGTCGAATTATGGAAAATGTCAACAGGTTTCCACTCTACCTAGAAAATAAAGCTTGTTTTGAAGATCCAGAGAACCAATGCTCATCAGAAGAGAGATTCGTAACTGAAAAGATTCATGCGTTTACACATGAAAACACAAAAGTTCAATAGATTTAGGATAGGAAAGTGAAAATATATGTCCCTAAACTTAATCTGTAAGACCTGAACTCAGGTTGGATAAGCAAGATTGTTCACAAGGATACCATTTTTAGTTTCACCTTTCAGCTGAAAGTTGCTTTTTAAGCGCAGGATGTTTCTTTCTTAGAAAAAGAGTAGGCACTAACTTTGACTTATTAAAAAAACAACAACAACAATATGGGACAAGTGACCAATGATCCTAGAGCACAAATCATCAGTTTCTAATTCTGAATGCCCTCAGAGGATTTAATATCTATGCTGAGCTCAAAATGTCTAAGGAATGAGTTAGTAGGGATGGAGAAGAATATGTATCAGGAGATAAATTGGGACCTACCCCTAGAGCCAAGGTCAGTCCCCTAAACAGCTTTGCTTCTCTACTGTGGGAGAGGAGTGGACTGCATTTTAGACAGTAGAACTCAGTGTCACTACAACAGACTTGTCTCTCTCCCAAAGGAAGAGGAAATCTAGAGAAAGGAAGTTAAAGGGTGGCAGCCTAAACCGAACCTCTCTTCAAGTGCTGTAGGTGATCCTCCCACCTGGAGGAATAACAATCACAATGAGAGTCTGAGCACACACCACCTGCCAGGCACTTCTCTAAGCATCCTGCAGTCCTGTTTCCAACTGATCTTCACAAAACCTTGTGAGGGTCGCTACTGTTATCATCTACATTTACAGATGAGGCTCCTAGTGAACTTGGCAAGACATAGAGCTGATAAGAGGCAGGGATGGAAGCCACCCGACTCCACCTTTTGTTCCATATGCATCCAACTTGTACAGAAGGAAAAATGAATAAGGTCCCTAGGAGGAAACAGTAGTGTTTTCTCTAACAAAGAAAATGGTACTGTTTGAGCCTTAATACCAGTTGATTTTAGGTGATTCATGCATGCCCTATTATTTTGAAGCTGAAAAGTGTCTTCTTTATCGGTATTTTTCATCTAAATATATCCAAATCTGTCCACTCAAAGCTGTTCTTCAAAGTGTACTGACTAGTGCCAATTTGTCATGCTTATTATTAGCCATGTACTATTACATGTCAGTGTCAAAGTGGCACAGTGAATGACTGTTTAGTTACTAACTCCAACTTTTATTCTATTGGGTTTTTTTAATTAATCTGAAAAATAGTGCACAAAACCAGCGGCCTCAGCATTTTCTTTTAACACAAATACATCTTAGATGAGACGCTGCTTTATCAAAACCTATCTAATACATGTAGTTAGATTTATGGATCTAGCTCTAATAGAAAATAAACTTATTTGTAATTTTTAAAAGCAGCCATTAAAATGATATCCAAAATAAACTATATTTTTGTATATTCTGCATACATTTGATTATGGAATGGGGAAAGAAAAGACATTTCAGTTGTTATCAGCTCCATTAAAGATCACTTTGGATTAAAAAGAAACGAAAAAGCTTACATTTCTGTTATTCTGCCACTGAACTATATAATTGAATCTGGGCAAATCTGGGCAAATTTCTTCACTCCGTTCTTTCATTTTAAACATACAAATGTGTAAAGACTTGGCCCTCCCCCATTCCTGGTGAGTAGGGCTCTACTAATAATCATGTACCCAAGTTGATTTGCATACTGAAAAGTGTTGTTTTCATACCAGAAAATTTAAAGATAGTTTAACTCTTTTGTAATTGCAGGAACTTATCTTTTCTTAATCCATTATGCAAAGATAGTTTAACTCCTTTGTAATTGCAGGAACTTATCTTTTCTTAATCCATTATGCATTAGTTTAGCTATTATAAATTGGTAAATGAAACAGAGGCACATCTCAACTTCTGAGTATCTATTTCATTATTGTCACTTACGTATGAAACAAGTTCTGCAAGCTTGCCAACCCCTGGCCTGCTACCTTCTGGGAGGAAGCTAACTTGTCTGGTAGTAAGGGTTCCCATGGGCTAGAGGCCCCAGGGCCAAGAGGTCTTGATAAGATAGTTTGAAAAGTAAGCTCTTTTCTCAGCAGTTAAGAGTTATGTGGCTTTGTATTATCTGGAGACATTTACTAACTACAAAGTTTAAAAATGATCAAGACACTGCCAAGTATAAAAGCCTCTCTCCATTTCCGCCTCTCTTGCTCTGGCCCTAACGCCGTTCTGAGTCTGTGATGCTTGAAGACCCAGCTCTAGGAAAGGAGTGACAAGATACAAGCTGTCTTTTCTTCTCCTTCTTCCCAGTTCTCACTTTTTCACCTTACTGTCTTTTTTAGCTTCTAATGTTACGATGTTGCTCTTGTTTATAATATAGATAGTGTTTTAATTATATTGAAGTCCATCATTCCAGAGCTCTAAATTCCAAGCAAGCAACTTATTAGAAACTTTGGGAACACTGCCTTTCTGTAAGGTAACACCCAACAGCCCCACCGAAGATGGCTGTAATTCTTTCAGAACCAAGAATTCGTAGAACCAAGTGGAAAAAAATCCACTAGAGCAGGTCAGTCTCATTAACTGAATATAGAAGTTGTCTCATTAACTGAATACAAAAGTTGTCTCATTAACTGAATATACAAGTTGTAGCAGATGCTCACATTTAAGAACTTTTCCATGTGCCAGTCCTATGCAAAGAGCCGTGTGTACATTAGTTCACAAAATTGTTATAACAACCTCATGCAGAAGGAATTATAATTCCCTCCTCTATTTTTAGATAAGAAGATAGGTGGTCTATAGATATTGGTTAAATAAGCATTTCTGGAACCTCTTTAAGTGCAGGACATTATGTCAGGTACTAAGGTTCTAAAGTGGCAAAGACACGGTCCTGCCCTTTAGATTCTTAAGTTTCCCTGGGACACTCTGGGTTCCTGTGAGCTTCTAGTACTGTAGTGCAGGATGGCAGGTAAGTGCCCAAAAGAGCACATCAGCACATGTGCCTTAAGCACTCATAGAGGGCAAGACCACTCGGCCAGAATACGTAAAGAAAACTCTGCTTCGAACCCTTAGAATTTGAGCTGGTCTTTGAAGAAAGTTGAGATAAAATGTCTCAGGGAAAGAACCTGAAATATTTGAGGCAGAGCAATGTTCTTGGCCATTTTGTGAAATAATAATTTGAACATCTGTCTTGAGTAGAAGACATGAGGTCCATAACTGGCATCTTCAGGGCCCAAGAGAGGAGTGCCCTGGATGGTGGTATAAAGAAGATATCTGGGGCTTCCCTGGCGGCGCAGTGGTTGAGAGTCCGCCTGCCGGTGCAGGGGACACGGGTTCGTGCCCCGGTCCGGGAGGATCCCACATGCCGCGGAGCGGCTGGGCCCGTGAGCCATGGCCGCTGAGCCTGCGCGTCCGGAGCCCGTGCTCCGCAACGGGAGAGGCCACAGCAGTGAGAGGCCCGCATACCGCAAAAAAAAAAAAAAGAAGATATCTGAATGCAGTATTTCCCCCACTAACCATGCTGGCATCTGTGGACTAATAGAAGCTAGAGTTAGGTTAGAGCCTAACATGCTAACATTATGATGCAGTAGCGCTTACTATTTATCAGATCTAGTTTTGTCTTTTTACATATACTATTTAATCCTTGCAACAGCCCTGTGAGGTGGTTTATAGATACAGGAACTAAATTAGTCACAGAGAGATTCATTCATTCATTTACTAAGAGGCAGAGCTAGGATTTGAACCCAGGCACTCTGCTTTCACAGCCCTCATGGTCTGCACTGCAGGGAATCTAGAAATTTTTCACAAAACATTTCTGTCAGTGGTACCATCTCTGTCTCAAAACTTGCCATTTCTATATTGAACAGACATGTGTGCATGTACACATACACCGCTACCCTACAGGTTGTCAAGAAGAATGCAGAAAGGGGCAGTTTAGCTTCTTACTAGTATAGTGTATACCACTTTGCTACCAGTTTGTAATGATACATAGCTGTATTTGCTTGATAAGCATTAAGAACTGCCTAGAGGAGAAAGGCTGGGCTGCAGGAAGTGGTGTAGAGTGACTGAGTAGCAAAATGGTGGGGGTTGCATGGGGAAGGAGAAAGTCCAAGGCTGTGGACCACTGAGGCTGATAGGCCCATAACCCTGACTGAGGAGAAGGGCTGGGCAGAAGGTGGAGGCAGAAATGCTGACTGCAGAGGAGTTGTAGGGTTTTTTTGTTTTTTTATTATTATCACTATGGCTGATACTTTTTTTTTTTATGCAGAAGGTTCTTATTAGTAATCCATTTTACACACATCAGTGTATACATGTCAATCCCAATCTCCCAATTCATCCCGCCACCACCACCACCACCCGCCGCTTTCTCCCCTTGGCGTGCATACGTTTGTTCTCTACATCTGTGTCTCAATTTCTGCCCTACAAACCAGTTCATCTGTACCATTTTTCTAGGTTCCACATATATGCATTAATATACGATATTTGTTTTTCTCTTTCTGACT
>NC_041225.1:48899503-48900149 GCF_002837175.3 Physeter macrocephalus
CCATACTCTTCTCCATAGTGGCTGTATCAGTTTACATTCCCACCAACGGTGCAAGAGGGTTCCCTTTTCTCCACACCCTCTCCAGCATTTGTTGTTTGTAGATTTTTCTGATGATGCCCATTCTAACTGGTATGAGATGATACCTCATTGTAGTTTTGATTTGCATTTCTCTAATAATTAGTGATGTTGAGTAGCTTTTCATGTGCTTCTGGCCATCTGTATGTCTTCTTTGGAGAAATGTCTATTTAAGTCGTTTGCCCATTTTTGCATGGGTTGTTTGTTTTTTTTAATATTGAGCTGTATGAGCTGTTTATATATTTTGGAGATTAATCCTTTGTCCATTGATTCATTTGCAAATATTTTCTCCCATTCTGAGCATTGTCTTTTCATCTTGTTTATAGTTTCCTTTGCTTTGCAAAAGCTTTGAAGTTTCATTAGGTCCCATTTGTTTATTTTTGCTTGTATTTCCATTACTCGAGGAGATGGATCAAAAAAGATCTTCCTGTGATTTATGTCAAAGAGTGTTCTTCCTATGTTTTCCTCTAAGAGTTTTATAGTGTCCAGTCTTACATTTAGGTCTCTAATCCATTTTGAGTTTATTTTTGTGTATGGTGTTAGGGAGTGTTCTAATTTCATTCTTTTACAT
>NC_041225.1:48900159-48900956 GCF_002837175.3 Physeter macrocephalus
ATGTGCGTGGATTTATCTCTGGGCTTTCTATCCTGTTCCATTGATTTATATTTCTGTTTTTATGCCAGTACCATATTATCTTGATTACTGTAGCTTTGTAGTATAGTCTGAAGTCAGGGAGTCCGATTCTTCCAGCTCAAGACTGCTTTGGCTATTCAGGGTCTTTTGTGTCTCCATACAAGTTTTAAGATTTTTTTGTTCTAGTTCTTTAAAAAAAATGCCATTGGTAATTTGATAGGGATTGCACTGAAGCTGTAGATTGCTTTGGATAGTATAGACATTTTCACAATATTGATTCTTGCAATCCAAGAACATGATATGTCTCTCCATCTGTTTGTGTCATCTTTGATTTCTGTCATCCATGTCTTTACTTCCTTAGGTAGGTTTATTCCTAGGTATTTTATTCTTTTTGTTGCAGTGGTGAATGGGATTGTTTCCTTAATTTCTCTGTCTGACCTTTTGTTGTTAGTGAAGAGGAATGCAAGAGATTTCTGTGCATTAACTTTGTATCCCGCAACTTTACCAAATTCATTGATTAGCTCTAGTAGTTTTCTGGTGGCATCTTTAGGATTCTCTATGTAGAGTATCATGTCAACTGCAAACAGTGACAGTTTTACTTCTTTTCCAATTTGTATTCCCTTTATTTCTTTTTCTTCTCTGATTGCCATGGCTAGGACTTCCAAAACCATGATGAATAATAGTGACAAGAGTGGACATCCTTCTCTTGTTCCTGATCTTAGAGGAAATGCTTTCAGTTTTTCACCATTGAGAATGATGTTTGCTGTGGGTTTGTCATA
>NC_041225.1:48901908-48943396 GCF_002837175.3 Physeter macrocephalus
TTTGCTAGTATTTTGTTGAGGATTTTTGCATCTATATTCATCAGTGATATTGGTCTGTAATTTTCTTTTCTTGTATTATCTTTGTCTGGTTTTGGTATCAGGGTGATGGTGGCCTCATAGAATGAGTTTGGGAGTGTTCCTCCCTCTGCAGTCTTTTTATAAGAGTTTGAGAAGGATTGGTGTTACCTCTTCTCTAAATATTCAACAGAATTCGCCTGTGAAGCCATCTGGTCCTGTACTTTTGTTTGTTGGAAGATTTTTAATCACAGTTTCAATTTCAGTGCTTGTGATTGGTCGGTTCATATTTTCTATTTCTTCCTGCTTCAGTCTTGGAAGGATATACCTTTCTAAGAATTTGTCCATTTCTTCCTGGTTGTCCATTTTATTGGCATAGAGTTGCTTGTAGTAGTATCTTAGGATGCTTTGTATTTCTGCGGTGTCTGTTGTAACGTTTCCTTTTTCATTTCAAATTCTATTGATTTGAGTCCTCTGCCTCTTTTTCTTCATGAGTCTGGCTAAAGGTTTATCAATTTTGTTTCTCTTCTCAAAGAACCAGCTTTTAGTTTTATTGATCTTTTGCTGCATCCCATAGGTTTTGGATTGTCATGTTTTCATTGTAATTTGTCTCTAGGTATTTTTTGATTTCCTCTTTGATTTCTTCAGTGATCTCTTGGTTATTTAGTAACGTATTGTTTAGCCTCCATGCTTTTGTGTTTTTTACGTTTTTTTACCTTGTAACTGATTTCTAATCTCATAGCATTGTGGTCAGAAAAGATGCTTGATATGACTTTAATTTTCTTAAATTTACTGAGGCTTGATTTGTGACCCAAGATGTGATCTGTCCTGGAGAATGTTCCGTGTGCACTTGAGAAGAAAGTGTAATCTGCTGTTTTTGGATGGAATGTCTTATAAATATAAATTAAATCTATCTGGTCTATTGTGCCATTTAAAGCTTGTGTTTCCTTATTAATTTTCTGTTTGGATATCTGTCCATTGGTGTAAGTGAGGTGTTAAAGTTTGCCACTAGTATTGTGTTATTGTCGATTTCCTCTTTTATAGCTGTTAGCAGTTGCTTTATGTATTGAGGTGCTCCTATGTCGGGTGCATATATATTTATAATTGTTATATCTTCTTCTTGGATTGATCCCTTGATCATTACGTAGTGTCCTTCCTTGTCTCTAGTAACATTCTTTATTTTAAAGTCTGTTTTATCTGATATGAGTTTTGCTGCTCCAGCTTTCTTTTGATTTACATTTGTATTGAATATGTTTTTCCATCTCCTCACTTTCAGTCTGTATGTGTCCCTAGGTCTGAAATGGGTCTGCTGTAGACAGTGTATATATAGGTCTTGTTTTTGTATCCATTCAGCATGTGTCTTTTGGTTGGAGCATTTAACTGAGGAATCAGCTGTTAACCTTATGGGAGTTCTCTTGTATGTTATTTGTCATTTTTCCCTTGTTGCTTTCAATAATTGTTCTTTGTTTTTTACTTTTGTCAATTTGATTACTGTGTGTCTCGGCGTGTTTCTTCTTGGGTTTATCCTGCCTGGGACTCTCTGTGCTTCCTGGACTGTGGCTATTTCATTTCCCATGTTAGGGAAGTTTTCAACTATAATCTCTTCAAATATTTTCTCGGGTCCTTTCTCTCTTCTCCTTCTGGGACCCCACTAATGCGAATGTGGTTGCATTTAATGTTGTCCTAGAGGTCTCTTAGGCTATCGTCATTTCTTTTCATTCTTTTTTTATTCTGTTCTGTGGCAGTGAATTCCACCATTCTATCTTCCAGGTCACTTATCCATTCTTCTGCCTCAGTTATTCTGCTATCGATTCCTTCTAGTGTATTTTTCATTTCAGTTATTGTATTGTTCATCTGTTTGTTCTTTAATTCTTCGAGGTCTTTGTTACACATTTCTTGCATCTTCTCGATCTTTGCCTGCATTCTTTTTCTAAGGTCCTGGATCATCTTCACTATCACTATTCTGAATTCTTTTTCTGGAATGTTGCCTATCTCTACTTCATTTTTTTGTTTTTCTGGGGGTTTGTCTTGTTCCTTCATCTGGTACACAGTCCTCTGCCTTTTCATTTTGTCTCTCTGTGAATGTAGTTTTCCTTCCACAGGCTGCAGAATTGTAGTTCTTCTTGCTTCTGCTGTCCGCCCTCTCGCAGAGGAGTTTTGAAAGTAAATGAAATGTAAACTCAGTTCTGAATCAGAAGCCAAGCGGCATGACATGTGCCAAGAGGTGAAGACATGTCTTTTCCCTCATTGAGAGAGAAAGTGGGGAAAGTGTAGATGAAGTGGAGGTAAGACAGCTAGAGCAAGGATTATGGCTCTGGTTGGTGGGCATAAAGAAACAGGCTCTGAGGTCTGCAAGCAGAGAGAGCACTAAAATATCAAACTCGCTTGTCAAGGAAAAGTTTGATCTGTGATGGAGCAGGGTAGTCATGATTGATGCTAAATTGACAAAAGGCTGCTCAATTTTTAATGCAGGTGAGTTAACAGGTAAGACACATTATATTACCTTCTTAGTGGATATATCACACTCAGTGTACCAGTGAAAGAGTTGGTCTTTGGATGCTTGATCAGATGGCCCACCTTCCAGCATGTAAATTCCCGCTACAGCACCCCAGGCCGTGGTCAACCAGTCTTTTCTCAAATGGTGAACACATCGCCTCTTGATAGCTGTGAAAAAGCTTTTCCCTGTGGCTTCTAACCACCGGACTCAGTTCCCTCCTCTGGAGCCAAATGGCTTGGGCCTAGTCTCTCTTCTAGGACTTCAGACGCAAGTGCAGTAGAGTTGCCTCTACCAGCCTTGCACTGCCTCCTCTACTCCCATGTCAACAGTGCACAGGGTCCCTAAAGGACTGTCCCTCTGGTTTTGAACCTAAACCTTGTTGATTTAGGTATTCTCATTTTTTATGACATAGCTCTTATTAAGGGCTGAGTATTTTATAAGGCAATTATGAAACCAGATTGAAACCTGGTTCTCTCCCTAAAGTAAATCACAGAGTAGAGGAGACAGACAGTAAATATTTATAGAGGTTCAGTAATGGTTCAGTAGTAAGGGTAAACTTGGTGAGCTAAGGTGGGAAAGTTGCTTCATATCTTTACTGTTCTTAATATTGAGGTAAAATTTGAATAGAGTGAAATGCACAGATCTTAAATGTACCATTTGATGTAATCCACACCCTAATCAAGATATAGAATGTCCCTGCCCCCCGAAAATGTCCTCATGCTCCCTTCCAATCAGTTCCCTCCCCCACAGGCAACTACTGTTCTGATTTCCGCCACCACAGATTAATTTCGTGGACCTCATATGGTGCTGTGATTGCAAATTTCACATCAAAAGTCTCTCACTGCAGATAACTTGATACGGAAGAAAGCAACATTCAGAGACTGCATCAACACGCTGTGTGCCCTTGGGCAAAAAACTTAACCTCCCTGGGCCTCATTACAGGGTTCCATAGGTGATCCTCTTGATTCCTTAAAGATCGAACTCCGCTCACATTTCTAATCTCAAAACTACCACCCCACCACCACAGTCCGTTCAAGAACCCAGAGCAGAAACAAACCTCGGGCTCATTCTCCCCTCTCCAGTTGAGCACTCTGTCAGGTCAGTTCTTCCTCGTGAGTTTTTTGGACATGTCACTTACTTTAGTCTCTACCTCCTCTTCATCTCTTGCCTTGTAATGACCAATCAAATTACTTTTCCAACCTCTCTTGCCCCTGGTCCTCTCCAAACTATTCTTATTACTGCCCCCAAGCTAATCCCTGCTAAAATGAAACAAATTCTGGTCGCTTTTCTATTTAAAATCCTTAAGTAGTTCTCCACCATTTAAGATGCTCCTCTGTCACCTACAGACTTGAGTTCCAGTTCTCAAGTTTGACAATGAGGGCCTTAACCGAATGCCTCCAGCCTATGCTTAGTGCCCTCAGCCCCCCAGTGTTCTCTGCTGGGAGGTTCACCCTGCCATCGCTCTCCTGCCTCACCAGCTCCCTCCCCTCTTCCACAGGCCCCTGTTAGGGCACTGCACTTGCGGCTCCCCGATTCTGCTGTGAGCTCTGCAGTGAGGTTAGGGACCGTATTTTATTCACTTCTCTATCTCCAGCATCTGGCATATGACTTTGCCGACAACACTTAACCCCAAAGTAACTAAATCATGAGATTTCTAAGGATGGTGCTGTACTGGGTCAGGGTCTTATTCAGACTTCACATTGATGTTTCTAGAAATAAAAAAATCATATGGAAGTTTTCATGCATGTCTGACCACTTCATCAAGTCTGATTCTGAGTTTTTCTTTCCAGTAGCTTTCGTGATAATATTGGGTTAATGGTGAGCAAGTTTTTTATTTGGAGAGAGGGTGTATTTATTATCTATAGGAGGTCTCAAAACAGTGAGTCCTGTTGGTGTAAAAGAGCTGTCTGTGCTCTAATTCCTATCTCAAATCTAACTTAATGTGCTTATTCGTTTAGTTCTAGAATGGCAGATTACCGTTTCTACAAATGAAGGTAATTTCTTTCTAAAGGTCTTTGTGGTAATTAGCAAGCAGAAAAAAAGCCAAAAATGACTGGTAAATACTGACCCAAGAGCACAGGAACACGAGTATTTACAGCCCTTGTTTGTTCATCTTGGTTCTGATTTTGTGAATCAGCATTACTGTCTGAATTGATCTTTACTCCATCTGTATTTTTATCTTTTCCAAAACCTAGGTAAGAACCTGGATGCTGTCCACGACATCACGGTGGCATACCCTCACAACATTCCCCAGACAGAGAGGCACCTCCTCCTCGGGGACTTTCCTAAGGAGATCCACTTCCACGTCCACCGATACCCAGCGGACACCCTCCCCACATCCAAGGAGGACCTCCAGCTCTGGTGCCGCAAGCGATGGGAAGAGAAAGAGGAGAGGCTGCGCTCCTTCTATCAAGGGGAGAAGAATTTTTACTTTACCGGGGAGACTGTCATTCCACCTTGCAAGTCTGAGCTCAGGGTCCTTGTGGTCAAATTTCTCTCCATACTGTACTGGACCCTGTTCAGCCCTGCAATGTGCCTGCTCATCTATCTATACAGCCTTGTTCGGTGGTATTTTATAATCATCATTGTCATCTTCGTGCTGCAGGAGAGAATATTTGGTGGACTGGAGATCATCGAACTTGCATGTTACCGTTTTTTACACAAACGGCCACATTTAAATACAAAGAAAAAGGAGTAAGATTGTAAGGTTCACAGTGTAAAAACCTAGGGGATATTTTGAAAATGTTCTAAGCTTTTGTAAACCGAGATGCGTTTTTGCATGACTATGTCAAATATTTCTTACTATCGTCATTATTTGTTAAAGATATTTTGCACTTAGTTTTGTGGGAAAATATTGCTACACACACGATTTTTTTTTTTTTTTAATCTCTGAATGTAATTTCAACACTGTGTAGCAGGGAGCGATCGCTGTGAAATAACTTGGGCCAGAGTATTAGTAAACAATCATCAGGCTGTTAGCAGACAAGGTACACACAAGATCTTAAAGGCCCAATCGTGCTTCCTAACAAACTCCCCAGACAGGAGGCAGATCTGGGGCTCCCGAGCACTGGCCCAGATCAAGTGCTGGCGCTTGACCGTGGAGGTGAGGGCCCTTCCTCCTGGCTCCCTCTTGGCCCTGTCCCCGCACGCCTTTCTGTGCCAATCAAACCCTTGCATCCTTCCTTAAGACCAGAAAACAGAAACCCCTTGTCCTTAAGCTGAACAAACATTTTAATAGGAAGCCCTTCATTACGCATGAAATCTTGGCCTTTAGCCGTGCACTGACCTAGACGTCGGAAGACCACCGGTGCCCTTTTCTCACGTGGAAAATAAGAGCTAGACAAGTCTCAGGGAGCAACCGCAGGCTCTCCACTCAGAAACCTTAGTTTGAATTTGTAAAGCTAGGAATTCATACAGTTTTGTTCTTCACTTCTGTGTAACCTTGCATGCTTAGTGCTGGTTTCTTTACAGCTTGTTAGCAGGTGTAGCTTTTCTGCATTATAAACGGTATACATCAAGCCACTTAACCTTTTTAAAGGAAAGCGTAGAAGAACGTTCTCATAAACGGTATACATCAAGTCACTTACCTTTTTAAAGGAAAGCGTAGAAGAACGTTCTCTTGTTGCCATCAGAAACTCTCTTTTGAAGTTGTGTCTTGGTTGAAATATTTCTTTAAAACCTGCCACAAAAAGGAAGGTTATTGTCTCTTCTGCATGTGCATATGGGTGTCTAACTTCTGCCACTAAATCAACAGCAGCACTTGCAGACAGGGCCGTAATGGTTTAACCTAAATTATTCAATCCTTGTAGCCTTGACAAGTTTTATTCTTAAAACCAAAATGGTGGGCTTCCCTGGTGGCGCAGTGGTTGGGAGTCCGCCCGCCGATGGAGGGGACACGGGTTCGCGCCCGGGTCCGGGAGGATCCCACGTGCCGCGGAGCGGCTGGGCCCGTGAGCCATGGCCGCTGAGCCCAAAATGGTCACACAAAAATGAATCCTTTTTAAATGATAGGGAGGGATCTCTCTCTCTTTAGTCCCAGGTTTCCTCTTTCATTAGTAAAACCCACTTTTTACCAATTGTTCACCTAAATATTCCTGTTACTTGGAGTCAGTGGAAAATTCAGCAAGTCAACAGCACCAATCTCCTTCTGAGGCAAAAAAGAAATGTGTGGTCATTGTTTCCACTCCGCTGGAGCCCTGCAGCTACTTTTTTCTTTTTTTTTTTTTTTTTTTTTGGTCCTAATGGAATGCCGGTCAGAGCAGCAGAAGATATGGGGCAATTAAAAGTCTTTACTGTTAAAAAAAAACCTGTCCGCTTATTCCTGCCTTGAACCAGCTTCAAACACAGTTTCTAGCTTTGTGTACTCTTGGCGCCAGTGCCTTCTCCTGAATTACATCTCCTTTGTGCTGGACGGTGATTTCCGCAGGCAGCGGACACCGGCATTGCCGCGACAGGCAAGCGCGCTGTGAGCTAGACTTACCCAGCAGACTCTTCTTCTTTCAGAAAGCCACCGCAGCACTCTGTTGGCATGTCATTTTCACTGGAAGAGAACTAACTAGTGCCTCTGCTGAAGAGCCCAGCCTGTATTTAACTACTCTCCCAAGGCTGTTTTTAATCCTGCCGGGGCTACTGATTAGTTATTACGCACATCTGCTCCAGACCCAGCTTCCTTGGTTTCTAAGGTGGTTATTTTTTTAACCTTTTTTTTTCCCCCCTTAATAAAAGAGGTTTCTAATTTAGGTCTCTCTCAGACTTCTGGTTATATTTGAAAATAAGAAATAGTTTAACAATCAGGATTGCATTTGTCCTGGGTCAGAGAGAAACGCTGAGTTTTCTACTCCACAGGTGTTTGTAATGTAGCCCGGCTGCCCTTCCTCCAACTGCGCAAGGCTCCTTGGTTCAGGGTCCGGCTTTAATGGCGAGTCCTCTTGAGCCCTTTGAAACCTGTAAAAGGGGAACTCTTCCTTTTTAAAACATGTTTTCTTTTGATCATAAAAAACATGTTTAAGATAAAATGCAAACTCTTTTTTAGTACCCTGGATTCATAAGCACTGAAACTGAGACATTGTACTTCTAAGAATTAGAAATAACTTCAAAAAGAAAAATGTTGCCTTTTTTGGTCTCTGGTGTGGTTTTGTTTGTTTTGTTTTGTTTGCAATAAGGCTTCTTTTAAAATTGTAATCATTTGTGTTTTCCTACACAACTTTTTCTTCTCTTATTTAAAGAAATACACTGTCCATGATTTGGACTCTAATTGATAGTGTCAGGTAGAGGTTAATGCAGTTACGGTACTGTGCTTGGCCTCAGCTGTGACCCCTTCCCACCTCCCAGTCTCGCTCTGGACTCAGCAGCCGCCTGTCTGGCGGCATCTGGACTCTCACCAGTCCATCCA
The DNA here is from genome assembly GCF_002837175.3 of Physeter macrocephalus. Lineage (NCBI taxonomy): Eukaryota > Metazoa > Chordata > Mammalia > Artiodactyla > Physeteridae > Physeter > Physeter macrocephalus. The sequence continues at coordinate 48,909,813 of NC_041225.1, forward strand.
AAGGAAACTCAGTGGAGTTTGAAATGTTTACAGTGCTGTATGTCCATTTGTTACATCTTTACCATTCAGACAAGATTTAAATAAAGCAAGTGTGGTTTACGTGGGACATGAACCATTATACTTAAAATACAAACCTACACGGAAGGGCACTGATTAGGTCACACGTTTTCCCACCAGGCCTCTTTGATGAAACAAGCCAAAGTCATTGTAAAATTCAGTAGAAGAACATGGTAAAAGACTAAAAGAAAAATAAATGTCGGAGCCCATTAATTTAAAGCTCTTAATAAAATCCTTGTTTGTTAGGCTACTAAAACACAGATGGGGAGAAATCCCAGCTTCCACTTGAGTCACTTTGAAATTAGTTACGTCCATAGCCCTACATCAGACGTTGTCCATCAGCAGAGGAGACTGAACTCGCCAGGAGGGGAGACATTCCCATCTCACTCGGACTTCAAGCTCTGGCCTGATGACGCTGCCCTTGTGCACTTTTATAACAGAGACTAATGGAGGGAGCCTGTTGGTATTAAATTGTTTACATTTCTTTATATAAATAATGTGCTTTCAGTGCCTTAGTTACGGGTCCCTTTCTTTCTCTTGTTCCAAGAATTCTGCAATGTGTCTCTTAGGTAAAAGTCTCTTTTTGCTATTCACTGGGAGAACAATGGTTTCTAAAACACTGGTCACTGTGGTAAATACTACTTTGTGATGACATCTGGGAAAGAGAGCTTTATGTGGAGGTAGAGGTTGCCTCAGGGCTATTGTTTATGTTGCAGAAATGCTCTTGTCACATGATAAGCTTCAGATTAGACATGGCCCTAAAGTTGTCTTGTGCTGACCTTAAATTCTTATTTCAGAAGAGAATCTTGGCTTTGGTAATTCATTTTTAAAAAGATTATGTGCAAAAACACTACGTTTTCAAAATAACTCACAGAATGGCCTTAGTTTTTTATGTCCACTGGTATGTTTGTGAGTTGTGTTCTCTGTAGTATACATCTCAGAATAAAGTGGAGTGAAGTCAATAGTTTACACGTGTGTTGGGTTTCTGTTTTTTTTTGCAGGAATGACTGGAGGCTGTACTGTTATTGTATTATAACACGTGGTACTGAGGAAGAGCTGACCAGTTAGGACTCTCTTTCACAGATGTTTAAAACATAATGCCAAAGCAAAAAGGGAATATACCGCCTTCATCACTGAAAAAGTCCAGGGGCCGCAGCTGAATTCAGGGTTCGGTGAATGTCATCAGAACTTGGTTTTCCTCTGTCTCAGTTCAGCTTGAGGGCAGTGTGGTCGTTCACAAGGGAGGGGGGTCTCATGGGAAATATCCGCACCACTAGCTGTAAGAGGTAAACGTTGCTCTATGCACGCCCCTCCCCCACTGTCAGGCAATACAGAACTAGGAAAGCAATTCTTGGACCAAAGCTTGACAAATGCATGAAAATACACTTAGCAAACAGACACGCACAAAAATCATGGGACTGAAGGGTAGCAGAATATGCCACCCCAATATATGAGTGTAGGAGTTCAGGACATGCCACCCCAAATATACCACTTTGGAATATTGATTATTTTCAGCTGTAGGCACTTGAGAAACAGCAAATGCAGGGAAGGGCTGTCTCTGAACTCTCCTTTTCTGCCTGAAGACAGATCCTCCAAAAGGAACTCAACTGCCATAAATCCCCTCCCTGGGAGTTTCATCAGCCAGAGGGGATTGACTCTTGTCACAGGAAAGGAGACTTCACACCCACACACTTTGTCACAAAAGGCCATACCCCGCCCCCATCTATTCCAAGGGTCCATTCATCTTTCCTAAAAAACATTCACTATCCCCTACGAGGGCTACTTTCTTCCTCCCCTTTTTCCATTAAGATGGTATTTCAGGCCTGGATTCTAAGCCACCTCGAAGAGTTGCTCATTTTCCCCTGGTTATCTCCATGAATACATGAGGGATACATGCTAATAAATTTTTTATTGTTCTCCTCTTGTTAATCTGGCTGATACTACAGGAGTCTCAGCCAAGAACTCAGAAGGGTAGAAGGAAAAATGATTTTCCTCCCCTACAGAACCTAAGCTCTGCAGCGCCCCGTTCTGTCTTCGAGTTCTCCAACAAGCATTTGCTTGAAAGATCCACTCTGAGGGGAGCCCCCAATGTCATTCTCTGGGAAGGGGGCATGAGGGACCAGAAGAATGGGTTTCCAGGACTGGGCCATGGGGCTGGTGGGATGTCTATATTCTGTTCAGGCAAAGGGGAGAGGAGAGCATAGTCTTTCTAGTCACCCATGTGCTCCCACATCACTCATTTCACTGATAAATTATGTAAAGGGCTTCAGCAGCTCCCTGGGAAGGGTAGGTTTTCAATGAGGTGCTTCAGATGCCAGCCAGTAAGCCCTAGGATGTCACAGAGTCTAACCTACACTCATACAATGCGCTCTTCACGACAAAATGTTTTTAAAGTAAATACCTAGAAGACAACTTGCGCTCTCCTGGCTGTGTTGACTTGATTCCCAGGATCCACACGGTGACTTGAGGCCTGCAGTCACTTCAGCCCTACATCCTCTCAGGTTCAAATCCGGTGGGAAAGAGCCAGAGAGACTGCTTCCCCAGTGGCTTAACACAAATCCTAAGGTGGGTTGCAATGCTCATTCCTGAACCACTTACTCGCCTGGAAATAACTAGGTGACTTGCGTCCCTGGGTTACTCACCACCCCCTGGAGCCAGGGCTAGAGTTTGTTCCCCTGGACCACAGGGACCAAGTGCTGGGGAGGGATGAACTTTCAGAGGGCTGCTGTTGAGAACAGGATACAATGACGCTGGGTGGCCAGATGTCCACCTCGACTATGAAACTTCCCAAACCTCCCAGTGGAGCCGGGAGCAAATCAACACAGCTTGCAGAGAGGGTCCCTGACCCTGCACAGTGAGAAACAAAGGAGCTTGGTTCCCCCTCCCATCAACACCAGGGGATATCTGGGAATCCAAGGTTCTCCAGAGCTGTACACAGACAACCTCATCAACAACCGCTCCATCTGAATACTTTAATCATTACCTCTACCCAGACCACCCGACTTAAGCAAGACAGTATGGACGGCATTTTTCTTTCCGTGGGAAATCTGTTGAAGTACAAATCCTGTAGCTCTCATGTCTCTCCCTGTTGGCTGATGCAGTCCTCTTTCTTCCGGCACTGCAGGCACAGAATCTCACGGTGTCACTCATCCCTCCCTCGCCTGCCCTGACAGTCAAGCCGTCACCCCCACCTGTGCCTTCCTCCTCAGGGGCAGCTCCTCCTTCCTACTGCATTAGACCTGGCAAGTCAGCACTACCTACCAGTTCTCCCTGCTCCAGGAGATTGACGCCGATCTCTATCCACGGTACCCAGTTGATCTCCCCACAACCCGTTTAATCATGGAACCCTGCTTCTCACCACCCCCAGTGGCTTCCTGCTGATGTCAGGAAGCCCAGATTCGACCTATCCCAGTTCTCTCCAATCCACCCTATCCTCGGGCCCAGGATTGTCCCCAGATGTGGACCTTTTCACCCCAATGCAACTGGCTGCCTAAAACTCACCTGCCCCCTGCTCTTTCCCACCTTTGCTCATAAAGGTGCTTCCTTCACAGCCCAAATTCTGTCAAATCCCACTTTTTCTCTGAACTGTTTCCTCATCAGTCTAGCTTGAAATGTCCTCCTGTCGTGGTGATATTTCTCTGCAATCCTCGCTTGACCGTATTACATACTATCTTACGTTATAGTTATTTTTCAGTCTTATCACCTCATCTGGAGTATAAGCTTCTGGAAAGCCAAGATAAGAATGCCTCATATTTCTCTTGTCCCGAACAGTATTTAGCCCAGCATCTCACCAATTCCTTTTGCACAATAAATTCTAAACGGTGATTCCTTGGAAGTCATTCAGAAAGCATCCTATACTAAACTCAAGCTGGGTGCAGAAATTTACAAATTTAACATAACAAAAACAAAAATTTGAAATGCAAACCCATCTACCTCTGGGAAATAGCTTTTTTTTTTTTTTTTTTACAAGAATCAAATCATTTTTGATTGATGATATGATTTACCAAAATATATTAGTAACTGAACTCTTAAAAGTAGAAACTTGGCTCAAAATGTGCATACTTAAGAAGCCTTGTTCAACTAACCTCACCTCCCCCAGCTAAACCTGTGGAGGAGAATTTGCCAATACCTAACATAATTCTTATGCACTTACCTTTGGCCCATAATCCCACTTTCAGAGATCTATCCCCCAAAACACACTGGCCCAAAAAAATTGTAAGATGCATGCACAAAGCTCTTCATTATAGTTCTGTTGGTAAGAATAAAATACTGGCAACAACCTAAATGTCCATGGTAGGGAATGACTGAATGCTCTTTGGTATAATTATATGATTGAGTTCTGTGCAGCTGTACAGAGGCACGATGGACATCTCCAGACACTGATATAGGACATTTCTCCAATATATTAAGTGAAAAAAGAAAGATGGAGAACAACGTGTATAGTTATGCTTTTACTGAAGAAGGTGAGGCCATACAGATACACACACATATGCTTAATTTAAAACCTAATTCATTAAACACAATTTAAAAATATAAATTATAAAAGTAAAATTGTAACATATGGGGGAGGGAGGGAACATGATGGATGAGACTAGGACAGGAACTAGACTTCTTTTATACATCTTATTTTATGCTATATGCTTGACTTTGGAACCAAGTTAATGTTTTACATAATTATAAAATTAAATGAGGGAATTCCCTGGCAGTCCAGTGATTAGGACTCGGCACTTTCACTGAGATGGCCCAGGTTCAATCCCTGGTTGGGGAACTAAGATCCTGTAAGCCACATGGCGCAGCCAAAAAAAATTTAAAAAGTAAAAAGTAAAAAAAATTTAAATGAAAAAGTAAAAGCAATTTCTAAAAATCAAAAGAAGAAAAGATAAAAATCAAAAGGAAAATGAAGCAAATGACCCTAACATTATCAAATCTGTGGAATAATTACACAGAGAAATTTTTTCAGGTAATTATAATGTATATCCTTAACAGTATATATTCTCAAGGCAGAAAGAACTTCAAAAAAAATCTTAAATTGTTTTTGTCATCATATTGTTCGTAATGATACCAGTTTATTTTCTGAAATTATTGCATTTTTGTAAGATTAGCCATGTAAGTAATTATGATAATGTTGCTAGGACCAAGATCTTCAGTGTAAAAAATATGTAAGTATAGAATTTTTAAAGTTAAAAAAAAACCCATAATCCTAAATTTGAACTGAAAATAATCAGTATGAATTTAAGATGTATTTTGTCTTAAAAAACAAAACAAAACAAAACAAGAGCTACTTGGTAGTCCTGTCCATTAAAAATGCTAGAAATAATGGCCAACCAATAGCAATGGGCAGCCTAGTGCCCAGATAATGGAAAACCATTTTCCATTAAAAAGGAACCAGAGGTTCTTGGACAAATGACCCAGGACAGGTAGAAGGTAAGCCTGGACATCTTGAAATACCAGAAAGCAAGGAAGCTTTCAAAGACCTCTGAGGTCAGCAATTAGGGCTTAATTTCGAAATATACAAACAGCTCATACAACTCAATAACAAAAAAACAAACAACCCAATAGAAAAATGGGCAGAAGACCTAAACAGACATTTCTCCAAAGAAGACAGACAGATGGCCAGTAGGCACATGAAAAGCTGTTCAGCATCGCTAATTATTAGAGAAATGCAAATCACAACCACAGTGAGGTACCACCCACACCAGTCAGAATGGCCATCATCAAAAAGCCTACAAGTAACAAATGCTGGAGGGAAGGTGGAGAAAAGGGAACTCTCCTACACTGTTGGTGGGAATGTATATTGGTGCAGCCACTATAGAAAACAGTATGGAGGTTTCTCAAAAAACTAAAAACAGAGCTACCGCATGATCCAGCAATTCCACTCCTGGGCATATATCTGGAGAAAACCACAATTTGAAAAGACACATGCACCCCAATGTTCATGGCAGCACTATTCACAATAGCCAAGACATGGAAACAACCTAAATGTCCATCGACAGAGGAATGGATAAAGAAGATGTGATATATATACACAATGGAATATTAGTCAGCCATAATAAAGAATGAAATCATGCCATTTGCAGCAACATGGATAGACCTAGGGATTATCATACTAAGTGAAGTAAGTCAGAAAGAGAAAGACAAATACCATATGATATCACTTACATGTGGAATCTAAAATATGACACAAATGAACATATCTATGAAACAGAAACAGACTCACAGGTATAGAGAACAGACCTGTGGTTGCCAAGGGGTGGGGGAGGGATGGATTGGGAGTTTGGGATTAGCAGAGGCAAACTATTATATGCAGGATGGATAAACCAGGTCCTACTGTATAGCTCAGGGAACTATATTCAATATCCTGTGAAAAACTGTAATGGAAAAGAATATGAAAAAGAATATATACATGTGTAACTGAGTCACTTTTGCTGTACAGCAGAAATTAACACAACATTGTAAATCAACTATATGTCAATAAAATTAAAAACAACAGCAACAACAAAAACCAAAGACTTTTGAGGTCAGGACAGACAGACTCAGGAGCCAACTTACACAAGCTCCCACTGACTGAAGACGGGCAGCTTGAGCATTAGTAGGAACGATAACTGAAACACGTAAAGACGTCAAGTGTGGTAAAAGCCCAGAGTTAACGATACTCAAAATAAATAAGTAAAAACACCCATTGATACATTTGGAAGATGCTAGATAACCAATTCATTACTCTGAAAAGTGGTATCTAGATGAAAAGAATTTAGCATTTAACCTTCCTTTCCTGTATGAACGGTACCTCAAGCTAAATAGTTGATGAAGGAAAGTTTCTCTCTATAGAAGTATTCCAGCTTATAAATGATGAAACTATAGACTAAAAATGACTTCAGAGTCACATTAATCAACTGCAATGGGTAAATCTCGTTGGGTTCTCCTTTGAGTAAATGAACCATAAAAATGAACTACGAGACAGTCAGTTACACTAAGTGGATATTTAATGATACTAAGGAATTATTTTTTAGGTGCGAAACGGTACTGTGATTATGATTTTAAAGAGGTCTTCTCCTTTAGAGAACCCGATGAAGTGGTGTGCCGTCTGGGGCTGGGGAGCGGGCGGAGAACGGCTGAGCAGAGCCCGGAGCCGGTGGTTCTGGTCTCCTGACGGATACGCAAGCCTGCCTCGTCCTAGTCTAATGTGTGCGCCTGGAGTAATAAAACGTTACAAGAAATTGCTTCCTCAAGAGATTTTAGAATCCACACTTGTTTCAGCTCCCTTGCTGATGACAAGAAGGCACAGGCGTCTGGAGAAAGCTGGGTGCGGAGAGCAGGGGTCCCGTCCGGTCCCAGCTCCCTCGCGGCAGCGGGGCTCTGAGCTCAGCCCTTTCTCTCTGGGTCTGGGCTCGGGGCCGCCTCGGGCCGCACTGCTGCCCCTCAACCTGTCCTGGGCCTTCCGGCCAAAGCGTCTGTTCCTCGGCAGGGCCAGGTAGACACGAGATGCGTTGAGACGCCCAGCGCTCTCCCCCCGACTCCACTCCCCGCCACGAAGATGCCCCTCTGCAAACTCTCCCTCGGAGCCCTTTGCTGTGACTGCCCAGCACCTCTGCTCGCGGAGAGCCAGCAGGGGCACGGACAGCGCCCTCTCTGGCCTGGTTCCTGGGGTTTAGGCTCTGCCTCCACCTCCCCCTGAGGCCAGGGCTCTCCAAGCCGGTCACCTGGCATCACCTGCGGAGCTTTCACACCTGCGCCTGGTCCCACCCAGGGATTCTGATTTAATTGGTAGGTGTGCAGGCTGAGCCGTAGGTGCCATCAAGCCTCCCAGCTGGTTCTAAAGAGGGGCCAGTGCGTCCACCCTTCCCAGGCCTCACACGGAGGGCGTCCCCTCCCTAGGCTCCCGCGGCCTCATTAGTAAAATGAGCCCTTGGTCTTAGATGTTCTGTATGAGTTATGAGGTGATTTAGTTTAGTAAATATTTACTGCCTACTCACTGCCTGTGGGCCCTGGACTAAGGAGGGAGCAAAGATAAGGAAGCTTTCTTCTTTGCCCCTTCTGCCCACACACGAGCTTTCCTTCTTTGGAACAAACTACTACTAATAACAAGAACAAACTACTGTTTATGAGGTGCCACTTTCCAGGTGTGAAGCCAACCAGGCAGAAGTGAAGAGGGTCAATAAGAGAGGGCATCCTGTCCAAGACACAGGCCTGTAACTGGTGCCCAAGTCTGGGTGCAGGCAGGGCTGCAGGCACCCCACACATGGTGGGTGAACAGGGGCACCAGCCCTGTGGCCACTCTGTCCACTGCACGGGGCTACGTCGGTGTTGCAGACGGTAGCTGGCACAGCAGTTTCAGAAACTGCTGTAAAATGACAAAGGACCGCAGCCCACAAGGGGAATTTTCCGTCCCACGGCAGGCTGGAGGAGGGACCCGCGTTCTCTGCACCTCTTTATTCTACAAGATCTTAACTCCAGCTGGAAGTCACCATTGGTGACCAGAGCTTGCAGGGGACCAAGCAGCAGACTCAGTTTCCCGGTTGGTCCCTGTGTGGGCAGGGAGTGGGCGAGGAAGGGGACGGGCCACCCGGAGGGTGAGCGCACGTGACGGGGGAGGTTGGGCCTGCAGCCAGATGCCAGCCACATGGGGCTCTGAGGAGGCAGGAGGTCATTCTGAGGAGGAGAGAGGCCTGCAGAGCGCCCGCTCTTCCCCATCTGCCCCGCCCCTGCCGTGGAGACGCCTTCCCATTTCCTGAGGCTCCACAGGACCGGGGGCTGGCTGCCTTGAGGCCGGCCCGTGCTTCTGTTCAGGAGACATGGCCACTAAATGACAAGGGGGGTCCCGGATTGGATCCTGGCAGATTTGAATATGCTCCATAAATCAGTTAATATTCTTGTGTCAGTGTTCATTTCTTGGTTGGATGACTGTCCTCTGGCTGTGTAAGATGGCCAGACCTGGGGGGGGAGCTGCAATGAAGTGTGCTTATCAAGATTCTTTGCCCTGCGGTTCCTGCGGCTGAGATGCTCTTTCCCAGAGAACACATGCTTTGTTCGTCTGGTCCCTTCCTGTCTTTATTCAGACACCCTGAGGCCTGAGATGTCATCAGCTTTTCCACCGCAGGAGACTGTCATTCAACCAAGCCACATGCTCCCCATTCACTTTTCAGGAAACGTCCCCACAATCTTCCTGTTGAGACGGGAAGGCAAATATCAAGGGTAGAAGCAGCTGGGCCAGTGCGTCATCTTTCTTGGCTGGAGGAAAAGAAGGTCAGGGGGTAGGAGCCGTGAGGGGGGCTGAGAATGTCCGAATGGGGGTGATGTCAGGCAGCACAAAGGGCAGCTTCTGCTCATCACTCCTCCCACACAAGCCCGGGGCCAGAAGCAGGCTGGTCAGCGATGAGGCCGATGCCACCCTTTCCCCAGTCATCAGTGGGGGGTCAGAGGTACCTGGACACCACGTGACGCGCTCCGAGGGCAGGGCATGCAGGCCTACTGTGCGCCCCTCATTATTCCGTGCGGGGCACATGCCCACTGTAGGGATGGGAAGAGGCCAGACCCTGTCAGAGAATTCTGCGGAAAACTGCTGAAAACCCATTCCCCTTTTTACGCATACTTTGACTTGACTCTCACGGCCCTCCATGCTGGAAGGAAGCCGGGCCCCGGGCACTGCCTCCGCTTCTCAGATGTGGAACCTAAGACTTGCTCCAAGTATTTTGCTTACGAACACACAGTGAGGACAGGATCCCAAGTCAGCTTTTTCTAGGGGACCACTAAGTCTCTGCGCCACCGCATTTCTTCCCAAGACCAGTCATTGCTGTACGTGAGCAAGTGTTTGGGGTTATGTGGCATGATACTTGGAATATGGACGTGTGAGTCTAGATCCAGCCCAGCCATGTAGGCGCTGAGTCACCTTGAGCATGGGCCTTGATCCTTGTGGGGTTTATGTTGTCATAAATACGAGAAAGTGCTTTGCAAACTGCCCGTTACTTATTAGTATCTGTGTGTGGATAGTGATAGGGCCAGTATTCTATGGCTTGTTGATTATAAATGGCCACAGTACAAACGTTTGCTCCATTTATGGAGTGCTTGCTTCACACCAGGCACTGTGCTGTGCACCTTACATGAATTATCCTTTCGGATCCTCCCTCGAGCTCCGTGGGACCGTGCTTGGGTTTTCCACTGCTGTATAACAAACCTCCAAAGCCCTAGAGACTTACAATAACAACCATGTATTGTCTCTCATGATTCTGTGGGTTGCCCATGCATCTCTTGTGCTTCCCGTGGTACTGACCGGGGCTCTGGGCCACTGGAAGGTCCACAGTGGCCTCAGTCACGTGGCTGGCAGGTGGCGCTGGCCGCTGGCCGGGAGCTCAGTGGGGCTCTTGGCCATGGCTTTGTTCTCTTCCATGTGCCTCTCCACGCGCCTGCCTGGACTTCCTCAGCGTGGTGGTTGGGTTCTGTGATGTTCTAAGAGGACAAGCTCCGACAGGCAAGTGCTCACCAGACCTCCACTTGACTCACCCTTGCTAATGTCCCTTTGGCCACAGCTTGTCACAGAGCCACCCCCAGAGACAGGATGGAAGGGGACTTCACCAGGGTAGTAGCATGCTGCATTGGGGGCCTCCAAGTAGGAGTCTACTGCAGAGAGGTACTGCTGCTCTCCCTATTTTACCGGTGAGGAAACAGGTTTAGAGGGGTTAAGTGACTTGGCCAAGATCTCAGGGTTACTAGTTGGCAGACTCAGAGCTGAGATTGGAAAACTTGCCCCTGCTTCCCTCACTCCTAGATCAGTGAGGCCATCCTCCTTCGGGCTGACTCAAGATGTTCTCAGAGCCCCCGCCACCCAGGAGGCAGCAGGGGTTCAGGTTCAGCCAAGAGCCGGTTGTGGAGTGACCAGGGCACACAGAGGCTGGACTACATCCCATCTGGCCCGTCAGAGTCCAGAGCCCAGGCCCTGCAGCCCGGGAGGCAGCTGGTGCCAGCCCTGCTCTGCCTCACGTTGGCCAATTCACTTTCCCTCACCAGGGCTCCAACAATCACTGCATCAGGATGGAGTTTGGGCGGAACAAGTCCCTTTAAGAACTTCTTCTAGATGCTAGGAGGAGGGAGCGGGAATTTGGTCAAAGCTAGTCGGAGAAAAGTAGAACATTGGGTTTCTCCAAAGTGAGGTCCCTTTGCTCAGAAGAAGGGGATTGGAAAAGATAGAGGGGCTTCTGCACAGCAAAAGCAACAATCAGCAAAATATTATAAAGGCAACCTACAGAATGGGATAAAAATAGTTGGAAACCATCTATCTGATGAGTTGATATCTAAAAATATATAAGGAACTCATATAATAGCAAAAAAACAACCTGATTAAAAAATGGGCAAAGGACTTGAATAGTCATTTTTCCAGAGAAGACATGCAAATGGCCAACAGGCACATGAAAAGATTCTCAACATCACTGATTGTAAGGGGAAATGCAAATCAAAACCATGATGAGCTATCACCTCACACCTGTCAGAATGTCTATCATCAAGAAATAAGGGACTTCCCTGGTGGTCCAGGCAACTAAGACCTGGCGCAGCCAAACAAATAAACAAATAAATATTTTTCAACAGAAGGTAAGTGTGGGCAATGATGTGGAGAAAAGTGAACCCTCTTGCACTGTTGGTGGGAATGTAAGTTGGTGCAGCCACTATGGAGAACAGAGTGGAGGTTCGTCAAAAAATTAAAAATACGACTACCAGATGATCCAGCAATCCCACTCCTGGGTATTCATCTGAAGGAAATGAAAACACTATCTTAAATATCTGCATTTCCATGTTCACTGCAGCATGATTTACAATAGCTAAGACATGGAAACAACCTACATGTTCATCAATGACTGAATGGATAAAGAAAATGTGATGTATACACACAATAGAATATTATTCAGCCATAAAAAAAGAAGGAAATCCTGCCATTTGCAGCAACATGGACTGACCTCGAGGGCATTATGCTATAACACAAATACGGTATGTTCTCACTTACATACAGAATCGAAAAGAGCTGAACTCGTAGAAATAGAGACTAGAATGGTGGTTGCCAGGGGCTGGGTGGAAATAGGGAGATGTTGGTTCAAAGGGTACAAACTCCCAGCTGTATACAAGTAAGATCTGGGGATCGGGACTTCCCTGGTGGTGCAGTGGTTAAGAATCCGTCTGCCAATGCAGGGGACACGGGTTCGAGCCCTGGTCCGGGAAGATCCCACATGCGACGGAGCAACTAAGCCCGTGTGTCACAACTACTGAGCCTGCGCTCTAGAGCCTGTGAGCCACAACTACTGAGCCTGCGTGCCACAACTACTGAAGCCCGCGCGCCTAGAGCCCGTGCTCAACGAGAGAAGCCACCGCAATGAGAAGCCCGCGCACCGCAACGAAGAGTAGCCCCCACTCGCCTCAACGAGAGAAAAGCCCGTGCGCAGCAACGAAGACCCAACGCAGCCAAGAGTAAAGTTAATTAATTAATATTTTTAAAAAAAGATCTGGGGGTCTAATGCACAGCATGGTGACTGTAATTAACAACTGTATCCTATATTTGAAAGTTGTTAAGAGAGTAGATTTTAAATGCTATCACCACACACACACAATCATAATTATGTGAGTGGATGCATTAACTAACCTTTATTGTAGTAATAATTTTGCAGTGTATACGTGTATCTAATCTCATGTTGTACACCTAACACTTACATAAGTTGTATATCAATAATATCTCAATAAAGCTGGAAAAAAGAAAAGACTGAGGGGCAGACACGATCCGATCAGTGGCTCAGGTCTGCTTGCCCACTCACTCAGTCTTCCGGCATTTATTGAGTCTACTGTGGGCTGGATTTGGGGAGGATTTGCTCAGTTTCTACAGCGAAGAAACTGAGGTGCAGAGTGGGAGCGAGGGGGTGGAGGCTGGGCCTTGCACTCCACAGCGTAAGAGGTACATTGCATATTGCATGTCTACGGGAGAGTTGTCACAGGGTCTGAGCTACGTGGTGAATAAAGAGATCACACTTGTGCTGCTTGAAGGACGGGCTTTGGGGTTAAAAGTGGAACTGGAGTGATGAGCTTATCAAGTCAGGGAAGGCCACTGGACGAAGGCACCCGTTTGCCATGTAAAAGGGAGCACCAGCATCTCACATTCCCCCATCTTCTGCCAAACCTGCTCTGGAATCTCTCCTAGGTTGTTCTGAGGCCTGGTGATTTCACCCACCCTCCTAGCCACCCAACCAACTTTCTGCTATGCATCAAATACTGCAAAGGCGTGTGCTCTCAGGCCCCAGATCCCGCCCTCACACCACAGCTGGTCTCCACCCCTGTTTGTAGATGTTCTGGGGACACACGCTATGGCTAGTATCTCTGAAATTCTGGGCAGCCTTGGAGAGTTAGAGGGGAAAAAAAAATATACACATTTGCAAAATTTCCCACGAGGGAGCAAAAACTTCATGGGGTACTGCAGATCCAGTTTCAGTGCTGGCTTCTTTCCCCTCTCCTTCCTCCAGCCAATAACGATAGAAGGTGAAGAGCCCTGTGCTTCCCTTGGAGCCCTAATACTGGTGTTCACGGATTAGCTGACACCATAGGATGAGCTAAGCCTGGCTCTGCATCCTGCCCTCATTTTCACCCTTGACATTCACCACAACTTGACCTCTGGTGACCAACAGCTCTCTTTCCTCACCTGGTCAGTAAAGCTCAAGCTTGAGTTGCCCATCTTCAGCAGAGACTCAAGGTCATTTCAGTCTGAGGGTGGAACTTTGGACTTTTCCGAGGGCAGCCTGGTACTGTGGGGGGAGCGCAGGCTCCGGGAAGAAGCCAATCTGGGTTCAACCTCACTGTCATCACGGGCCCACTGCTTGAGCCTGGGCAGAGCTCAGGGCTGCTCAACCTTCCTGAGCCTCAGTTTCCTCAACTGGAAGTTAGGGATGATAATGCCCGGCTCGGGGCCATCATGAGGATGATAAAATGATGGAAGTCAAACATGATACATGATAGGTGATGAAAATATATCACTTCCTGTCCCCACCTTGGTAATTAACATGGGCTCTGGATCTGCCATCATGCATTTCAGATGTATCCCTGCAATTAAAATTTGGAATGGATGCATTGTAGACGTTAGTTTGAATCACATATGCAGTGGTCTCATTTCGACCATGAGGTGGAATAATTGGCCCTTCGAGAATGGCATGAAATTTTCCAAACTTCATGTCACCTGCATTCCGTGGCCCCTGTGGTAGGACAGCATAGGAAGACCCTCTGACCGTCTGGTCCAGCCGCTTCATGCACAGATGGGAAGACAGAGCCCCACAGCAGATAAAGGACTTACCTACGTTTATAAATAGTGGCAGAGCTGGACTACAACTCAGCATTACTGATTCTTGGACACCCTGGTCTCCGAGCAGCCTTTATCCGGGCCCGGAAGAGCTGAATTGACGGGTTCATATGAAGGGGGACTGAACTCCCAACCCTGGTCTCTGGTTCTTAATGTCAGATGGCCCAGATGATGTCTAACGGACATTTTCCAGATTTACTCTCGCCTCAAGCTTCCCACAAGAGGTCCACACTGTTCCAGCTTGACCCCAAATTTCTGGGGCATGACTTATTTCCTGCCCCCTTTATGCCTCTCCAAAGAGTTTCAGTTCATTCATCCAACAAGCATGAATGGGCTTCTTTCTATAATGAGGAACACAGCTAGCATGCGCTGAGAATTTAGAACATGGCAACTACGCATGGATTTCTCATTGAATCCTTCCAATAATCTGAGTTTGATAAGTATTACCTTCCCTATTTTACTGACAAGGAACCAAGGCTCAGAGGAAGGTAATTTGCTACAGGCCATAGCGCTGGATTGTGCTGTGTCGAATTGGTTAAGCTGGGAGCTACACTTCCCAGAATTCCCTTCCCTACCTGGCTCCAGGTTATAGGAGACTTGGAAGGTGGAGTGGCCATTATTCTCTGAAGGTTCTCATGGTTGCATACGGTGTTGGACAGATGCAAAGGTATCTAGCAGGTCACAGCTTGTCCTAATTCTCCTCTGCTTCGTGTCTAGCTTGTCACTCTGACTTCCGATCCTCCTGATCAAGAGAGGCCCCACGCTCTCAACCAGAAGGTTGACAGTGAGCCCGCAGAGGCGGCAGCTAGACAGAGGCAGCAGTTCTCACTGGACCTCGCTATGCATCCCGTCCATCCACCACTCTAGGGGCTGGGCACGTCTGGCATCGTGGATTTCCTGGCGAGCTCTGACTTGTCCACTTCAGGCAGGCTGAGTAGTGACTCGGAACCTCTGACTCCCCTTCTAGACCTCCGTCTCCTCAGATCTTCCCAAATCTGTTTAAGGTCAAATTCCTGGAATAAATCTCTTAGGCCCACAATACTCTTAGTGGCTCTGTTGCCCTACCTGAACCCCGACTGATACAGCCACATAACCGGTAAGGGATAGAGCAGAGATCAACCCCAGGTCCCTTGAGCTCTTAACCACTGAGCTAGACCACTGCTCTAGGTGCTGGGCACACAAGTAGGACCGAGACTCCTGCCCTGGCTCCTGCCCTCAAGGAGTTTACGGTCTAGCAGGGAATACAGACAAGCTGTTTCAGTTATCCATTACTCATAACAAACCGCCCAACACTTAGTGGCCGCAAATAATTATTTTATTAGCTCTCACGATTGTGTTGGTTGCCTGGGCTCAGCCCAGCAGTTCTTCTGCAGCACGTGATGCTGGCTGGGGCTGCAGTCCTCTGGGGGCCTGGACATCCAGGGTGACTCACTCACATGGCAGCAGCAGAGAGTGGAGCAGGGCTGTCAACTGGAGGGACTACATGTGGCCTAGCTCTGCAACTTGGGCTTCTCAAGGAGTGGTGGCTGGATTCCAAGGAGTGCCTGGAGAGAAGTGTCCCAAGAGGAAAGAAGCAGAAGGTGCCAGTCCTGGCACAGGCTGTTTCCTCAAAGAAGCCACAGGCCCAGCCAAAGTTCAAGGAGAGAAGACGTAGCCTCTGATTCTTGATGGGGCGGAAGAAGGCATGTACAGGAAGAGGCAGAATTGTTTGGGGTTGTCTTTGGAGCTCAGCTACCACACATGTCCATCAACCCATGGTAAGGGCTCTTGGAGAGGGCAGGCACGAGCCTGGTGGGGTCACAGAGGGGCAGACACAGATCATGCCTGCAGCGGTTCTAGAGGCAAAAGGAGATATGGCAACGGGTTCTAGCTGTGTCCTGAGAGGAGAGGAGGCATTTTCCAGGTGGAGACGTGGTGTAGAGGAGGTGGGGTAGAAGGGGTGGAGACGGGGTGTAGAGGAGGTGGGGTAGAAGGGGTGGAGACGGGATTCAGGAAGAGGGACGAGCAAGTCGTGGAGACTTGCATATTATTTCAAAGGGCTGCCATGAGGCTCGGAGACAGTGGAGGAGTTGAAGTGCCTTATGAAGCACAGCCACAGGAGAGACGCAAGGGGGCAAGTTATGATCATTAGATTGTGATATGGGATCATCTTTGCAAGAAACTTGGGTTTCATAAAGACCTAACTATAAAGAGATCCTGGCACCTTAGGAGACAAAGCCCCAGGGCCTTCAGCCCACACAGCCCCTGGGGTCTCCATACCAGACGAGAAAGCCCCTCTGCTGAAGCCCAGACCTCTGGGCACCCATTTCGAAAGTCCCCAGACCAGCAGGGAAGAGGATTCCCCTAAGCTGGGGTAGGACAGAGGCTGGAAGACAGAAGTCAGGCACACTAAGTGCTGATGGATTCCCAAAATTCATAGCCTAGGACACATCCTGCTTCCCCAAGGTCAGACTGGCATGAACGTGGAGCTCTGGGTTCCTCCATAACCCTCCAGGCAGGGACAAGGCTCAGAGCCAGAAGACAGCAGCCAATGTCTCCTTGGAGCTGGAGGACTTCCAGGATCCTAGGAAGAATCAGTTAGGTCTTGATGACAGGAAGGCATCAATTTCACCATGCCATAGAGGCAAGACCTAATTTAGGAGCTCAGCAGGCCCTGGTCGCTGCCAAGGTTGCCATGGGGAAGTGGTCAGCTATGCGCTGAGGCGGCAGGACAGGAAGACCAGTCTAGGCAGAATTTAAGACTTGAGCAAGCCAGTCGATCGCACTGAGCTCCGCGTCCTCACCTGCAAAATGGGGTGAATCTCATTTTCCCACCCTTCGGGGTGGATCAGTGAAAATGGTAAACGTGGGCATGGCTTGGAAGCCCTCTACAAATGGAAGGGCTGATCACAAGTCCTTCGTGGACAGAAGGGATGTGGAGAGATGCTCAGGAACCTGCCTGGGAATCAGGACCCTTGGTGTCCAGTCTGGGCCCTGCCTCTCGCCTTGAGGTGTGACCTTGAGGCCCTGACCATGGAGGGGGGTGAGGGTCGTCACTGGAGGATCTCTGAGATCTTGCTGCTCTCCCAGGCTGTATTCCCACACCGTAAAGCTCACAAATCTCTCTTCTAGCAGGAGTGGAGAGCTCTGAGACATGACCTCTCACATTTCTGGGGGTGGGAGGTGTGGATCCGTTATTGGGCTAAAAGAAGGACAAAGCGGGGTGAGGGGCATTTTCCCCCCCGATCAGCAAATACACAGAACTCAGGGAGCCCACTGGTATGCTGCACCTGTGGGACTCCTCCACCCCTGCATTACGGATGGGAGCCACTTCTTTATCTCTCTCTTCATCACGTTCTTACACTTCAAGGTTGGTTCCCCCTCTACTTCCTCCTTTCCCCCAGGCTTCTAGCACTGTATCTTCTTTCTTACACACCTCTTAGTGTTCTCCTCCTCCTCCTCTGTCTTCTTCTTCATCCTCCCTCATCATTATTAGCAAAAGCCAGAGCTGATGGTGAAACTGGCACCCAGAGAGGGCAGGAGACTTGTCCAAGGGCACACAGCAGCAACTTTTGTTGAGCTCCTATTGTGTGCCAGGCATCCTGCTCCTTGGAAATGTCACACCACCTCTTGCTGAGACATTGCCTGTTTCCACCCCAAACATCCTGCAGACAGAATTGTGTGGATGCAGGATGAAGGGAGATTTCTGAAGGCCACTAGGGATGCTGGGAGCATATACTCATAGAGAATTTCCAATTGCTGCCTTCTAAACTAGAGAAGTTAAGGCCTTGGCGATACGAAGATGAAGGACAAGGGGGAAGATGGTTGATGTGAAAAAAAGTCATGAGAGGTATGGTTGGATTGGGTGGGCATGAATCTGTCCACCAGCAGAACCTGAAAAGGAAAGGAGAGAAAATAAAAGGCTCTTTTTCATGATGGAGAATAAAAAACTGTGGAGCCCATTATGCTGTACGGTCAACCAGGCTCAAACACTGAATGCTCACAGAAAGTGAGTATTGGCTGTCTGTGAAAAGAAAGGAGGAATGGTGCCTTTCACTTGAGGTCCTCAAGTTGTTTGACAATCATCCCTTGGTATCATTCCAGAAAAAGGTCCAGGCCAGGCTTGCAGTTCTAATTTGTAGCCTGGGTCCCATGGAATTGTAGTGCAGCCCCAGGCCTGAAAAAGGGTACCTGGCAAAGAATATGTGAATGGCAGGAGGGTGGGGAGGGCTGGCCGATGATGTCCGTGGCTCCTTTGGCTCATGCAATGATCACGGCAGCGTGCTAACTCTCCCCGAATCTCAGTCACACAGAACTCCACGTGAGGAACAGACCCTAGCATCACTCGCTTCTCTGAGGGTATGGGGGGTTTGTTCTGAAAAGCACATGGTCTCCCTCTGATGTGAATGTTCCACAGGGTTAATCATTCCAACTGAGGTGTTGTGCAAAAGTATGTGGTTGGGGCTTCCCTGGTGGCGCAGTGGTTGGGAGTCCGCCTGCCGATGCAGGGGACGCGGGTTCGTGCCCCGGTCCGGGAAGATCCCACATGCCGCGGAGCGGCTGGGCCCGTGAGCCATGGCCGCTGAGCCTGCGCGTCCGGAGCCTGTGCTCCGCAACGGGAGAGGCCACAACAGTGAGAGGCCCGCGTAACGCAAAATAAAATAAAATAAGTGTGTGGTTGACCACCAAAGCAGCTAATCAAGATCTAGATCATTCTTAGCTTGAAATAAGAAATCTGTGTAGAAAACAGGCTTCCTCTGGCCTGACAGCTGTTGTGCTGGGTGAGTGAGCTCAGGACACACGCGGCTTCTCTTTGGGTAGAACTTTTATTAGCACAGCTGGGAGGCTTATTAAGTAGAAGAACACGGATGCTGTTTGAATCACGAAGCTATTCCTCATTAGATGTGTGGCCCTGGGTCAAAGTCCAGCCTGATCTGCCAACCTGCCCAAGAACTCTGGCACAAGATGAGGGGTAGGGAATTCAAAATTTATGAATTTGCATAAACGTCCTAGGCTGTGGGTGGGAACTCTTGGGAAGGAGTCTTTGAAGCAAAAATTAAACCCTCCAATGCCAGGATGAAGGATCCCCTCCCACCCCCAACAAAGTCAGCCCTTTAACTTGTGGAGAAGGAGTACTCCAGAGAAGACGGGATCTCATCACGAGGGTCTGGGGGGGGGAGGGGAAGACTTATGCCTCACCCTGTTTAAGGTAGTAATTCCCAACTATCAAGGAAGAACTGGGTAAATTCTCATGCAGCAAGAGCCTCGATCTTGAGTAGAAGAATATTAAAACCATCCAGGCAGATGGCTGGCTTGGCTCCATACCGAAATGGTGTGACTTTCTGTAGGGTTACGGAGGCTCTGTGGAGACCAGATGATTATTTGCTTGGAGGGAAAACCTTCCCCTTGGAGTAGAAGGAGGCAACGTCGAGGCCAAAGGCAGGGAGGAGGAGCCTGGCAGCTGACCGTCTTCTGATGGAGGAAGCTGCAGGGCCTTGCCTTGACCTTAGGGTCAGCACCCTGGTCCCAAGGGACTGGCAGCGTTGACGTTCTCAAAGCAGATGCTGCGCATGGGATCTGAGTCCTTCAGTAGCCCGCGTCTGGGTTGTGATTCCACGTCAGTAATGAAAGAGCCTCTTGGCCCCAAGAAGGAGACCCCGTTTTCATCAGCCAACTCCTCTACTGACCACCAGCTACTGTCTGTGACTATTCAGGAAAGCCCACAAAGCAGGGCTCCCACCACCTCCCAAAGACACAAAGCCGTCAGCCTGGTGTGCTTGAGGAGACACCTTCTCATGTGCTCAAACTCTGCCCCCACTGTCTTCCCCACTGCCACCCCCTGCCCCACTCTGCGCCCTGCTTGCCGATGCCCCTCCCCATATCTGCACGTGAGGCTCAAACTCACCTGCTGTCCTCCTAGGAGCGCCCCACCCCCCAGCTCCTTTCTTATGGCTTGTAGCACTCGAAGCAATTTGTATGTTTCCGCTCCCCTGATGGACTGCAATGCCTTTCTGAAAACGACTCTTGGCCTGCACCTTGTCTCCTGCAGAGCTGGGTACCATGCTCTGCCTACGGGAGGAGCTTAAGAGGAGCTTGTTGAATGAGAGATCTGAAAACAGACTCGGAATAAGAGCACTTGCTAGTGGGGCTTGTCCCTTAGCAGGTGGTGACTCTCCCTTGGCCTCTGGATACGACCACGGAGCATAAATAGCAGCCCCCGTGTCCATCAAACCTTTCACCTGGTCCTCACAACAACCCTTCTCATCTAAATGTGAGCCAAATGCAGGGGTGCAAGGGGCCCCTGCCGGGGAGCTGACGCGGTGGGAGAACGTGCGGGGCCCAGGGGCTGCACATGGGTGGGAGAGACCACAAGGCCAGGCCTGTAAGCAAAGAGGCAGACAAAGCCGCCCCTTCTCCAGGGCTCTCCGCTTCCCCACGGGGAGCTCCTAAATGCTCAGCTTCGAACTTTCGAGGCCCCTCAGACCCACATCTGGGGGCCATTTCACATCCAGCTCACCTGTGCCGGCCAAGCAGCCCGCGTTTTACTGCGCTCCCCATCCTCCCTGGGCTGCTCTGGCCCACACTCTCCGCCCCTTGGGGTCCCAATGAGAAACGGGCCTGGGGGCTTCGCGAACTCCTGTGCTCTCCCACCTGCTCCCTCCCAAGCCACGAAGCCAGCCGTTTCCACAGCGAACAGTCGTAAACAGGCGGAAGGGGACCTGGACTTCAGGTGCCAGGGGAGGTGTGGGCTGTGGCCACACACGCTCTGCCAGGGCCCATTTTCATACAGATGTTTTTAGCCATAAACAAGGGGGGGAATGCAAAGCAAGAAGCGGGCCAGGTTACTAAGGACGAGGCCTGCAGAGCGCATTAGGCCGCAGCTCAGAGGGTGACTCAGAGCTTCCTCAGGTGCCGCTCTCCACGCACAACCAGCGGGGCTGCGGCTGAGGGCCGGAGCCCAGGGAAGCAAGTGGCCAGCCCGGGAAGCTATCTGAGGATGCAGACCTGGTTTGACACACAGAATCACCCCCAGTTCCACAACCCACATGGGGTGGGTCCACTTCCTTCAATTCTAATTAGCACACGATTCCTGAAATATCTCTGGGGTGCCTACTATGTGCAGGTTCCGTGAATCAGACAGTGTCTGCATCTAAGGGTCTCCGATCGTGCAAGGACGATGGAGGTTCACACAACTGGTGACACAGGTCAGAACGCACCTTGTACCAGGACAGAGGGACAACGTAGTAGGTGGGTGGGATTTGGAGGGGTGTCAAAAGGAAAGCACGGGGCAATGTGGGACCAGTGTCTGTGCGTGACAGGTGAGGCGTGTCCTGGGACTGGCAAATAGCCGAGTCTCAGAGCGTGGTACAGCTTTGGCCACAAGCGAGAAGGTGCTGGATGCATAGGTGGGATCCAGGCCAAGGAAGATCTGCAAGGCAGGAGTAAGGAAATTGTTCAGTGTTTCAAATGTGGGTTAGTTACCAACTTTTTCATTCATTAATTTATTTATTTTTGGCTGTGTTGGGTCTTCGTTGCTGTGTGTGGGCTTTCTCTAGTTGCGGCGCACGGGCTTCTCATTGCGGTGGCTTCTCTTGTTGCGGAGCACGGGCTCTAGGCGCGCGGGCTTCAGTAGTCGTGGCACGTGGGCTCCGTAGTTGTGGCGCACGGGCTTAGATGGTGGCGCATGTGGCTCCACGGCATGTGCGATCCTCCCGGACCAGGTCTCGAACCCGTGTCCCCTGCATTGGCAGGCGGATTCTTAACCACTGTGCCACCAGGGGAGCCCCAACTTTTATAAATTAAGAGGTTTCATACGCAAATCAGGGTTCTCATGAAAGTCTGGAAGGTCTTGCATTTTGGCACCTTAGGCTACACTTAGCTGTGGCTGGGTGGTGGGCACCCCTGAGCAGGAAAAGCATTCTCCAATCTGCCTTCGACCTCAGCCCTCCATTTTGTGGCCTTTTATCAAGTCCCCCTCAGCCTGCTTCCCTCCTTTCTGTCACCTGCTTGCCCTCCACGGGCCTATGAGTGGCCTTTGCTGTAGACCCTGAGGACATGCCGTTGGAGGGTGGGGAACTGCTACCCAGACGTGTTTAGGAATATATGTTGAGGGTGGTGACGAGAAGTCTGCAGCAGCCCAGAGACAGCGAGGCCGGTGAGGGGTGTCCCAAAAGAGTTCTTGTGGAGGAAAGGGCACAAAAGGAGGAAGAAGCAGGAGGATGGAAGGAAGGGGGCAGACCGGGCTGGATTAGGTGCTGGGAGTGATGGAAAGGGAGGAGTTGAAGTGAACTCCAGGATTTCAAGACCAGGATTCAGGGCGAAGGTGGAGTAATTCAAGGAGGCAGATGTGAGAGGCAGAGTTGGGCTTCGGGAGAGGATGGGGAGCTCTGCCTGGGTGCTTGGGGCAGGGCAGCCCCGTGCAAACGTATGGATACGCCAGCCTGGGCTTGGCACGCCACGGGATGAGAGACCCTAATTTGGGACTCCCTGCAGAAAGGCGTGCTCAGGCAGAGGCCCAGAGGTAGGAGGTGGAATTGAGCCATGCTTCCTCACTTCTCCCCTGGCAAGCTCAGCTTCTGCACTGGGAAATTAATCATGACTTGCGCTCTGAGGACCCCTGCCAGGAGGAGACCGTCCGCCCGTCAGCACATGCCTGAAAAGATGTGTCACTCAGAGGCCAGAGCCTTGCCCACCTCCATTTTTCAGGCAGGAAGGGAGTAGTGGGCGTGAACAGGCCAGGCTGTGTGTCTCTCTCTGCCTGAGTCACATGGAATAATTTTGTCTCCCGTTCCTCTGAAGCACTCCTGGGGGACAGGGAAGGGCGGGAGCCGTGAGTCATGCGAGCCCCGGGCAGCAGATGCTGGAGGACAGTGAGTCAACGCTCTGGGTCTTAATCGGAAGCATATTAGTGACTCAAAGAGAATGTGTCCATGGCTAGGGCTCCGCTGCCCAGCTTGCTGGTGACTGTCCCTCAAACCTTGACAGACGGGGCTGTCACCTGCGGGACTCCTCAGTTCATTCACACCTATTTCCTCCCTAAATCTGTTTCTAAACGTACTTCATTTGTGTGGTTTTTTGGTGACTGTCTGCACCCACCACCGGACGCTGAGAGCAGGGACCGGGTCCTTAGCCTCGAGCCCGTTGAAAATGAACGATTGAATGAACAAATGAATGAGTGGCTCTGACTGCTGTTAAAATTTAGTATAATGTCCAAGTGTGTCTGCATAGCCTATTATACATATGTGCTATTTTCGTATAGAATATCTTTGGAAGAATATGAACTCACAAGACAGTAATAATAGAGCTTGCTTCCTGGACACAGAGGCTGGGGATAGGAGTCTGAGGTGATAGGAAATTTTATTTTCCTTTATATTTTTATTTCCTCTCTCTCTCTCTCTCTCTCTCTCTCTCTCTCTCTCCATTCTGCTCTTATAGTGAGCCCTCCAAAAAAAGTTTACAAAGGGGCTCATACTAATCACATTGCCCCACACCTCTCTCTTCCACTGCGTGACAGGTGGAGGATATCTTTCGTGTATGACTGCATGGATTTTGCAGGCCTGTGGGGCTGCCGTTCCACATCCTGGCCCTCTTGGAGCCTGCTCTCTGTTGGGTGGACTCCATACTTGGGTTTGGGGATGCTGGTGTGACCCCTTGCCTCTTGGGTGTTGTGTCAGGTTCTTGAGGAGACAAAGGCCTGCATGTGGCCGGCTGGGATCTAGCCCTTGGATGTGGAAGCATGGGGGAAGTAGCGGAAGCATGGGGGAAGTAGCGGAAGCATGGGGGAAGTAGTGGAAGCCAGTGTTATGCCTTACTGAGGACCCCAGGCAGAAGGAAGATGCAGTCAGGGCTGAGTGACAGGGGAGGTTTCCTGCCTATTGCCACCAGTGTAAGGTCTTCTGCCTTCTCCCAATCTTTCTTGAAAGCACTTGGTGGAGGGTCATGGTAAAGAGCATGTGAGTGCTTCAAGACTTAGCAATAGAAACTATCCAAAATTAAATAGGTGAGAATAAAGACTCTACTTTTCAACAGTGCTGGAACGACTGAATATCCATATGCAGAAAACAGACAAACAAACAAAATTCAATCCATACCTTGCACCATATCCACAAATTAACTCAAAACAGATCATAGACCTAAATGTAAAACCCAAAACTATAAAATTTCCAGAAGAAAACTTAGGAGAAAATCTTCGTAAATTTGGGTTAGGCAAAGATTGCTAAAAATACAACACTAAAAGCACAACCCATGAAAAAAGAATTGATAAACTCGACCTTATCAAAATAAAAAATCTCTGCTCTTCAAAAGATTCTGTTAAGATACTAGAGACAAACCACGGACTGGAAGAAAATACTTGCAAAACATAGATCTGATAAAGGACTTGTATAGGACAGATTATACAAAGAGCTCTGAAAACCAATAATAAGAAATCAAAAGACCTAATTTAAAAACAGGCCAAAGTCTTGAACAGACACTTCACCAAAGAAGATACATGGATGGCAAATAAGCACATGAAAAGGCTTTCAGCATCATAAATCATTAGGTAAATGCAAATTGAAACAACTACACTGAGATAACACAATACATCTAATAGAATGGCTAAAATTAAAAAGACTGACACTGTCAAGCTTTGGTGAAAATATGGAAAACATACATTACTAATGGGAATATAAAATAGTACAACCACTTTGGAAAACAGTTTGACAATTCCTTAAAATGTTAAACATACATCCACTATGTGACTCAACAATTTCACTCCTAGGTGTTTACCAAGAGAAGTGAAAATATACATCCATAATGAAGACTTGCACACAAATGTGCATAGCAGCTTTATTTGTAACAAATATCCATCAACAGGTAAATGGATAAACAAATGAAAGTATATCCATGCAATGGAATACTACTCAGCAACAAAAAAGAATAAACATGGATGAATCCCAAAATAATTATGTTGAATGAAGGAAACCAAACAAGGTAGAGTGTATAATTTGTGATTATATTTCCATAAAATTATAGAAAATGCAAACAAATCTATTGTGATAGAAAACAGAGAAGTGAAGATTAAGGAGGGGAAGAAGGAGTCATTGCCCAGTGAAATGAGAAAACTTTGAGGGGCAGTGATGGATATGTTCACTCTCTTGATTGTGGTGGTGGCCTCATGGGTGTATACATATGTAAAACTTATCCACTCTTATGCCTTAAATCTGTGTAGTTGTTTGTCAATTATATATCAATAAAACTTTAAAAAACAAAATTAAGTTAAATTAAAAAGCAATACACGTATGTATCTCTGATGGAAATTAATCTGAATTTATCAATCACGTCACTAAATTGAAATGGATTAAACTTGCTGGTTTAAATAGAAATTGTTGGATTGACTGAAAGAAACAAACAATATTCTGTTACATCCTGTTGACAAGAAATAGGTAAAAACATGAGGGCTCCAAAGAAACATATTAAAAAAAATAAGTACTCCAAAGGATAAACGTGAGAGGATGGAAAAATATATACCAGTGAAACACTAGTAAAGAGAAATCTTACATTGCTATAATACTACCAGAAAAAGTAGACTTAGCCGAAGAGCATGTAAAAGGGGAATGGACAAATCTGTAGTCATAGTGAGTTATTTTAGCACATTTCTCTCATAACTGTTAGATCATAAAGATAAACAACCAGTAAGGATATAGAGGATTTGAATAGCACCAGTAATAAAACTGATTTAAAGGGATATATGTAGAATTCTGCACTAAACAATTAGAGAATACATATTCTTCTCAGATACACTCAGAACAAATTACTGTCCTCAATTTATTCCTTCCTTCCTTCCATCTATCCACTCATTCATCCATCTATCTACATAGAACATTTCCAAAAATTGATTATGTGTGAGCCAATCAAGTCTCAACTACTTCAAAGGATCAGTATCATACTGACCATACTACCTGACCACAACATAATTTAGAAATCAGGGATGAAAAGATAACATAAAAATTCTCATGTTCCTGGAAATCAAAATACACACACACACACACACACACTTCACAGTAAGTCATGGGTAAAAGAATCATAATGAAAATTAGAAAACTCTTACGACTGAACTATAGTAAAAATACATCAAAAATTTGTGGAATGCAGCTAAGGTAGAAATTAGAGGGGAACCTAATATATATATATATATATATATATATATATATATATATTAGAAAATTAGGAAGACTGAAAATTAATGAGCTGATATCCAGCTTAAAAAAAGAACAATAGAATAGGTCCTCCAATAGAGAGGAGAGGGAAAGAAACAGTAGAATGAAGAGCAGAAATTAATACAAAAAAATACTGCACAAAAGTGCAGTAGAGAGAAGTAATCAAGCCCATGTCTGATTCCTTGAACAGATGAATAAAAAAACTCTAAGCAAGATTTATCAAGGGAAGAAAAAGAGGCAGGCACAAATAAACAAAATTTAAGAACACAAAAATACAAGTAAAAAACAATCAGTATTATGAATAATTTTATGTGAATTTAAATTTTTGTACAAAATAGAGGGGACTTTCCTGGTGGTCCAGCGGTTAAGACTCTGCGCTCCCAATGCAGGGGGCCTGGGTTCGATCCCTGGTAAGGGAACTAGATCCCACAGGCATGCTGCAACTAAGAGCCTGCATGCTGCAACTAAAAGATCCCGCATGCCTCAATAAAGATCCCGCATGCCGCAACTAAGACCCGGCACAGCCAAATAAACATTAACAACAACAACAACAAAATAGGTAATCGCCTAGTGAAAATATAAATTAACTATTGTTTAATGAGAAATATAAAACCTGAGTGTACATTCAAATAAATTGGTGACTAAATAATGATCTACAGAAAAGAAGAAACCCTCATCAGATGACTTAATAGGCAAGTCCTTCCCGACCTCACACACAGACAAAATCCCATGACTACAATACCCCTCTTTATTTATTTATTTATTGGCTGTGTTGTGTCTTCCTGGCTGTGCGCGGGCTTTCCCTAGCTGCAGCGAGCCGGGGCTACTCTTTGTTGCAGTGCGCGGGCTTCTCACCGCGGTGGCTTCTCCTTGTTGCGGAGTACAGGCCCTAGGTTCGTGGGCTGCAGCAGTTGTGGCATGCGGGCTCAGTAGTTGTGGCGCACAGGCTTAGTTGCTCTGCAGCATGTGGGATCTTCCCGGACCAAGGCTCGAGCCCGTGTCCCCCGCATTGGCAGGCGGATTCTTAACCACTGCGCCACCAGGGAAGTCCCAATATACACTTCTTTAAAATACAAACTACACTAGAGTTGAGATGAGTTCCTTCACTCTTTAATGGAGCTGGTAAAACTTGCCATCAAGACAAGAAAAGAGGAAAAGAGAATGGAAGATTATAGTTCAACATCACTTATGAATGAGTACAAAAATCTTGAAAAAATTAAAGAAATTTATGAATGTATAAAAGAAATTATACTTCATGACCAAGTTGAGCCTAGAATTTAAAACATGAGTCAATATTAGATAATCAATGTAATTCACTACAGGAACATATGAAAGAGGGAAAGTATTTTATTATCTAAATAGATGCAGAAAATGTACTTGCTGTGATTCAACACTCATTCATAGTAAAAATTACTGGCTACCTTGGAGCAAAGGAAATTTCCTTAACCCAACAGTATCTATCCCTAACCTTAAGCCAACTTCACACTTAATGGAGAAACATAAGAATGATTCTTGTTAGAATCACAGGTGAGATAAAAGTGCCAGGTCCAGGGGCTTCCCTGGTGGCGCAGTGGTTGAGAGTCTGCCTGCCAATGCAGGGGACACGGGTTCGAGCCCTGGTCTGGGAGGATCCCACATGCCGCGGAGCAACTGAGTCCGTGAGCCACAATTACTGAGCCTGCGTGTCTGGAGCCTGTGCTCCGCAGCAAGAGAGGCCGCGATGAAGAGTGGCCCCCGCTTGCCACAACTAGAGAAAGCCCTCGCACAGAAACGAAGACCCAACACAGCCATAAATAAATAAATTAATTAATTTTAAAAAAAAAAAGTGCCAGGTCCCGCCCAGGGAAGTGAGATGAGAAAAAGAAATAAAAGTATAAAGAGTGGACAGGGAGAAACAAAGATGTCATTTTTACAGATAACACGACTCTGTACTGTATATAGAATTGGAGAACAGAAATTATTAGAAACTTCAGCATGGTTTCTTAATATGAAACATATAAATGGAGCACAATATTACATATGTTTACATTCATCAGCAACAGTGAGGAAAAAAGATTATATTAAAAAAGAGCTAAGGGGCTTCCCTGGTGGCGCAGTGGTTGCGCGTCCTCCTGCCGATGCAGGGGAGCCGGGTTCGCGTCCCGGTCTGGGAGGATCCCGCATGCCGCGGAGCGGCTGGGCCCGTGAGCCATGGCCGCTGAGCCTGCGCGTCCGGAGCCTGTGCTCCGCGACGGGAGAGGCCGCAGCAGAGGGAGGCCCGCATACCACAAAAAAAAAAAAAAAAAAAAAAAGAGCTAAGCCTTACCCAAATAGAGTATTACTGAGGGTAAAGCCAACTGCCCTAATGAACTTCAAATTCTCAGTGACATAACACAACAGAAGTTTCTGTCTTGTTCATGTATTAGTTCAAAGCAGTGGTTGGTGAGTCAGAGACTTAAGCTCCTCTCCTTCTGCCTCGTGGGTCCACCGTCCCATAGCATCTCAAAGTCCCCTGCATCCAGCTGGCAGCTGGGGGAGGGGACAGTGGGAGGACACATTCACTTTTCTCATCACATCCCAACAGGAACACCAGTCTCATGGCCACACTTGGATACCAGGAGGGCTGAGATATTGAGCCTCTGGCTGTGCAGCTGCCTCCAGCAAAAACTTCACATGAAGGAATGGGGTTACAGACTTGTGCAGGACAACTATCCATTGTCTGTCACAGATTAAAAAATAAGGTACCTAGAAATAAACCTAACCAAAGTTGTGCAAGACTTTTATTTTTAAAAAATGTTATTGAAAGGCACCAAAGAGGATACAAGTGGAGAGAAACACCATGCTCATAGGTGCAAGAAGCCAATATCCTAACAGTGTTAATTATCTCTGAATTAATCTATGTTTTCAATACAATCATAATAAAAATCCGCCCCCAATTTTTTGTGTGGAATCTGATAACCAATTGTAGCCTCTAACTGAACGAACAAAAGACCCAACATCGCAAAAGGTACTTGAAGAGGAAGGAGTGAATTCTTCTGGCCAGATATCAAGACATAAAATTATAGTAATTACAGCAGCGTGGTATTAGCACATGGGTAGATCCATAGTCAGATGGGAACTTAAGATACTTCAGAAGTGTCATTACAAATACATGGCAAAAGGATGAAAACATTTGGTTATCTGGATGGAAAAAAGTAATATTTTTCGCTACACCAAATATTTCTGCTACACCAAAAGATAACTTCCAGATGGATTAAAGATCTGAATGTGAAAAGCAGAAACTAAAAAGAGGGTTGTAAATTTATGTCAAATTAAACCAAGACACAGCACAAACTTTAGAGAAAAGTCGAGAATTTTGACTACATTAAAATCAGACATTTCTGTTGCTCCAAAAACACCAAAACCAAAGCAAATATGTTACCTATCGGAAAAGGATAACTACCACCCATAAAACTAAGAAAGAATTAATATCCAGAATATATAAAGAACATCCACAAAGCAATAAGAAAAACATAACACCCCCCGCCGTCAGCAAAAGAGGAAACCCAAATTGCCATAAGCATATAAAAAAATACACAGCCTCTATGTGTTTAGACAAAGGCAAATTAGAACCAGGAGACATTCTTTTGCATCATCAGATTAGCAAAATTTTAAAATTCTGCCAATACCAAGCATGGGAGAGGATGTGAAGGAAAGACAACTCAAAAACACCAATGGTGGAGGTGTAAAACGATACAAACTTTTTAGAGAGCAATTTGGCACTATTTTGTAAAATTGAAACAGCAAATACGTCCTGACCCAGCAACTCTGTTTCTGAGAGTAGATCCCAAAGAAACTTTGCATGTGGACACAGGAGACATGAACAAGAACATTCCCGGCAGCAGTAAAGCAAAAACCTAGAAGCAGCCTAGATGCTCATCACCAGGAGAATGGATAAACTAACCGTGACGGTTAGTTTACAGCAGTGAAAATGAACCACTATGCCACTCTCTAACATGGATGAGGCTTAAAACCACAATGCTGAGTGAAAGAAGCAAATGACAGAGGATTAATATAGAATTTAAAATACGAAAGTTTTACTTTTTTAATAGCTGTACCCCTCCCCAATTAGGTTACAAATAGGGTCAGCAAAATTTTTCTGCAAAAGGCAGACAGAAATATTTTAAGTGGTACAGGCCACATACAGTCTCTCTCTCTTCCCCTCTCCCCTTCTCCCTCCCAACCCTTTGTGGAAAGGTCAGGGGAGGAATAAATTGGGAGATTGGGATTGGCATATACACACTACTATATACAAAATAGATAACTAATAAGGACCTGCTGTATAGCGCAGGGAACTCTACTCTATACTCTGTAATGACCTATATGGGAATAGAATCTAAAAAAGAGTGGATATATGTACATATATAACCGATTCACTTTGCTGTGCAGCAGAAACTAACACAACAGTGTAAATCAACTATCCCCCAATAAAAATTTTTTTGAAAAAGCAAATCAAAAGAAAAATCAAAACCATCTTTAGCCTGAGGGCTGTAGTTGGCCGACCCCCTGGGCTACATCGACCCCCCTTTCCCGTTGGGTAGCTGGTGTCTCTCAGTGATAACTTGGCCAGATGTCATTTCTTTCTGGCATCTTTGATGACCGAGCAGTCTCATTTCAGTATTTTAGACTCAAATGGATTTATTTTAAAACTCCAAATCAGGCTTAACTCAGAACTCAACTCCCCACCGCTGTCAGTGGGACGGTGTCTGCAGCCTAGCTGCCTGGAAAAATAGGAAAGGGTCTACTCCTCACACACTCTGCCTTTTGTTCTCTCTTTGAACTCCCTCTCCGCATCCCCTTCAGGCCCTAAACCCCCCAAGACTTACTCTCTGGCCCTCTTGGATAGAGCTCCCTGGGAGGGCAAGGAGATTCTGGATACCTGACTGGCCCATCCTCCTAGGTTGGGAGGGGTTGTCCATGGCTTCATTTGGGTTCTGGGTGCTTCTGGCCAACGCTGGTGGTGCCGATGAGGTGATGGTCTCTGCAGAGATGGTGCTCAAGGCTTTCTGGGGCTCCCAGTCGGCACCCACAGTCCCTTGTGTAGCTAGGTCCCCCAACCCTCCTGAGGGCAGTGGTGTCTACCTCCAGTCCTGCCAACAATGCACACCCACAAACCCGGCTCTGGCTCGGGCCTCCATCACTCCTAGTTGCCTCCATTGCTCCTGCTGTCTGCTAACCCCAGTGCTCTGGGGTCTGTGTAGATCCCGGGGACCTCCAGCTTGTCCTTCTGGACTCTCTGGGGGCAAGAGAATCGGTGTGGGGTAAGGCAGCCCATCTTCCTCTCAGACACCCTCAGCCTCTGTCGCCTGGAGCCCTCCTGGCAAAGCCTCTGCCTTTGGAAACTTCTAGAGCAGAGGTAGGCACTGCTCTCAGGGATCAGAGGAACCTGTCAGGCACCCTCTTCTTCCCATGGTGGGGGAGGACCTGCAGCAGACACTTGTTCCCAGGCTGCCCCCGAGGCTCCTCTCACTGCGGCTCCAGCGGCAGCCCCAGGGCTGGCTTCGGGTCTGCGGCTCAGTGAATAGCTGTTCAGCCTGGGACCAGGCCGCCAGCCTCCCTTTGCTGCAGACACTCCAGTATCCCGGAGTCCCGGACGCTCCCCTCCTCAGGATGCAGGGGAGGAGCCTTTCGGCATGAGCTCCGACCTCCATGCACCCTGTCCTGCCTTCCCTCCCCGAGGCCTCCGGCACCTTCTGGCACCGCCAGTGGGTAGGATGGGCAGAACTCCAGGTGTTTGGTGGAAGGCAGTCTCTTCTTGAGTCCACAGGGAGGGACTGGCCCTCCGGTAGGTGGATTTCTGCACCCAGAATATGGGAGCCTCAGAACCCCGTAGCCCCAGCTTTGGTGCCTTGGCTGCAACTGAGGAAAAATCGTACTTGGCCTCTTGTTTCCATCCACTGGCGCTCGCTCACTCCGGTGTGCCCCACCTTCTTGAGCTGTTCTCCCCAGTGGTGATGGGGGTGTGTGGTGTGGTCAGCGTATGCAGAGGGAAGGGCACCCCAGGCCCCCAAGCCTGGCTCTGCCACGTATTAACTGACGGATAATAATACCCCCTCAGAGATGCGATTTGAGGATGAAATGAATTAATACTTGCGAAGAGTTTAAAACGAAGCCCGGCACAAAATGAGTGAATTCTAAGAGTCTGCTGTTAATCTCGTCACATTGAATAAGCCACCTCTCCTCTCTGAGCCTCAGCTCCTGGCCTGGAGAATGAGGCCCTAACACGCCACGGTGGGATTCGAGGATTAGCTGAGAGCCAGCGCCTGAGCCCAGTAAACGCTAGCTCCCTGGAGAAACATAAGAATGATTCTTGTTAGAATCACAGGTGAGATAAAAGTGCCAGGTCCAGGGGCTTCCCTGGTGGCGCAGTGGTTGAGAGTCTGCCTGCCAATGCAGGGGACACGGGTTCGAGCCCTGGTCTGGGAGGATCCCACATGCCGCGGAGCAACTGAGTCCGTGAGCCACAATTACTGAGCCTGCGTGTCTGGAGCCTGTGCTCCGCAGCAAGAGAGGCCGCGATGAAGAGTGGCCCCCGCTTGCCACAACTAGAGAAAGCCCTCGCACAGAAACGAAGACCCAACACAGCCATAAATAAATAAATTAATTAATTTTAAAAAAAAAAAGTGCCAGGTCCCGCCCAGGGAAGTGAGATGAGAAAAAGAAATAAAAGTATAAAGAGTGGACAGGGAGAAACAAAGATGTCATTTTTACAGATAACACGACTCTGTACTGTATATAGAATTGGAGAACAGAAATTATTAGAAACTTCAGCATGGTTTCTTAATATGAAACATATAAATGGAGCACAATATTACATATGTTTACATTCATCAGCAACAGTGAGGAAAAAAGATTATATTAAAAAAGAGCTAAGGGGCTTCCCTGGTGGCGCAGTGGTTGCGCGTCCTCCTGCCGATGCAGGGGAGCCGGGTTCGCGTCCCGGTCTGGGAGGATCCCGCATGCCGCGGAGCGGCTGGGCCCGTGAGCCATGGCCGCTGAGCCTGCGCGTCCGGAGCCTGTGC
>NC_041225.1:48945470-48964924 GCF_002837175.3 Physeter macrocephalus
CTACTCTATACACTGTAATGACCTATATGGGAATAGAATCTAAAAAAGAGTGGATATATGTACATATATAACCGATTCACTTTGCTGTGCAGCAGAAACTAACACAACAGTGTAAATCAACTATCCCCCAATAAAAATTTTTTTGAAAAAGCAAATCAAAAGAAAAATCAAAACCATCTTTAGCCTGAGGGCTGTAGTTGGCCGACCCCCTGGGCTACATCGACCCCCCTTTCCCGTTGGGTAGCTGGTGTCTCTCAGTGATAACTTGGCCAGATGTCATTTCTTTCTGGCATCTTTGATGACCGAGCAGTCTCATTTCAGTATTTTAGACTCAAATGGATTTATTTTAAAACTCCAAATCAGGCTTAACTCAGAACTCAACTCCCCACCGCTGTCAGTGGGACGGTGTCTGCAGCCTAGCTGCCTGGAAAAATAGGAAAGGGTCTACTCCTCACACACTCTGCCTTTTGTTCTCTCTTTGAACTCCCTCTCCGCATCCCCTTCAGGCCCTAAACCCCCCAAGACTTACTCTCTGGCCCTCTTGGATAGAGCTCCCTGGGAGGGCAAGGAGATTCTGGATACCTGACTGGCCCATCCTCCTAGGTTGGGAGGGGTTGTCCATGGCTTCATTTGGGTTCTGGGTGCTTCTGGCCAACGCTGGTGGTGCCGATGAGGTGATGGTCTCTGCAGAGATGGTGCTCAAGGCTTTCTGGGGCTCCCAGTCGGCACCCACAGTCCCTTGTGTAGCTAGGTCCCCCAACCCTCCTGAGGGCAGTGGTGTCTACCTCCAGTCCTGCCAACAATGCACACCCACAAACCCGGCTCTGGCTCGGGCCTCCATCACTCCTAGTTGCCTCCATTGCTCCTGCTGTCTGCTAACCCCAGTGCTCTGGGGTCTGTGTAGATCCCGGGGACCTCCAGCTTGTCCTTCTGGACTCTCTGGGGGCAAGAGAATCGGTGTGGGGTAAGGCAGCCCATCTTCCTCTCAGACACCCTCAGCCTCTGTCGCCTGGAGCCCTCCTGGCAAAGCCTCTGCCTTTGGAAACTTCTAGAGCAGAGGTAGGCACTGCTCTCAGGGATCAGAGGAACCTGTCAGGCACCCTCTTCTTCCCATGGTGGGGGAGGACCTGCAGCAGACACTTGTTCCCAGGCTGCCCCCGAGGCTCCTCTCACTGCGGCTCCAGCGGCAGCCCCAGGGCTGGCTTCGGGTCTGCGGCTCAGTGAATAGCTGTTCAGCCTGGGACCAGGCCGCCAGCCTCCCTTTGCTGCAGACACTCCAGTATCCCGGAGTCCCGGACGCTCCCCTCCTCAGGATGCAGGGGAGGAGCCTTTCGGCATGAGCTCCGACCTCCATGCACCCTGTCCTGCCTTCCCTCCCCGAGGCCTCCGGCACCTTCTGGCACCGCCAGTGGGTAGGATGGGCAGAACTCCAGGTGTTTGGTGGAAGGCAGTCTCTTCTTGAGTCCACAGGGAGGGACTGGCCCTCCGGTAGGTGGATTTCTGCACCCAGAATATGGGAGCCTCAGAACCCCGTAGCCCCAGCTTTGGTGCCTTGGCTGCAACTGAGGAAAAATCGTACTTGGCCTCTTGTTTCCATCCACTGGCGCTCGCTCACTCCGGTGTGCCCCACCTTCTTGAGCTGTTCTCCCCAGTGGTGATGGGGGTGTGTGGTGTGGTCAGCGTATGCAGAGGGAAGGGCACCCCAGGCCCCCAAGCCTGGCTCTGCCACGTATTAACTGACGGATAATAATACCCCCTCAGAGATGCGATTTGAGGATGAAATGAATTAATACTTGCGAAGAGTTTAAAACGAAGCCCGGCACAAAATGAGTGAATTCTAAGAGTCTGCTGTTAATCTCGTCACATTGAATAAGCCACCTCTCCTCTCTGAGCCTCAGCTCCTGGCCTGGAGAATGAGGCCCTAACACGCCACGGTGGGATTCGAGGATTAGCTGAGAGCCAGCGCCTGAGCCCAGTAAACGCTAGCTCCCTTCTACCTGCCTCGGCTTCTGCTATTGTCAGGTTAGCAAGCCAGGCCTCAGAGCAGTAGGGTTTGTTTGGATGAGCGGGAGCTGCTGTCCCTGGAAGGCACTGCGCTAGGCAGGCCAAAGCAACGTATGGAACGAAAGGACCAAGATCCATCTTTGCTTGACTGGAAAAGCAACGGGAGAAAAGCACTATGGCGCCTTAGTGCCTCCGTCCACTGGGAGGAATCCTGGGCAGGGAGGCACAAGGCTTGGGTTCCGTGAACTGTTGTACAATATCGGGAGCCTGAGGCCTCTCGTGGCTGCTCTGTGTATTGAGAGAGGCAGCTGATGTGCACGTCCGTCTGATTCTGGCCAGTCACTCCCCCTCGACCCCATCCAGTGCCCATTCTCCCTCTCTCTCATTCTAATGCTCTCTCATCAACCCTTCATCTTGATTATAGTTTTGGGGGGGTTGCTTTGGGTTTTTTTTTTTTTGCTCATGGAACCAGATTTTGTTATTCTCTGGCACAGCATAATCATTCCTCCCAGCGGCGCTTCTCTGCTGACTGGAGAATGATGATGAAGTGACATCTCCATGGAAACAGATGTTGATCCCACAGTTGCTTAGCGGATGTGCTGCAGGATGATGTAAGCCATGCTCTGGTTTCCCGAGGGGCTTGGTATCCTTTGATGTGTCTGTACTAATGGGGCTGGGGTTTCTTCCCTTGCTTCTAACCCTTTTTATGTAAAAGTAAAAAGCAAAAAGAATGGGAAATGTACCTTCTTTGGGAGGAATGCTTTTGTAAGGAGAGCAAAGTGTTGGGAGTCAGAACTGGGTGTGAATCAGAAGTAAGATGATGAAGGTGACAGGTTTCTGTGGAGAAACAGTCTGGGGGAACCTTGGAAACTGTCCAGAAGGGGATGCTGCTGGCTAAGGAATACTCAACTTTTCCACTCCCCTGTAAGGTGCTATAGACCTTTCACCTTGGACAGCCACTGCTCCCACCAGAGCAGCCCTGCTATTTGCCTGGGGCAAGAGCAAATAGAGGCCACACACCATGCTTCTAAATACTTAAAATTATAAACCAAGTCAACAGATTGTTAAATAAAATATATTCTATCCTCTGACATTGGCAACTGTACTAGCAGAATAATGCCTACCCCAAAGATGTCCATATCCTTGTCCCCAAAACCTGTAAATACGTAATGTGACATTAAGGTTGTAGACAGAATTAAAGTTGCCAATCACCTGACTTTATGATTATACATTATATCCTGGATTATCTGTGTGGGTCTAATGTAATCCCCAGGGTCCTTAAAAATGAAAGAGGGGGCAGAAGAGAAGGTCAGAGTGATGAGGTGTGAGAATACTCTACCAGCCGTTATTGGCTTTGGAGATGGAAGAGGCCACAGGCCAAGGAATGCTGGTGGCCTCTAGAAGCTGGAAAAGGCAAGGAACACAGATTCTCCCTTAGAGCTTCCAGAAAAGAATGCAGTCCTGTTGACACTCAGTGAGACTTCTGACCGACGCACAAACTCTAAGGTAATAGGTCTGTGTGGATTTAAACCACTAAGGTTGTGGTAACTTGCTATAGCAGCGATAGGAAACTAATATAATAGTTGTGCCATGATGGGGGAGAGGCACAGACACAGGAGGGTCACAGGGGGTCCTGCTAACTGGTATGGCCGGGAGAGGGGCCTTCTCGCCTGCATCTAAGGGCAGAACTGGTACTATCATAGGAGAAAAAAGAAAATCATTTCCTCCCATTTCCCTTCTTCAGTAGCCCTTTCAAACCAAGACAAAACAAAGAAAAAGCCCAAACAAACCAAACTAGCCAAAACCTTCACCATAAAGCCAAAGCCAGCTCTCCACTTGGCAGGAGGGAGGAGAGCAGCTCCTCTGTGTTAGAAAAGATGGTGAGGCCTCAGGCCCTACTGGACGCCCTTGCTTATCTGACTTTACCATGAACTAGCCCCAACCTGGTTGTGCCTGTGAGATGGGACTCAGAAAGTACACCAAGTCAGGATGACTTCGCCTTTCTTTCCCCTCATCTCACTTGCAGTTTAGTAAGTTGTCTTGCTTAGCTCTGAGGGGTGGGTTCTGAGCAGTCAGGAATCGCAAAGGAATTGGTGGTAAACGTTCTCTCCTCTCTCTGCGGATGTCCCATGTCCTGCAGGTCCAGGGTGCATCCCACCTCCTCCAGGAAGCCCTCCCTGACCTCTGCCATCCATGCTCATCTGCAGCACTTTCTGGCTGCAGCCCTTTCACATCCTTGTCTTCTTCTCTGTGAATACTGACACATTCTGCATATTTAGTATAAACGCAGCTGTTCGATGACTGTTTCACGCCTCTAATCCCAAACAGGTGAAGCACAACGCTAGGCACATTGCAGACCTCGCCAGATCACTGTCAGTCAGTTGATTATCAGTTAAAGTATTCAAGGCCCAGAACACCTGGTTACAAGTTCAAATCAAAGCCTGAAATAATTTTTAACACGTAGGTTTACCTCCTCTGCTGACAGCCATGGCTTATTTGACTCCTTCCCTGGGTCTACTTGAATATCTCCATGTAGACTCATCCTTGCTGCAGACTCTGGGCGGACTCTTTCCTAAGACGGGGAGAATTTAAAGTTCAGTGGCTCAGGGGATTTGTCCTGGAGCCAGCCTGGCTAGTCCTTCTCTGGCCTTGATCTCAAGTCTACTAACAGGCTTTATTCTGAGGGCCACGTCCTGCCTCCGGCTCCTGTTCTAGTTGCCTCTGGACACCCGGGGCCTCGACACCTGCCTGGCCCACATTCTGTTTCCTCTACGACTCACCCTGGATGGAGTCTGGGGTCCTGCTCCTGAGGCCCTGTGCCCCCTGTGTGACCTTCACGTGTCTCCTGCTGTCGGAATACCTACTGACCTGCCTGCCAGGACGCCCACTCCGCACCTCTAGCCAGCTGCCTTGTCATAGCCACCTGCCTGTCCCATCTCCTCTGTATACACTGTGGCTTCCCAACAGGATTGACTACCCTCCTGCCTGCTCTAGGTCTGCCCCCTCAAACCTCACCTTACCTGGTGCCGGTATAGCCTTCAGGTGCAGACTCTTCCTTGCTTGGCTCTGGCTTACATCTTTATTCATTTATTCATCCACGTAGCCACTCACTCATCCAGCAAATATGTGCTGAAAGCCCGTTCCGTGGCAGGCAGCGTGCTGGAGGTTGGGGTCTGTGCTCCAAAAACTCACCAGCCTCTGAGCCCGAGGCTTCACACAACGCCCCTCCCTGAGACTCCACATGGGGAAATTACCTTGAATGATGGTCTGATTGTGGCCACCTGTAGTGCTGTTTATAACAATTAAATTGATAACACAAGACAGAACAAGAGAGATTAGATTACACTTCTAATCCTGATAGAATTCTTTGGTATAGTAAGAACTCATAGTAATAAACAAATTAAGCCATACGAGCTACAGTTAATTTTTTGTTATTTAATTTAACATGTGCCACAAGTCTTTCAAGAAGTCCTGGTTGAGGGCTTCCCTGGTGGTGCAGTGGTTGAGAGTCCGCGGGCCGATGCAGGGGACACGGGTTCGTGCCCCGGTCCGGGAAGATCCCACATGCCGCGGAGCGGCTGGGCCCGTGACCCATGGCCGCTGAGCCTGCGCGTCCGGAGCCTGTGCTCCGCGACGAGAGGGGCCACGACAGTGAGAGGCCCGCATACCGCAAAAAAAAAAAAAAAAAAAAAAGAAGTCCTGGTTGAGACCTCTTTACATCCAGGAGTCCAAGAGGAATTGTCTTTAGTCCGTTAGAGTTCAAGATAGCCTGGTGATCCGTGTGAGTGACAGTGAGACAGCTGGACCCATTTCATAGTGGACACGGTGCTAAGACATTATTGTTCCTCCACCATGAAGTCAAACTAGAAATCTGAGCATTAAACCTTTTAGTAATAAAAGTGTGGCACTAATTACACACTTAAAATTTTATATCTCTTTTTGCATCCTGAGGGGTGTCTATAAGGGCAATATTGGGCTTCAGCTCAACGTTTAACACTTGGCCATTCTACCTCTGGCCAAGATGAGTATACACCACAGCTCTAAAAGGATTCCACTGAAGCTTTTATATTTCTTTCCTCCATATATTTTACCCCAGTTAAAAATAGCATCTCACGCCAGAGCTGAAAACAGGTTTCTCCTCTCTCCCCTTCCTCATTCTCTCTGGTTCTCAGCCTCCTCCTGAATCATGGTTGTGGAGCTAGTTCACTGAGATGTCCTGGAGATGCAAGGCAAGAAATCCCACATTTCCTCTCGGGAAACAGCGTCAGCCGGTGCCTGTCCCCCTGGTGTCGAACCAGCCCAAGTCAGGTGCTTTTAAACCAGATGGTGCTGCCTCTTTCCCCCTCCCAGTCTTCTTCCAGCGAAGAGGAAGGACCCCAGCTTTTGTCCTGGTTGCAGGAAGCCTGGAGTCGCTCTCCAGTCGCTATTGAGCCACGCCTGTTAATACCCAGAGCAGATCCGGAGCCCCGCACCCCACTTCACGCTCTGGGTGGTGTCTGAATGGTCGTGGGACGGTCCGTATCGTGTCTGAAAGGAGGCAGGGGAGCCGGCAGCAACAACACCCCACGCTGATGGCAAACACCTGCAGCTGGAAGAGCTCAGCATCCCCACAGAATCACAGTGAACAGGTGGTCCGTATTTTCAAGTCAGCCTGGATTTCAAACGTCGGGTCACTTGCGTGATGAGTTCACGGCATGCCTGTGAGCCAGACCCCTTTTTCATCTGGGGACCAGAAAAAGTCGCAACAGCCAGCAGAGTCACCTTACTGGCTGAGTAAGGACACAGGTCCCTGAGCTAGCTGGAACTGTAACGCCATCAATGACATTCTCTCCACCCTGGGAACCTCCTACAGGAACTTGTACATTACCCCTGGGGCCACACGTGTATTCCCTGCCTTCACCATAACTTCCATCTTGTCCCATTTTTGAGAGCAGTTTGCTGTGTTTATCTGCCCGATGGGCTGCCTTGGTTATAGGTTATAAGCAGTTTCTTTCCAGAGTTTCAGAGCTTCCTTTTTCCTTTAGGATGACACTTTATATTTTCCATGCAATTTGCCTTTCTGGGGGAATGTTCTTGAGGATGAGCAACTTTGGTTTGCCCAGATGGTCCTCCTTTCAACCACTGTCCATATTTTAAGGATCCCTTCTTCTTACATTTTTTTCAAAGTGGTGTGTTTCATTTGAGATTTTAGGCTGAGACACTGCTTTTTACTGCAAATTCCTGCCCGTATGCTATTGTTTCATCCTTTGAGGCGACTAGGTGAAATCTGCCGTTAGCTGAGATCATCAGGGCACCGTTTCTCAAAGGAAGATCTGTGTCCACCATCAGTGTGCTCCCTAAAAATGCAGACTGCTGGGTCTGGTTGCAAACACATCGACTAAAAATGTGGGTGGGGCAGGAGGAGGCCCTGGAATCTGCATTTTCCCACAATCGCAGCAGGTGATATTTGTACAGTGTGAGAACAACCTTTCCAGCTGAAGGAGTGAGCTTCCTAGATGTCCTCGGAGGCTGCTTTTCCCCGCACATCTCCTCAATCCATGGGACCCATGCTGTAAGAAGGACCCCTGTGTTGGGTTTTCTTGCCTGCCCTTGTGGCTTTCAGTAACTTTCATATTGTGCAGAATCCTGATGGCCATTCTGAAGGCAGGCTGCACTATCTTCGTTGGACTCCATGGAGATGAATCTGGCCACAGTGCCTAGGATGGGGCTGAGTGGGCAGAGAAAGATGGGTGCTTCCCCACGTTTCCCACATGGAAGCAACATAAAAAAATGATGACATTTGAACTGCACACTGAGATTAGCAGAAGAGAATTCCTGAGGCTGCAAGATGCCGGTCTAGAGGCTGCAGCCTCCACAAGCCTGCTCTGGCCGCCCCGAGGGCTGAGGAGATGGCACTCTCAGCACACCTGTTGCCCATTTGGCTGGAGCCCTGCATAGATGTCTGTTGCTCTCATCCAGATAAGAAATGGATGATGGCCGGTAGGAAAAGAGAGGCAGAGATGAAGCAGCAGATGTTGAGGGTGGGAATTTTAGACTTAACAACCAACTAGGGGCTTCCCTGGTGGCGCAGTGGTTAAGAATCCACCTGCCAATGCAGGGGACACAGGCTCAATCCCTGTGGAAGATCCCACATGCCGCAGAGCAACTAAGCCCGTGCACCACAACTACCGAGCTTGAGCTCTAGAGCCCGCAAGCCACGACTACTGAGCCCACGTGCCACAACTACTGAAGCCCACGTGCCTAGAGCCCGTACTCCACAATAAGAGAAGCCACCGCGATGAGAAGCCCGCGCTCCGCAACGAAGAGTAGCCCCCGCTTGCCGCAACTAGAGAAAGCCCGCGCGCAGCAATGAAGACCCAACGCAGCCAAAAATAAATAAATAAAATAAAATAAATTTTCAAAAGCCCAACCAATTAAATGGGGGGAAGATAGAAGGGAAGGCATCAGAAGGCTGTGAGTTCTGAGCCCAGAGGGAAGTGAGGACCTGGACAGAGTAAAGACAGAGCCTGGTCTTATTGCTGCGGGAGCTGTTCCTTTACTTCTCACCTCTCTCCTCCGTGTCCTGGCTGAAACCACATGCTTTTCCCTGGTCATCTGTTCCACGGGCTCCTAAGATAAACTGGAAGAGAGCGATGCTCTAGGTGTTGGAGCGAACCGTGACTTTCTCCTCCCCAGCCCTTTCTCTCCTACTCATGAAGGGTGAGGGGAGTAGCTTGCATTTCCCATTTTATTTCTTGGTCGAGTAAGGCACACACAAGCTATGTACCTTGTTCCA
The DNA here is from genome assembly GCF_002837175.3 of Physeter macrocephalus. Lineage (NCBI taxonomy): Eukaryota > Metazoa > Chordata > Mammalia > Artiodactyla > Physeteridae > Physeter > Physeter macrocephalus. Next base: position 48,954,250 of record NC_041225.1, read on the forward strand.
TGACTTGCCAGGGCTGAGGCAGGGAGTTTCTCTGTGGCCTTTTTCATTCCTAAATCCATGTTTTGTGTGTTTTTGCAATCACCACTGACACCGCCATCTCAGCACATTGACTGATGAGCCATTTGTTCTTTATATTCAGGCTCAGAGGCTCCTAGGCTGCACCCAAGGCTCCCGGTGTGAGCAGAGCACTCCCACTCTCTGAAGACCCAAGTCCCGGGGTCTTTTGTGCTCCAACACATCACCAGATTCTTTAGTTCACAGTGCAACACCCTCTCTGACTTGCACCCCCAAATCTGCTTGCTGGTCCTTAATGGCAATGATATGCGGGGTCAGCTTCCAGACAGGGCAGACCCAAGAGACAACTTGGCTTTAAACCCAGGGGTGGATTATGTTTCATGGAGCCTGAAGTCTATATAATTTTGGAGAGTGTCTTTAGGAAAAAAAAAAAAAGAAACATATACTACTTATGCGTAATTCACAGAAAACGCAGGACCGTGCAATTGAGGGGCCCTGAAGATTACGCTCCCTTAGCCCCCCAGTCACCAGCCTCTGCTCAGGGCTGCTGCTGGCAGGCAAAACCCTGGGTCACTTTTCCATTCTGCTCTTGTCTTGCCTTGCGCAAGTGCAAAATCACAGTATCCTTGCATTTGAAAAAGGCAGTGTCATCCCAAGGCCCCAGAGGCCCCTTTATAAATGTCAGGCTAATTATTGGATGATGAGATAATAGCTACAGTGTGTGCCGTCTGGGTCAGCTGCTGCTGCTACCAAAATACCCCGGCGGATGCCAAGTGACATGTTTGCAAAGATAGGAAGGACTAAGCGCATCAGGCCTGGATGGTGAAAACAAGCTCCCAGGTCGCCTCTGGCGGGGAGACACCTCCGAGGCACAGGATGGGGTGGGGGGTGGGGGTGGCTGGAAGAAGCTGTGGCAGATGAAAATCTCTTCCCTGGGGAGAGGGTAGCAGCAGAATTTCCTGAGCCTGCGAAGCTCTTGACATGCATTATTTCTTTTCATCCCCCAACCAGCCTTTTAAGGTGGGAGCTATTATTATTCACTAACTGCTAATTAAAAGAAGAACTGAGGCCACACCACACAGCTAGGAGGTGGTGGAACCAGTATTTGAACCCAGAACTCACGGGGAAGAGCACCCTGGGCTACGATCCCCTCTCTCTCCGTTTTTGTTTTTTCTCCCCACATACACGGGAGGCTCGTGTTTATAAATGACACAAGACCTGCCCACAGTCAGGACTTCCCATGGGCAGGATGGTATGAGCAGTGACGCGGCCGGCGAGGTGAGGCTGTAGCGCTGGCCCTCAGGTCCCCACTGAGCGCTTACACTGGATTGATGACTTGCAGATGCGCTCTGTGGAGACGCAGGCACTCGACGGAAGTTGCCAGGAAGCGGGGGGGGGGGGGGGGGGGGGGGCGGGGAGGGGAGGAGGGCGCGCTCTGTGGAGACGCAGGCACTCGACGGAAGTTGCCAGGAAGCGGGGGGGGGGGGGGGGGGGGGGCGGGGAGGGAAGGAGGGCATCTGATGGAGAGTGATGGGTGGGGCGGTCAGGCAGCTGCAAGAAATGCCCACTTCCAAATCCAGCCAGAGCAGCGCCACCTTCGCCTCATGGGCTGGGCTGGGCTTCCTGATAAACTGTGTGTTTGAGCGAAGGTATCTTCACCCCCACAATGTTACAGGACCACATGAGCCCTCCCAGCCCTGCATCCACCACACCGGCTGTTTGCGTGGGAGGACTACACCAGGTTCTGCAGGGAAAGCAGATCGCGACCGTCTCTGTTTCAGGCAATCTAGTCAGGCTTAGGAACCCTCCCCTGAGCAACATTTTCAAATGCATTAGAGAGAAAACATAAGATTACAAAGGAAACCAACTACACTGAAATACAGTTATCAAAATATTTTTTACAACATCAAATTTGCGACCTAGTACCGCATGTGCTTCTCTAACACGTTCAGCAAGATCTAGTGACAGGCCTATCAACCACCATAATTCCCAAGCCGTGATGAGCGTAAACTATAATCTAAGATATCTGCAACCAGTACGCTGTGATAGGAAGATGGGATTTCTACTGGCGGCAAATCACAGACGCAGCTACAACTTCTGAGGTCCTCTGCCTACACTCATAACAGCAGGAAATGCTAAATTCTGGCCGAAGGTTAGCGAAAATAAAGGTGTAAAATTTTTTCCCATCCAGTGTCCAGACCCTTTGAATTCTGTCCGTGGGCCCCCCAGCCCCTCATAGAAATCCATCAGCACAGCGCATGTCAGACACCTAAGTCTGTAGCCCTAATTATCGGTGTTGGTGTGCTTTCGTGGAGCAGCTGGCACAAGGGCCTGGCTCGGTGGAGCTCTTTAGTGCTTGTCCTCTGCTCTTAAGTCCTGGTGACCATCAGGGCGGGGGGTGGAGGAGGAGAGGGGCGGCATTTCTCCACATCTCTGCTCACTGGATTGTGATCAGGTGCCTCTGGCCCTGAGACTGTCCTTTAACTGTCCCTCCGCCAAGGAAAGCTGCAAAAGGAGGCCCGCAGCGTTCCATCCTGGGTCCAAGGGCTTTATCCGTTGCCCCATGACCGGAACACTCACTCCTGACCCAGCCTGTCCTCATGGGCACACACTGCAAGCTCACTCCCAAGAGGGAGACTCCAGAAGGATCCATCGGGTAGCTCGCTCTGCTGTGTCAAAATAACAGACCGTCTTGGCTGCAAAGACATGGGATTAGGCAGCCTTCAGAGAGCTATTTTGGGACGAGTGGTTTCTTTTCTCTCCCTCTGATGCTTTGTTTTCAGGCTCATTCACAGAATGCCACGGAGGTCACGGGAGCCGAGGAGAGGGTAGCGCTTTCTCCCCGGCACCTATGGTGGAGCGGGGTGGGTGTAGGGCACAGGGCTCAGCATGCCTCCCCTACTTCTCGAGAAGGAACTGCTAGTTGTTTGTAACGTCTCAGAAACCCCAGAGCAGTGTCCACTCACCTCTCAGGGGCCCCGTGTTTTGGGGGCCTCAGGCTGGAAGATGGAAAAGGGCAGGGTGGGGCCTGGATGAGCCTGGACTGAGCCAGGAATGTCAAAGCTGGAAGGGACCCCAGAGAGCACGCAGCCCACCCTCCTCATTGCCCAGATAAGGAACCTAAAGCCAGGTCCCAGGGGTCAGGGGCACAGACAACACTGGCAGCCCTCAGGCCTCACCTGGTCTGAGCCTCAGGCGGATCTCGCCCTTGAGGGCTCGGTGAACCCCCTGGACTGTGCAGTAGCTCCTGCCACCAAGTCTCTACACAAGAGAACACAGATCTCCTGCCTGCAGACTTTCCCTGTCTCATCTGCCCCTGCCGAGCTGGAGCGATGCATCTTCCTGCCTTGGTGCTGGAGGTGCGCTCCATCCCTGCCCCAGCACCGCCCAGAGCTGGTGCCACTCCCACGGGTGGCTTTGCCTGAACTGGGCTTGGGGATGAGGGTGGGACCACATCTTGCTCTTTGAACCCCCAGTGCCGGCCACAAACCTGAGGGTCAAAGTACGTGTTCAGAAAATATTTACTGACCGACTTTATTAGGCACCAGCTGTGTACCCTGCACTCTGCACCGTCCAAAGCATAAATGCTTTTAGCCTTTGGCAACTTATAAAGTTATAAAGTTTATAAGTTAAAGTTTATAAAGTTATAAACTTATAAAGCCAGGAGGAGAAACAAGATACCAACCCTGCCTGGCAGGAGAGGAGCTCACTGAATTGGACACACGAATAAGCAAGATTTGAGGAAACAGAAGAGCAACAAAATGCAAGTATAGTTTCTACTACCTCCAAAGTGAAGCATGCCCACTGATTCATTTATTCGAATGCACAATCACAATGTTGGTCTTCTATTTATATTTATTTTTAGCTTTTTACTTTGCTGTGTTTATATTTTTTGAAAGTTTTAATGTATTTGTGCATTATTATACAAATAAATTAATTCATGCCATACAATTTAGAAATAAATACACATTCATTGGAGGACGTGCTGAAAGATGTTTTACGGATAAGAGTATTGGATTTAAATGGGTTTCAACTGTGCTGGGTGAGAGCCTTCTGGTGAAGGAAGAATCAGGAGGGCTCCCTGGGGGTCTGCACCCCCTTCCCCCTTGACCCCGCTCAGCACTCTCACGTCTTCCCAGAAGATGAGGCCTGCCATCTGAGCTCTGGACTAGCTATCTGCCGCCGCAGCCCCTGTCGCCCGGAGCCATCAGCCCCCACGCCTGGGCAGTGAGCAAGGACCGGGCTCTCAGTCTGCCCGCCCCCTCACTGAGGGCCTCAGCCCTGCCTCCGGGGAGAGGAGCTCCATTGCTGGAATGGGTCTCAGTCCCAGCCGACCTGGGAGAGCAGTTCCGACGTGGGGAATGTGGATGGAGTGACTTTCTGTTCAGCTTTCCCAACAAAAACCACTTGTGATTTATGTCCCTGCACATACTGTTCCACGTGTCTGCTCACATTCTTCCCTCTGCTGCCTAGAAGCCTTTAAATTTGCAAACAGCCCTGCTTCGGCATTTGGGAGGTCAGAGCCATCCGTCACCCCCGTGTTTTATTTCCACAGGGATTCTTGAAGCCCCCACGGAGAGCCAGGCTTGGGGACAGGTACCTGAGATTCTAGAGAAAGATGACCCGAATGGGAGGAGGGCAGAGACCCTTTTTTTAGGACCTCATTTTAAACTTTGTGCCAGGTACCAGGCTGGGTACTGCGTAATGTAATTGGTCCTCCCGGCAGACTTGGGAGGTACAGATTATCATTTGTAAAATGAGGAAATTGAGGTGCGGTAGGCTAACGTTCCCTGCCTCTGCCTGGGATGTCCATGCTCTAAACCACAAAACCTGTGACTAGGTTCCCATATATGGCAAAGGGGCTTTGCATATGTGCTTAAGGATTTGCGGATGGGGAGACTGTCCTGGATTATCCAGAGGGACACAATGTCATCACAGTGTCCTTATAAGAGGGAGGCAGGAGGGCCAGAGTCAGAAAGATGCAGTGACGGAAGCAGTGGTCCAAGTGATGCAGGGCTCAAGCCAAGGAATGCAGGAAGCCTCCAGATGCTGGAAAAGGCAAGGAACTGGATTCTCCCTCGGAGCCAGAAGGAGCACAGCCCTGCAGACACCTTGATTTTAACCCAGTGAGACTGATTTGGGCACCTTTTCTCAGAACTGTAAGGTGAAAACTTTGTGTTGTTTAAGGAGCGAAGTTTGTGGTCATTTGTTTCGGCAGCAATAAGAAACTAATACACAAGGCATTACTTTTCCCAAGGCCACAGAGCTGGGGAGCGGCAGACAGGTGGGAATTGAACCCAGGTCGGTCTGACTCCACGGGTCCAAAAGATGTTAAGAAACTTTTCAACGGAGCTCAGAGCTGATAAGCTGAAGGTGCTATTGCTTGGCCAGGTAAGAGAGGTGTCCCAGGCCTGTGGCAGAGTTGAAAGGGACAGATGCACTGGACGGAGGGGTCCAGGCTGAGTCAGGAGGTGAGGGGAGTATTAGGTACCGAGAAGCTCACAACTGCAAAATGGCTCTATCCTTCCTCCTCGAGGACCCACGATGATCTGACAACCCTCTGTTCCCGCAGGGCTTAGGACGCAGGTTCTGGCCCTTCAGTGACCGCAGCTGGCCGTGGCTTCTGCCAACAGACAGGGCTGGGCTGGGCTGAGGGCGGGGCAGCAGGGCTTCTACCCTCCTATATATGTGGAGGCAGGGTGGTCTCCCATGACACTCTCAGAAGAGGCCATGCCCAGCTCTGCCATGACCAACCATGGAACCCTGGATTAATCACTGAATCACTCCTGTCCTGTCTCCCCATCCGAAAAATAGGATGACGATACCTACCCCACAGGGCTGCTGGAAGGATTGATCGCACGTGGGTCTAAGGGGAGCTGAGTCTCAGCTGGCATGCAGAGCTGTGGTGGTGACCGTACCTCCCCTTTGTCAAGGGCTGGTAGGTGCCTCTGCTGTACTGGTGGCCAAATGATTTTAACGGCACCCTTGTGTCCAAGTCATGGGTCCTTAGCTCCAGTTACCTGCTTCAGCCACCACAGCTGGTGAATATGAGCCCACGGGGCTGCCTCCCGTTCTGAGCTTTCACTCCCCTGTAACAGAGAGACGTGATCTCTCAAGCTCTTCCCTGTGGGGGACATCTGGCGACCTAGCGCCTCTGGCCGGCAGCCCTTGAAGGGCACCGTCGCTCCTGCTACCCCTCCCCTTGTCCAGAATGCTGGGGGAGGCTGGGCACAGACCTCCCACCTCGCTCTCCCTCATGACCGTTGTGGGGAGCACCGGGGGAGGGGGACGGGGGACAGAGGGACAGCAGGACAGAGTCAGCAGTGGCAGCCTCTTCAAGTGATTCTTCCCGGATTTGTTTTGAAAGTTTCATTCGGTGACACATCTACCCATGTCGCTATATTTATCTGTGAGAGAGGCAGGATATTTTTGAACGGATGTAATTTCTGGCTCTTTCCCTCCAAGGAAAAGAAAAAGTTTCTCATCCCTATTCATGTCTTTGAGCCTCTGCTTCCACACTTCTGTATAAACACACCCAGGCACACACACACGCACACAGCAAGGCAGACCCTTGATCCAACAACTGCTATTCTGAGACTCTGTGGCTGACTCAGGCCTAGGTAACGTGATGGATAAACAGACAGAAAGGCGGAAAGACTGAGAGAATTGAATAAATGAATAAATGACCAAACCCAGAGTTTGGGTGCTTATTTTTTTTTCTCTTCCAACTTCACTGAACACATGCTTAATACGAGGAAAACTGACTGAGGGCAAGAGAGAAGGCCCCAAGGGGCACCAGCCAGGGCCAGGGGCTGGAATGAGCAGTTTGCTCTCTGAGTTTGATGGAGTTGCCAGGAAGACAGACCAGGCTCACAGCTGACCCAAAGCTGAGTGCGGGCGTGAGAAACCTGAAGCCAAGGTCAGGATGGCAGGGCACGCTTGAGAAGCAATAAGATGAACTATTACAAGGATGAACACCTTCAGCTCTGCATTCACATGAAAATAACCAGCAACCTGCAAATGTCTCCAGGAAGTAAATCAGGGAGGTAGGAGATGGGGAAACAGGACTCAGGCCTCTGTAGCTGTGTCATGCACAGATTCCGGGTGTGAGTGCCAGGCAGCCAAAGTCACGGAGATTTCCTTCTATGTTCCTTCTAGAAGCTTTACAATTTTAGGTATGACATTTAGGTACATTTAGAGTCACCTCGAGGTAATTTTTGTGTAGGGTGGGACCTATGGCTTAAGGTTTGCTTTTTACTTTTTTTGCATATGGATATCCAATTGTTTTAGCATCATTTATTAAAAAGAGCATCCTTTCTCCATTGAATTGCCGTTGTACTTTTGTGAAAAATCAGTTGACTAAATATGTGGATCTTGGGACCTCCCTGGTGGTCCAGTGGTTAAGACTCCGCACTTCCACTGCAGGTGGCATGGGGTTCAATCCCTGGTCAGGGAACTAATATCCCACATGCTGCACGGCGTGGCCCAAAAAAATAAAAATAAAAATGTGGATCTATTTCTGGATTCTTTCTTCTGTATCACTGATTGATATATATATATATATATATATATATATATATAAAATACATATAAAATATATTTTATATTATATAAATATATATTACATAAGACACATTTTTTCCAGAAGTATACATACAAATAAAATATATATCATATATTTATTTGTATATATTTTATATATTTATACTTATGTACATTAATATAAATACTTTATTGTTACACAGTAGTAGTATTAATATTTATCTATTTATATTTTCCTCCAAAACCACACCAACCTCATTACCGTAGCTTCATAGAAAGTCTAGTAAGTCTTGAAATCAGATAACTCAGTTCCTCCAACTTTCCTCTTCTTTTTTGAAATTGGTTTGGCTATTCAAGTTCCTTTGCCTTTCCATATAAATGTTGGCATTAGCCTGTCAATTTCTATTAACAATTTTTGCAGGGAGTTTTATTGGATTGCAGCACACAGATCATCTTGGGGTGAACTGACACAATAACGAGCCCTCACTTTAGGGCGTCTCTTTGCACCTTTGTTCCCTCTTAGGGAACATTTCTCTTCCTGCTCCTGATCATCCCCCAGCAATGGACTGCTGTTAGCTGTTACCCAACGCTTGTTAGCCTGTGGTTGGGACGGAGTGGGGGGTCGGGAGGCAGCCTCTGCTGTTCTGCTTGTTTCAGTCTTAGGCAGGTGCTGTGTCTTGGACGGGGGATACTTCAGTGATTCTGTCCCTCCCCCATCAGTAGGGGACTTACTGGTCTGCATGTAGTTTTGCTCCTCACCCCCAGGGTAGAGGGTTTTACTCTTCTCCCAGCTGCCATGGATCCTGTGCCCTAAGGACAACATGGTTTGCTGCCCTTTCCCCAATGGTTATATATTTTTTCCATAAGGGATATGGGGAGAAGGATATGGGTGGAACTTCATGGTTTTCCAGAAGCACTGTTCCCCCTCCCCAGACCTGAACCAAGAGAGAGGTCTTCCCAGGTCTCTTAGCCTTCCCCCCTCTTTCTTGTGAGCATCCAGTGTGTTCCATGGAGAAGAGCCTGCAAGCGGGTGTGGATTTCCCTGAAGTCTGCAGCTCCCAAGGGGGCTGTACATTCACACAGGTCCCACATGTGGCCTTTAGTAGTTCATTAAAAAGTTTGGTTGGATTCTTCTTTCCTTCTTGTATGGCATCCAACATCTATAACAGGTAAGCAAGGACCTGTGTCCCATCTCTCCTTGGAGGCATCTGTTATTCCTTAGATTTCAGCTTAGTTTTTTGCCTTCCACCTCAGTTCTCTGATGAGTTCAAGAAAAGGGGTCCTTTTATAAATGATTTGGCATTTTTTTGGGTAAGGGTGAGAGCAATGCTTTTTGCAGAGTTCTACACCTTAAGTGGGAGCCAAAACTCCAACAGCCGTTTGCATTTAAAAGTCTAAAAGCTGGGACTTCCCTGGTGACGCAGTGGTTAAGAATCCGCCTGCCGATGCAAGGGACACAGGTTTGAGTCCTGGTCCGGGAAGATCCCACATGCCACGGAGCAACTAAGCCTATGCGCCACAACTACTTAGACTGCACTCTAGAGCCCGTGAGCCACAACTGCTGAGCCCATGTGCCGCAACTACTGAAGCCCGCGCGCCTACAGCCCGTGCTCCACAACAAGAGAAGCCACCACAATGAGAAGCCCGCGCAACACAACAAAGAGTAGCCCCCGCTCGCGGCAACTAGAGAAAGCCCGTGCACAGCAACAAAGACCCAACGCAGCCAAAAAAATAATAATAAATAAAATTTTAAAAGTCTAGAGGCTTACTTTATTGAGCAAAGTTAGAAAATCTTTAAAAATAGAATTTGTATCTTGACTTTGGATTCTTTAAGAGTACCAATCACTCTATGCATAGTTAAAGCAGTAGACTAATAAAGGTCTTCATTTTTGTCTCATGTGACTGGTTTTCTTTTTGTTCATACATATATATTTTTAAATTTAAGTGTTGGATAGGATATACTATCACATGGTTCAAAACTGAAAAGGCCATACATAAAAATCTCCCTCCTATTCCTATTCCCCGACCACCTAGTTCTCTCTACAGGAAGCTGGTGTTACAGGTTTCTTGTTATCCTTTCAGAACTATTTTATGCAACTATAAGAAAACACCTCTATTCTTTCCCCACTGATTTTTATACAGATGGTAGCATACTCTACACACTGTTCTATTGCCTTGTTATTTCACCTAGCAAGGTATGTTTTGGAGATCTTTTTCCGCTCTTTTCTCATTTTAGTGGCTACGGAGGACCCCACTGTATGGGCTACCATTTCTTTAGCCATTCCCCATTGATGGACATTTAGTTATTTACTGCCTTTTACATTGTTTACAAACAATGTTGTAAGGTCATTTACCTTCTTTGCAGAGATGAGCTGTAGCATAAATTCCTGCTCATGGAATTTCTGGGTCTCAGGATATGTGTATTTATATTATAGACATTGCCAAATCTACATCACATTAAGCTTCTTATCTGCAAAGCATAAGAGTGGCTGTTTCTTACACCTTTGCCAAAACAGAGAGCCTTCCCATCCTTTTGGATCTTTGCCAATATGATCGAGGAAAAATAGTATCTTAGTGCAGTTTTACTTTTATTTTTTAATTAATTTTTAAATTTTTACTTATTTTTTTATACAGCAGGTTCTTATTAGTTATCTATTTTATATGTATTAGTGTATACATGTCAATCCCAATCTCCCAATTCATCCCGCCACCACCACCACCACCACCACTTCCCTACTTGGTGTCCATATGTTTGTTCTTTACACCTGTGTCTCTATTCTGCGCTGCAAACCTGTTCATCTGTACCATTTTTCTAGGCTCCACATATATTCGTTAATATACTTGTTTTTCTCTTTCTGACTTACTTCACTCTGTATGACAGTCTCTAGATCCATCCACATCTCTACAAATGTCCTAATTTCATTCCTTTTTATGGCTGAGTAACATTCCATTGTATATATGTACCACATCTTCTTTGTCCATTTGTCTGTCGATGGGCATTTAGGTTGCTTCCATGACCTGGCTACTGTAAAGAGTGCTGCAATGAACATTGGGGTGCATGTGTTTTTTGAATTATGGTTTTCTCTGGGTATATGCCCAGTAGTGGGATTGCTGGGTC
>NC_041225.1:48965563-48968060 GCF_002837175.3 Physeter macrocephalus
TTTTCTCCACTGTATATCCTTGCCTCCTTTATCAAAGATAAGGTGACCATATGTGTGTGGGTTTATCTCTGGGCTTTCTATCCTGTTCCATTGATCTATATTTCTGTTTTTGTACCAGTACCATACTGTCTTGATTACTGTAGCTTTGTAGTATAGTCTGAAGTCAGGGAGTCTGATTCCTCCAGCTCCATTTTTTTCCCTCAAGACTGCTTTGGCTATTCAGGGTCTTTTGTGTCTCCATACAAATTTTAAGATTTTTTTGTTCTAGTTCTGAAAAAATGTCACTGGTAATTTGATAGGGATTGCGTTGCATCTGTAGATTGCGTTGGGTAGTACAGACATTTTCACAATGTTGATTCTTCCAATCCAAGAACATGGTATATCTCTCCAACTGTGTGTATCATTTTTGATTTCTTTCATCAGTAGGTAGGTTTATTCCTAGGTATTTTATTCTTTTTGTTGCAATGGTGAATGGGATTGTGTCCTTAATTTCTCTTTCTGATCTTTCATTGTCAGTATATAGGAATGCAAGAGATTTCTGTGCATTAATTTTGTATCCTGCAAATTTACCAAATTCAGTGATTAGCTCTAGTAGTTTTCTGGTGGCATCTTTAGGATTCTGTATGTATACTATCATGTCATTGGCAAACAGTGACAGTTTTACTTTTCTTTTCCAATTTGTTTTCCTTTTATCTCTTTTTCTTCTCTGACTGCCATGGCTAGGACTTCCAAAACTATGTTGAATAATAGTGGCAAGAGTGGACATTCTTGTCTTTTTCCTTATCTTAGAGGAAATGCTTTCAGTTTTTCACCATTGAGAATGATGTTTGCTGTGGGTTTGTCATATATGGCCTTTATTATGTTGAGGTAGTTTCCTTCTTTGCCCACTTTCTGGAGAGTTTTTATCATAAATGGGTGTTGAATTTTGTCAAAAGCTTTTTCTCCATCTATTGAGATGATCATATGGTTTTTATTCTTCAATTTGTTAATATGGTGTATCACATTGACTGATTTGCATATACTGAAGAATCCTTGCATCCCTGGGAAAAATCCCATTTGATCATGGTGTATGATCCTTTTAATGTGTTGTTGGATTCTGTTTGCTAGTATTTTGTTGAGGATTTTTGCATCTATATTCATCAGTGATATTGGCCTGTAGTTTCCTTTTTTTATGATATCTTTGTCTGGTTTTGGTAACAGGGTGATGGTGGCCTCATAGAATGAGTTTGGGAGTGTTCCTTCCTCTGCAGATTTTTGGAAGAGTTTGAGAAGGATGGGTGTTAGCTCTTCTCTAAATGTTTGATAGAATTCAGCTGTGAAGCCATCTGGTCCTGGACTTTTGCTTGTTGGAAGGTTTTTAATCACAGTTTCAATTTCATTACTTGTGATTGGTCTATTCATAATTTCTGTTTCTTTTTGTTCTTTCTCTAGTTCCTTTAGGTGTAAGGTTAGATCGTTTATTTGAGATTTTTCTTGTTTCTTGAAGTAGGATTGTGTTGCTATAAAGTTCCCTCTTAGAACTGTGTTTGCTGCATCCCATAGGTTTTGGATCATCGTGTTTTCGTTGTCATTTGTCTCTAGGTATTTTTTAATTTCCTCTTTGATTTCTTCAGTGATCTCTTGGTTATTTAGGAACGTATTGTTTAGCCTCCATGTGTGTGTGTTTTTAACGGCTTTTTCCTTGTAATTGATTTCTAATCTCATAGCATTGTGGTCAGAAAAGATGCTTGATATGACTTCAATTTTCTTAAATTTACCAAAGCTTGATTTGTGACCCAAGGTGTGATCTATCCTGGAGAATGTTCCATGTGCACTTGAGAAGAAAGTGTGTCCTGCTGTTTTTGGATGGAATGTCCTATAAATATCAATTAAATCTATCTGGTCTATTGTGTCATTTAAAGCTTGTGTTTCCTTATTAATTTTCTGTCTGATCTGTCCATTGGTATTAGTGAGGTGTTAAAGTCCCCCACTATTATTGTGTTACTGTTGATTTCCTCTTTTATAGCTGCTAGCAGTTGCCTTATGTATTCAGGTGCTATTTTGGGTGCATATATATTTATAATTGCTATATCGTCTTCTTGGATTGATCCCTTGATCATTATGTAGTGTCCTTCTTTGTCTCATAATATTCTTTATTTTAAAGTCTATTTTGTCTGACATGAGTATTGCTACTCCAGCTTTCTTTTGATTTCCATTTGCATGGAATATCTTTTTCCATCCCCTCACTTTCAGTCTGTTTGTGTCCCTAGGTCTGGAGTGGTCTCTTGTAGACAGCATATATATGGGTCTTGTTTTTGTATCCATTCAGGGAGCCTGTGTCTTTTGGTTGGAGCATTTAATCCATTCACGTTTAAGGTAATTATCGATATGTATGTTCCTATGACCATTTTCTTAATTGCTTTGGGTTTGTTTTTGTAGGCCCTTTTCTTCTCTTGTGTTTCCCACTTAGAGAATTTCCTTTAGCATTTGTTGTAGACCTGGTTTGGTGGTGCTGAAT
>NC_041225.1:48968163-48974350 GCF_002837175.3 Physeter macrocephalus
GCTGTTAACCTTATGGGAGTTCCCTTGTATGTTATTTGTCATTTTTCCCTTGTTGCTTTCAATAATTGTTCTTTGTCTTTAATTTTTGTCAATTTGATTACTGTGTGTCTCGGCATGTTTCTCCTTGGGTTTATCCTGCCTGGGACTCTCTGTGCTTCCTGGACTTGGGTGGCTATTTCGTTTCCCACGTTAGGGAAGTTTTCAACTATAATCTCTTCAAATATTTTCTCAGGCCCTTTCTCTCTTTCTTCTCCTTCTGGGACCCCTCTAATGCGAATGTGGTTGCGTTTAATGTTGTCCTAGAGGTCTCTTAGGCTGTCTTCATTTCTTTTCATTCTTTTTTCTTTATTCTGTTCTGTGGCAGTGAATTCCACCTTTCTGTCTTCCAGGTCACTTATACATTCTTCTGCCTCAGTTATTCTGCTATCAGTTCCTTCTAGTGTATTTTTCATTTCAGTTATTGTATTGTTCATCTCTGTTTGTTTGTTCTTTAATTCTTCTAGGTCTTTGTTAAACATTTCTTGCATATTCTCGATCTCTGCCTGCATTCTTTTTCCGAGGTCTGGATCATCTTCACTATCATTAATCTGAATTCTTTTTCTGGAATGTTGCCTATCTCCACTTTATTTAGTTCATTTTCTGGGGTTTTGTCTTCTTCCTTCATCTGGTACAAAGTCCGCTGCCTTTTCATTTTGTCTATCTTTCTGTGAATGTGGTTTTCCTTCCACAGGCTGCAGAATTGTAGTTCTTCTTGCTTCTGCTGTCTGCCCTCTTTCTGGAGACCAAATCAATGACGTCATCTGCCTTCCAGTGGAACAAGTACTTTGTGATGTAACGGTGTTGCCTATGTGCAAAGTATCTGGGATGAGACCATATCAGAGCTTTTGGACATGCTTACTGTATCACTTCTTCTAGTGTGTCTAACACACAGGCTGCCAGCTCATGGCGGCTCCGGCTCCAGCCTCTGGGCCACAGTGGAAGCTAACACTGCAAAAGTAGCTGGACTAGGGTGGGCAGGGGTCTCCCTGGCAGGAGGCAGCTCCCATCTGGCCAAGGGTGAGCTTTTGTGTTTTGGGTTAAACAGGCAGGTCCCCAGGAAAAGTCTGGAGCCCTCTATCCTGAAGAGTGTGAGGGAGTTTAGTTTTTACTTTTTTTTTCAGTATTGCATGGACAGAGGGAAAGGCAACAGGAATCCATAAAGAGGCCCACACCTGGGGGGAGATAAGGGCACAGCTGTGAGTCCAGAGTGGAGGTGGAAAGTGCAGAGGCGGGGGGTCAGGACAGGGGCTCACATCTCTAGGAGGGAGCTGAACCTCCACAAGGGAGTTTGAGCCAACCCTTCTTAGGGGCAGGGCCCCCTGCTGACTTGTGGGTTATAAAAATACTGTGCCTCAAAGATCCAGTCGTTTATCCCAGCTCATGGTGCTGCCCCCTGTAGCATCGCTCTGTAAACTCTGCCTGCCTGGGCAGCTCCTAGGACCATCCTGTCTGTCCAGCTGGGCTGGTCCATCCCTGCCACGGATGCGGGGCTGCCCCACCCAAGCCTGCCTGCCTCCCTGGCCCTGCGCTCCTTCATCTCTCAAGAGCGTGAGCCCCGCACCTGACCGTGGCCACACCGGGCATCTCTCCTGCATTGGGTACACCTTCTCGGAGCTGCAGGTCCTCAGCCTCTCCCCAGCACCAGAACCGTGGCCCTACTGGCAGCCCCCAGACCCTGCACAGCCCACAGTGGCTCTCCCGCCATTGCACCACACAGCCTCTGTGAGGAGCTGCTGTGCAGGGGTCCACGCCTCCAGAGGTGGGAGGGAGAGGAGGGCTGAGGTCGTCACCGTGGGCTGGGGATGGCAGGGAGACACTCTAGGTTAACCACAGCTACCCAGCTCTGATGGCTTGTTAGGTTCCAGCCTCTGCCTTAGGCTCGTTAAATATGTTACCTTCGTAAATCCTCATAATCATCTCTAAAGACTATTTTTATCCCCATTTTTGAGAGGAAGAAACTGAGGCCCTAACTTCAAACAAGAGCATCCCTCTGGGAATCATGCGGTGTAGAGGGTGGCGGCCCCAGCTCCTCGGCTGTTAGCCAGCTGCCCTGCCCAGGCACCGCCAGGCATAGACCCAGGCTTCTCCCCGACCTGCTGCCAGTGAGACTCACAGGAGGGAGAAAAGGACGTTGACTCTGAGGGACAAGCTGGAGGTCCCCGGTGTGCCCAGCTCAGACCCACTGGGCACCAGACCCCAGCATGACACAGGTCTGCACATGTGCTTTCCCAGGAATATTTGGGGCCGGAAGGATTAGAGGCCACCAGCCGCAAATGCAATCACGAAAGGGTTCAGCCAAAGGAGGATTAGCCAGGGATTTGGAGGAAGTTTTCCACAAATCACCGTGGCTCCTGGAGGTGAAGATTACTTGGGGATCGGAAGAGGTCCTGTTGGATGAGCAGGATGAGACAGGAGGACATCGTGTGCTTGCTTTCCTGGGGTTCCCAGCACCCCCCAGAGAGCCCCAGGCTGAGCCTCACGGCAGAGGGGGCCTTGGCCGATGGGATCCTCCCTGGAGACTCGGCCCTGCAGGAAAGCGTACCTGCTTGGGGTCAGGGCCCTGGCTTCCGGTCTCTTCTCCCCTCCTTGGGCCCCACTGACCTCATCCACCTGGTGAGGCTCCTGCAACCCACCAGGCTGCCAAGTGCAGCGAGCAGGTGCCCGGGCTGCATGCAGGGGAGCTTTTGATTATAGGCTCTGCTCCATTATGGATCCTCCTGCCTGAGCCCATCATTCCTCCCCTGCACGTGGCAGGTGACTGACCCTCCCCCCATGTGAACTTACAAGGGTTAAAGGAAGGTGTTTATGAGGTGCCCTCATGCACCCAGCATGGTAAGAGCTCAATAAAGTCTGTGGTTATTGTCACTCAAGGGTCCCGGACAGCACTCACATTATGAGAGGGCTCTGTTCCATGGCCCCATGCTGCCACCTGGCAGTCACAGGGAGGAAAATGAAACTGACTGAAGAGGGTGAGGGAAATAGGATGTGGAGTTCTTACCAAGGCACTGTCCTAATGCTTTACATGGATTCTCTCATGTGAGGACAAGATACCTAATAGCTCACGTTAGATGAAGTGGTACTGCTATTTATGTGACCAGAAACATTACCTGTGTCACTTTGCTTAATCTTACAACACCCATTCAGGTAGAAATTTACTTCCTCCACCAAACAGAGGACAACAGGTTCAGAGATGTTAAGTAACTCCCCAAGGTCACACAGCAAGTAAACGTTGGAGCTAGAATTGGAACCCTGTTTAGAGCCGATCTCATGCTTGTTTGAGCATCAAGTGCTTCCCCCCAGAGAAGCTCTAGATCCTCTCAGAGGGGAGGGGGATTGACAGGGAGGACAGGTGTGACCATGGAGGGGGACTCAAAGAGAATCAAGCTCTTTGGTCAGGAAGCAACCACTTTTATCCTGGATCAGAAACTGAGGGCAAAGTCACAGCCCTGCAATCTTTGAAGTTACCTAAGCGCTTTGCAAACACGTGTTCCATTCCCACAAAGGTAGGCACAGAAATGGGGATTCAAAAGGCAGAGTCTGGAAGGAAATGCACATCTCTGGGAACCATGATTAAGGACACTTCTTCATTTTCATCTTTACACTTTGTGTGTGTTTTAAATCTCTCCCAGTGCATTTGAACTACACTGAATAAGACATAATATCACAACAGGAAGGACCTTAGAGACTGTCATGTTCATAGTGGGCACTCAGTAGTGTATTCAGTGAAAGAAGGAAGGAAAGAATCCAGTCTGGGGAAACTGAGGCACAGAGAGGAGGAGAGGTGTTCCCAAGGTCACACAGCTACCACACAGCTGGGTCTAAAACTTGGGTCTCTGGACACCCAACCGTTCTCTTTTCTGTTCCACTGAATGGTACCCAGAGTGGCCATAGAACAGAGGAAGTGGGGAAGGCCTGTGTGCCAGGTGGGGGCACTGGGGAGCAAGTACGGGCTTCCGAGCAGGGGGTGGCCCGCCAGATTTATGCTTTCTCCAAATAGCCAGTCCCTTCTGGTTCCTTCTGTTGGCTGTGAGGTTTATCTGGAGAGAGGGAGGGACTGATCTTACAAATCCTAGACCTGGGCCTGTTATCATATCCAGCCCTGGGCCATGTTTGTTGTCCTGTCTTCTGATTTATTAACACTTGGCTCAGTCTGGTCCTTAATTCTTACACCTGTCCCCACGCCCCCAGAGGGCTCCCTGAGGCGGATGAGGTGGCAGAGACGAGCACTGCTCTTCTTCCACTGTCAGGGTCCTCCTGGGTCTACCCTGAGCTTACGGGGTGATACCTCCCCTCATTCAGCTGCCAGGGACCCTGATGCCTGCCAAATCCTGGGCTAGGCCCTTTTATAACTTATTTAACAATCTCACAACCACATTAAAAGGCAGTAATTTGGGGGACTTCCCTGTGGTCCAGTGGCTAAGGCTCCGTGCTTCCAATGCAGGGGCTCCGGTTCAATCCCTGGTCAGGGAAATAGATCCCACATGCCGCAACTAAAGATCCCTCATGTCGCAACTAAAGATCCCGCATGCCGCAACGAAGACCCTGCGCAGCCAGATTAATAAATAAATAAATAAATAAGCAGTAGGTTTTTTTTCTCTTTAAATAGACTAGTTTGTTAGAGCAATTCTAGGTCCACAGAAAGACTGGGGGTAAAGTATAGGGAGTTCCCATATACCCCGTGCCCACCCACCCCTACCCCCTACCCCCTGGTGGGAGGCATCCCCCCCCCACCAGAGTGGTACATATGCTACGATCAAAGAACCTACGCTGACATGTCGTTATCACCCAAAGCCCACAGTTTACGTTAGGGTTCATTCTTTTTTTTTTTTTAAACATCTTTATTCGAGTATAATTGCTTTACAATGGTGTGTTAGTTTCTGCTTTACAACAAAGTGAATCAGTTATACATATGTTCTTGGTGTTATAGTTCTATGGGTTTATGTCACTGAGCAGGACCCTGTGAGGCCTTTCTGGGATAGACCCCTCACCAGGACAGACTCCTCGCCTATATCCTCTGCTTTAGCTCCTCTCTGAAGGACCTAGATAATAGCATCTGATATGCGCTTCCTGAGTTGCTTTATAGACGTTAAAACCCCCACCAAAGGGAAGATGTTAACTACTTGATGACCATGAGCACGTGGCCCCCAGGCCCCCCAGAGCCTGGCTCTCCTCCAGCAGGGGCTCTGAACCAGGAGCTGGTCCCCCTCCCAAGGCCATGAACACAGCTTTGGAGTAAGACCCACACGTGCCTGAATTTCAGCTCCGCCCCTGTATCTGTGTGGCCTTGGGCAGACCCCCGGTTTCCTGTCTCCTAGTTGTGGTGTTAACCCTTGCAGGCGGGTTTAAGGGTTGGAGCATAGTTCCTGGCACACGGTAGGTGCTCAAAAGCTGGTGGCTCTTATTCCTGCACCAGATGGGATTGCCTGGTAAGCTCTAGCTCAGAAATACCTCCTGTCCAGAAAGTACGCCTAAAGGACTGCCAGGCCAGGGGGCCAGGAGTCCTGGAGCCCATCTTCCAATTTTCCAGCTGACAAACAGGAATCAATTCAGCCTCTATAAGAGCCATTACAACTTCATCACCCATGAAGCAGATCCATGTGTCCTATTTGATTTTCATTTCAGAAGCCAGGTATCAATATTGACCTTTCCGCGGGGCGCTGGGGCTGAGAGGAGCTTGTTAGCGTGAAGGCCCCTTCCCCCCAGCAAAGGCCAGGCAGCTTCTCACTTGCCACTTCCAGCCCAGTGGAGAGGTTGATGCTCCTTTCTTGGAGCATTGGGATTTCTGGGGAGTTTCTTAAATGCAGATTTCAGCTCCCCGCTGCCAATCTATTAAAGTGGTACCTACAGAGAAGGCCCAGGAGCCTCTATTTTCACCAAGCTCTTCCAGTGATTCTGGTTTGGGAATCACTGCCTTAGAGCACCCCCAGGGCATCGGCCACGCTGTCGGTCTCTCTCAGGAGGAGAGCCCCCCCCTCCAAAAAAAGGTCATGAAGAACCTAGGGGTAAGACGGGAATAAAGACACAGACCTAGTAGAGCATGGACTTGAGGACATGGGGAGGGGGAAGGGTAAGCTGGGACGAAGTGAGAGAGTGGCATGGACATATATACACTACCAAACGTAAAATAGATAGCTAGTGGGAAGCAGCC